>NC_071996.2:17463257-17766287 GCF_028885655.2 Pongo abelii
TAGAAATCACAATAGATCATACATAGGGGAACATTCATTTGCATGACTACAGATTTTTCATGGACGCCAGAAAGAAGTGGAATAATATTTGTAAAGTGCTAAATCACTGTCAACCTAAAAATTTATATCCAGCAAAAGTATATTCAGGAATGAAGGCAAAATAAGAACATTATCACATGGAGAAAAATTAAAAGAAGTCATAGCCAGTATACCTGTTCTAAAGAAATGTTAAAGGAAGATCTTTATACAAAAGGAAAATGATACCAGAGGGAAACTTTGAACTTCAGAAATGAAGGAAGAGCAACAGAAATAATAAATAGCTGGGTAAATATAACACGCCATTTTTCTCCTCTTAAGTTTTAAAAAACATTCGAGTTAAACACAAAATTATAATATTATCTAATGCAGTTTTCAGTGTATGCAGATTTAATATACATGACAACAACAACATAAAGGAGGAGGTTAAAGGAACTTATGGGATGGAAGATGTCCACATTCCTTCCACTCGAAGTGGGAAAATACTAATTCTAACTAGACGGAAATGTTAAGAATGTATATTAATTCCTAGAGTTACTAAAAAAAACTATACAAAGAAATATATTTAAAAGCTCAATGACTAAGTTAAAATGGAGAACTAAAAAATACCTAAATAATCCAAAAGGAAACAGAGCAATGAAAATCAGAGAACAGAAAATGAATGATAACATGGTAAACCTAAATCCAAACACATCAATAAATACATTAAGTTTGAATACTCAAAGCACATAATCAGAAAAACAAATATTAAAACAATTAAGGAAAGAACATCTAACAATATGCCATCTACAAGAAACCTACTTTCAAAATAATGATAAAGGCAGGTAGAAAGTAAAAGGGTGAAAAACGATGCCACACAAGTACTAATCAAAAAGCAAATGTGAATGGCTATATTAATATCAGACAAAACCAATTTCAGAGCAAGGAAAATTACCAGGGACACAGAAGAACATAACATCATAAGAGTGAATTCACCAAGAAGACATATAATCCTAGATGTCCATGCATCTAACCACAGACATTCAAAATATATGAAGCAAAAATTTAATTTAAAGGAAAACTAGAAAATTTGCAATGATTCATTTCTGACTGGCAACTTCAGCACTTTTATCACAGTAATCAATAGAATAGACAAAAACAAGGTAATAAACAAAAACAAGGTAATAGACAAAGTGAGCAACACCATCAACCAATTGGAACTAATTGACATTTGTAGAATAGCCATCCAACAATAGCAGAATACCCATTATTTTCAAGTGCACATGGAACATTCACCAAGAGAGGCTATATCCTTGGTGACAATCATAATAATGAAATAAAAAAAAGGTCTGAAAGTATGAAATCATACAAAGTATGTTTCTCTATCACAATGGAATTAAACTATAAATCAGTAATAGAAAGGTAATTCTATTATTTTTCTTAAAAACAAAATCCTAATCTATTTAGAAATTAACACACTTCCAAAATAAAAACTCCACCGTAGTTCCAGTGACTGCTTTGAAAACAGTGACCTAGTGCTCTGATTCACTCAACATATGTGCTATTATTCCTGCTGTTCTAACTCTTGCATGTTACACCATATTATTACTTGCTTCTTTTCATACTTTTTTCGGAATTATACCTGCAGTTTATCTTTTTGTGTTTACACAAAAATATGGTTTATGTATATCTGAGTTGTTGAAACTAGTAGAAACTACCAAACCAGCCAGGTGCGGAGGCTCATGCCTGTGATCCCAGCACTTTGGGAGGCCGAGGCGGGTGGATCACGAGATCAGGAGATTGAGACCATCCTGGCTAACACAGTGAAACCCTGTCTCTACTAAAAATACAAAAAATTAGCCAGGCGTGGTGGCAGGCTCCTGTAGTCCCAGCTACTCAGGAGGCTGAGGCAGGAGAATGGCATGAACCCGGGAGGCGGAGGTTGCAATGAGCCGATATCATGCCACTGCACTCCAGCCTGGGTGACAAAGCAAGACTCCGTCTCAAAAAAAAAAAAGAAAAAAAAAAAAAACTACCAAACCATATTTGACTCAACTAGTCAAATATACTCAACTAGTATATAATCTCTATTTTCTATTAAATTATCAGAAATTATCTCTAGGCCTCCAAACCTTTTACAATCAAAGAATCTTAGGCTTGGAATTCTCTCAAAATCTACTTTAATCCTGGTTAAAGGGAAACTGGACCCTGTACATGTATTCATGCAGGCCACATCACATTTTATTTTTTTAAATAGTCATTTAAGCTTGTGACTACAGTTGACTCTTGAACAACATGGGTTTGAACTGTATGGGTTTACTTATACCTGGATTTTCTTCCACCTCTGCCACTTCTGAGACAAGACCAACTGCTCCTCTCCTTCCTCCTCCTTAGCCTATGGAATGTGAAGATGATGAGGATGAAGACCTTTGTGACAACCCACTTCCAGTGAGTAAATAGTAAATATATTTTCTCTTCCTTCTGATTTTCTTAACATTTTCTTTCTCTAGCTTACTTTATTGCAACAATACTATATATACTACTTATAATATCTTACAACATACAAAATAAGTGTTAGACTGTTTATATTATCAACAAGGCTTCTGGTCAACAGTAGGCTATTAATAGTTAAATTTTTCAGGAGACAAAAATTGTACATGGAACTGAGTATGGTGGCTCACACCTGTAATCCTAGAACTTTTGGAGGCCGAGGCGGGCGGATCACCTGAGCTCAGGAGTTTGAGACCAGCCTGGTGAATATGGTAAAATCCTGTCTCTACTAAAAATACAAAAATTAGCCAGGCGTGGTAGCATGCACCCGTAATCCTAGCTACTCGGGAGGCTGAGGCAGAAGAATTGCTTGAACCCAGGAGGCAGAGGTTGTAGTGAGCCGAGATCACGCCACTGCACTCCAGCCTGGGGAACAGAGCAAGGCTCCATCTCAAAAAAAAAAAAAAATTATAAATGGATTTTCGGTTGTGTGGGTGGTTGGTACCCCTAACCCCTGCATGGTTTAAGGGCCAACTGAATATCCTTTTGACAAAACGTTTTCTCAGGTCATTTCTCATATGGGTTACTTAAACATTCTCTAAGTCTTCCCTTCTTGTTCTACAGCAAATTTATCATGCCATTTTTATGTTAAAAATCATAAAAGGCTGCCTGCTGCTTATAGAATAAAGTCAAGATCTATTGGCATGGAGCCCAGAGTTCTTCAAATACTGTTTTCTGACTACTGTAACAACTCTTGCCATCCATCTCTGTACCACCAGGCAGCTGCTCACTACTTCCTGATACTCCATGAATTTTCATACTACCATCCGAGGTCAGGAGATCGAGACCATCCTGGCTAACATGATGAAATCACGTCTCTACTAAAAATACAAAAAATTAGTCGGGCATGGTGGCAGGCACCTGTAGTCCCAGCTATTCAGGAGGCTGAGGCAGGAGAATGGCGTGAACCTGGGAGGCAGAGGTTGCAGTGATGTTGCTATCCCCTCTATTTGAACTACGCTTCCCTGCTGAAACTTTATCCATTCTTAGGAAAGTGTCTCCTTTTATGCAAAATCTTTCCTTATGTTCCATCTACACAGAATTACCCACCTCCTCCTGTCTGTTAACAGTATTTTGTTGATATCACTGTAGCACCTGTATTGTTGTATAATTACTATACAAATCTTAGTACCTGGAAGTGGGATACAGCTATAACAAACACCTACAAATTTGGAAGTGACTTTGGAATTGGGCAGTAGGCAGAGGCTGGAAGAAAAGAAATAAAAAGAATACACACTAGAAAGGAAGAAATACCCCCTGCCCCCCATTTTAAGGTGATATGGTTGCTTACATAGATAGTTTCCAGTAATCTATAAAAAACAGCTACCTTTGAACTAACAAATGAATTCAGCAGAGTCACAGGATACAATATCAACACATAAAAATCAATCACATTTCCATATACTAAAAATCAACTTGTGGAAAATGAAATTTAAAACACAATATTTGTAATAGTTCCTAGGAAAATTAAATACAAAATTATACATTTTAAAAATGCAGAGGATCTGTATGCAGAAAATTACAAAATTCTGACAAAAGAAGTTAAAGAAAACCTAAATAAATGAAAAGATATACCTGTATTCTTGTGTTGGGAGACAAAACATAATGAAGATGACAGTTTTCCATAAATTAATTTATAGATTTTCTGCAGTCTCATCAGATTCTCAGCAAAGCATTTGTAGACAAGACAAACTTATTTTCATATTTATTATTGGAAGGAACTAGCCATGGAACGCGTAAAACAATGTTGAAAAAAGAAATATAGTGGAAGGACTCCATCTAATCAACATGAAGGCTCAATACACAGCTATGAAGATCAAGACAGTGTGGCACTGGTGGAAGCATAGACACACGGATCAACAGTACCAAACAGAGAGCCTAGAAACAGGCATAAGTATATCCAACTGATTTCTGGCAAAGGTGCAAAAGTAATTCAATGAGGAATAATAACTCTTTTCAACAAGTGGTCCAACAGTATCCACAGGCAAAAAAGAAAAAAAGAAAAGAAGAAAAGAAACTTCACCTAAATCCCACAACTTATGCAGCCATAAGAAAGAATGAGATCATTTCCTTTTGCAGCAACATGGTTGCAACTGGAGGCCATTATCCTAGGGAAACTGACACAGGAACAGACAACCAAATACCACATGTTCTCACTCATAAGTGGGAGCTAAACACTGAGTACATATGGACACGAAGAAGACAACAACAGATTCTGGGGCCTACTTGAGGGTGGAGAGCAGGAGGAGGGTGAGGACTGAAAAACTACCCATCCGGTACTATACTTATTACCTTGGTGACAAAATAATCTGTACACCAAACCCTTGCAACACGCAATTTACCTATATAACAAACTTGCACATGTACCCCTGAACCTAAAATGAAAGTCAAAAAATGTAACTGGAAATCAATCACAAACTTAAATGTGAAAAGCACAATGATGAAACTTCAGAAAAAAACAAGAAAATCTTTGAGACTTAGGGGTCACTGAAGAGTTTTTAGACATGATGCCAAAAGCACATTCATAAATGGAAAAAATTGATTAAGTAGACTTCAACATTTTAAAATTTGTTCTGTGAAGACCCTGGTAAGAAGATGAAAAAACAAGCTACAGACTAGGTGATAATGTTTGTAAACCACAAATTCAACAAAGGACTAATATCTGGAATATGAATATATATAATACACAGACACATATACACTCTGTCTCTCAAAGATCAACATTAAAAAAATGCCTTGCCTTACCTCTCAATTGTTTGAGGGGAAAAAAGGAAATGGCTATCCAGTTAGAAAATGGATAAAAGAATAGAAAAGACATTTCACCTAAACTGTTGTACCAATGGCAAATATACACACGAAAATATTTTCTACATTATTGTGCCTTAGAACCCAACCATTTCCAAAATGAGTTATCACTACACCACTATTAGTATTATGGTAAAAATTTAAAATAGCAAAAAATCAAATGCTGATAAGAATGCTGAGAAACTGGATCATGCAAACATTACTGGTGGGAATGTAAAATGGTACAGCCCTCTCGAAAATAATGTGGAAGATTTTTATAAAACTAAACAGACAACTGTCACATGACCCAACAATTGTACTCTTGGGCATTTACCCTAGAGAAATGAAAACATATGTTATTAAACATATTATTTATAATAGCCCAAACCTGGAAACAATCTAGATGTCTTCCAATAGGTGAATGATTAAATAAGTTGTTGTACATCCAGGCCATGGAATACTGTCAGCAACATACATGCAGCCACTTTGTTGCCACATTATAATATTCAAGATGCCCAGTTTTCAACAAAAAATTATGATACAAAGGCTGGGCGCAGTGGCTCATGCCTGTAATCCTAGCACTTTGGGAGGCCGAGGCGGGCGGATCACGAGGTCAGGAGATCGAGACCATCCTGGCTAACACGGTGAAACCCCGTCTCTACTAAAAATACAAAAAATTAGCCGGGCATGGTGGCGAGTGCCTGTAGTCCCAGCAACTTATGAGGCTGAGGCAGGAGAATGGCGTGAACCCAGGAGGCATAGCTTGCAGTGAGCCGAGATGGCACCACTGCACTCCAGCCTGGGTGACAGAGCGACACTCCGTCTCAAAAAAAAAAAAAAATTATGATACAAAGAAACAAGAAAGTATGGCCCACTCAGGGAAAGAAAAGAAATGAACAAGAACCATCCCTGAGAAAGCACAGGGTCTTCTTACTAGACAAAGACTCTAATCAACTGTTTTAAATATGCTTAAAGAACTAAGTGAAACAAAAACCACTAATGGAACCAAAAGAATGATGTCTCATCAAATGGAATACCAATAAAGAGAAAGTATTAAAAAAAAACAGGTAAAAGTTCTGGAGTTGAAAAGTACAATAACTGAAATTCAATGTAACATGTCTGAGTAGGCAGAAAAAAGAATCAGTGGATTTGAAGATGGCCAATTGAGATTTTCCGATATGAAGGAAAGAAGCATGGAGAAAATTAACAGAACCTAAGAGAAGCATGAAGAAAATTAACAGAACCTAGGGCACCATCAAGCACATCAACATACCTATAATGGAATCTCAAAAGAAAGAGAGAAAGGCCAGACACAGTGGCTCACACCTGCAATCCCAGCACTTTGGGAGGCCAAGGGGGGCAGATCACCTGAGGTCAGAAGTTCAAGACCAGCCTGACCAACATGGAGAAACCCCATCTCTACTAAAAATAGAAAAAAAATTAGCCAGGCCTGGTGGCGCATGCCTGTAATCCCAGCTACTTGGGAGGCTGAGGCAGGAGAATCACTTGAACTTAGGAGGTGGTGGTTGCAGTAAGCCAAGATTGCACCAATAGCACTCCAGCCTGGGCAACAAGAGTGAAACTCCATCTCGAAAAAAAAAAAAAAAAGAAAGAAAGAAAGAAAAAAAAATCAGACTTTTTGAAGAAATAATTGCAGAAAATTCCTAAATTTGGTAAAGTACATGAATCTACACATCCAAGAGGCTCAGTGAACTCAATGATGGATAAACATAAAGACTCACACTGAGACACATTGGAATAAAATAGCTGAAACCCAAAGACAAAAAGTGAATCTTGAAATCAGCAATAGAGAAGTAATTCACCATGTACAAGGGATTCTGAATAAGATTAACAGCTGATTTCTCCTCAGAAGCCAAGGAGGCCATCGGCAGTGGGATGACACATATAAAAGAGAGAAAGAAAAAAAAAAGTTCAGCAGGAATTATATATCTGGGAAAACTGTACTTCAAAAATGAATGGAAAAATTATCCCATGCAACTAATAACCAAAAGAGAGCTGGAGTGTCTATACCAGCACCAGACAAAATAGGTTTTAAGTCAAAAACTACTATAAAGACAAAGAAATACATTATAGATTGATTAAAACATCAGTTCATCAAGAAGATATAACAATTACAAACATATGTACCTACCAACTGAGCAACAAAAATCGACAGAAATCATGTGAGAAATAGTTCTGCAATAATAGTTGGAGACTTCAACACCCTTTCAATAATAAATGGACATAAGGTCAATGAGGAAATAGAGGTCTTGAACAATACTATAAACCAATTAAAACTAACAGATACATACAGAACCCTAAACCAAACAACAACAGAATACACATTCTTCTCCAGCACACATGGAGCATTCTCCAGAAAAGACCATAAGTCTTTTTACAGAAAACAAGTTTCAGTAAATTTTTTTTTTTTTTTTGAGATGGAGTTTCACTCTTTTTGCCCAGGCTGGAATGCAATGGCATGATCTTGGCACACTGCAACCTCTGCTTCCCGGGTTCAAGCAATTCTCCTGCCTTAGCCTCCCGAGTAGCTGGGATTATAGGCATGTACCACCACACCCAGCTGATTTTGTATTTTAGTAGAGACAGGGTTTCACCAGGTTGGTCAGGCTGGTCTCGAACTCCTGACCTCAAGTAATCTGCCTGCCTTAGCCTCCCAAAGTGCTGGGATTATGTGCATGAGCCACCGTGCCTGGCCAGTAAATTTTAAAAGACTGAATTCATACGAAGTATCTTTTCTGACTGCAATGTAATGACACTAGACATCAATAGCAGAATGGAAAATTCACAAATATGTGGAAATTAATACAATATTAAACAGCCAGTGAGTCAAAGAAGAAATCATAAGATTTCACAAAAAAGAAAAGAATAAATCACAAAATTAGAAAATACTGTGAGATGAATGAAAACAAAAACACAACCTATCAATACTTACAGATGCAGTGAATGCTATGCTGAGAGGGAACTTTCTAGTTGTAAAAGCCTAAATTAAAAAAGAATTTCTCAAATCAATAGTATAATTTTACACCTTAAATAACAAGAAAAAGAAGCACGAACTAACCCCAAAGCTAATAGATGGAAGAAAATAATAAAGATGAAAGTAGAGACACATTAAATATAGTAATAGAAAAACAATAGAGGCCAGGTGCAGTGGCTCATGCCTGTAATCCCAGCACTTTGGGAGGCTGAGGTGGGCAGACCACTTGAGCCCAGGAGTTGGAGACCAGCCTGGGCAACATGGTGAAACCCTGTCTCTACCAAAAATACCAAATAGCAGTCCCATAACTCAGTCTCTAAACAAATAAATAAATGAATAGATAAATAATTAAAAATGGAATAAAAATAAGAAAAATAATAGAGAAAATCAAGACAACCAAAAACAGATGCTATGAAAAGACTAATAAAATTGATAAGCATTTAGCTATACTGAGAAAAAAAAGAGAGAAAATACAAATTACTAAAATTAGAAATGAGAGTGGAGGCATTACTACTGATGTTACAGAAATTTAAAAGGATTATAAGAAAACACTATGGACAATTGTATATCAACAGATTAGATAATGTAGATAAAATGGAGAAATTCTTAAGAAAAACACAAGCCAAATTACTCAATAAGAAATATAAACTTCAGCCGGGTGCAGTGGCTCATGCCTGTTATCTCAGCACTTTGGGAGGCTGAGGCGGGCAGATCACTTGAAGTCAAGAGTTCAAGACCAGCCTGGCCAACATGGTGAAACCCTGTCTCTATCAAAAAATACAAAAATTAACCATGCATGGCAGTGCATGCCTGGAGTCCCAGGTACTCAGGAGGCTGAAGCAGGAGAATCGCTTGAACCCAGGAGGTGGAGGTTGCAGTGAGTCAAGATCATGCTGCTGCACTCTAGCCTGGGTAACAGAGTGAGACTCCATCTCAAAACAAAACAAGAAGAAATATAAACTCTGAACAGGTCTATGACAAGTAAAGAATTGTTTTTTCACCAACCTGACACTAAAAGAAAAGAAAAAAGAATTGAATCAGTAATCAGAAACCCTGCAACAAAGAAAAGCCCAGGACCAGAAAGCTTCACTGGTGAACTATACAAGATATTTAAAGAAGAATCTTTCTCAAACGCTTTCAAAAAATAGAAGAGGAGAGAGCACTTCCTAACTCATTCTATAAGACCAGAATCACTCTGGTACCAAAGCCAGAGAAAAACATCACAAGAAAAGAAAACTGCAGATCAATACATATTCAATGTAATATACCACATTAATAGGTCAAAGAAAACATGCATGATTATCTCAGTTGATGCACAAAAACCATCATCAAAATTGACCATGCACTTAAAAAATCCAGCACCCTTTCATGATAAAAACACTAGAAATAGAAAGGAACTTCCTTAACATGATAAAACGGCATTTGTGAAAAACACACAGCTAACATCATACTCAGTAGTGAAAGACTGAAAGCTTTAATCCTAAAACCAAGAAGACAAGGACACCCCATTTCACCACTTCTGCTCAACATTGTTATGTAAGTTCTACCCAGAGCAATTAGGGGATAAAAGAGAAATCAAAGGCATCTAAACTGGAATGGAAGAAGTAAAATAATCTATTTTTATAAATGATGTAATTTTATACACAGAAATTTCCAAAGAATCCACAAAAATATTATTATAGCTAATAAATGAATTCAGCAATGTTTCAGGATATAGGATCAATAAACAAAAATCAATTGTATTTTTATGCTCTAGCAATGGATAATCCCAAAATGAAGCTTTTAAAAATTTCCATTTATGATGTCATCAAAAAGAATAAAATACTTAGGAAACATTTTAACCAAGGATGTGCAAGACTTTTTACAGTGGAAACTACAAAACACTGCTGAAAGCAATTCAAGAACACCTCCCAAAAACGGAAAGACACCCAGTGTTCATGGATTTGAAGACTTAATATTATTAATATGGCACTACTCTCCCAAGTGATCTACAGATTGAATGCAATCCTATGGAAATCCCAAGGGCCTTTATTTTTTTGCAGAATTGGAAGTTATAAGATTCATATGAAATTGTAAGGTCCAACAAATAGCCAAAACAATTTTGAAAAAGAACAAAGAAGACTCTCACATTCCAATTTCAAAACTTATTATAAAACTATGATAATCAAAACAATGTGGTACTGACATAAAGACAGATATATAAGTTAGTAGGATAGAATTGAGAGTCAAAAATATACCCAAACATCTAAGGTAATTTGACTTTTTTTTTCTGAGACAGGGTCTCACTCTGTCACCCAGGCTGGAGTGCAGTGGTGCAGTCTTGGCTCACTGCAACCTCCGCCTCCCAGGTTCAAGCGATTCTCCCACCTCAACCTCCCGAGTAGCTGGGAGTACAGGTGCATGCCACCACACTGGCTAATTTTTGTATTTTTAGTAGAAACAGGGTTTCACCATGTTGTCCAGGCTGATGTCGAACTCCTGGCCTTAAGTGATCCACCGCCTCGGCTTCCCCAAGTGCTGGGATTACAGATGTGAGCCATCGCGCCTGGCGGGTAAGTTGATTTTTGACAAGGATGCCAAGACCATTCAGTAAGGGACAGAATAGTCTCTTCGACACATGGTGTTTGGATAACTACATATCCACATGGAAAATATTAAAATTGGACCTCTATCTCATACCATACAAAAATTAAATCAAAATGGATCAAAGACCTAAATTTAAAAGCAAAAGGTATAAAACTCTTCGAAAAAAACAGAGGTAAATTTCATTACTTGGATTTGGCAATAGATTCTTAGGTATGACATCAAATGCACAAGCAACAACAAAAAAATAGATAAAGTAGATTTCATCAAATTAAGTACTTATGCATCAATGGGTACTATCAAAAAAGGGAAAGGCACTCTACAGATGGGAGAAAATATTTGCAAATGACATATCTTATAGTGGTCTTACATTCAGAATATGTAAAGAATTCCAGGCCAGGCGCGGTGGCTCATGCCTGTAATCCCAGCACTTTGGGAGGCCAAGGCCGGTGGATCACTTGAGGCCAGGAGTTCAAGACCAGCCTGGCCAACATGGTGAAACTCCGTCTTTACTAAAAATACAAAAATTAGGTGGGCATGGTGGCAGGCGCCTGTAATCCCAGCTACTCAGAAATGGATGAAGAGCTACTCAGGAATGGATGTATGGATGAACAAAGTGAGACAAGCACTGTATAATCACGTAACGAAATGTTACTTAGCCATACAAAGAAATGAAGTATTGATATGTGCTATGACATGGATGAAACACGACGCTAAGTGAAAAACGCCAGCCACAAAAGGTCACGTATTATGTAATTCCATTTATATGAAAAATCCAGAATAGGAAGACCCATAGAGACAGGAAGCAGACGAGTATTTCCAGGGTCTGGGGAGGGGAAATGGGGAGTGACTACTTCATGGGAATAGGGTTTCCTTTAGGGGTGATGAAAATGCCTTGGAGCTGGACAGAGGTGGTGGTTGCAAAATATAGTGAATGAATACACTAAATGCCAATGAATTCTTCACTTTAACATGGTTAATTCTACATTATGTGAATTTCATCTCAGTTTTAAAAAGTGAGCCTTCAAGGATGAGGTGAGACTCAGAGATGTGTACTTCACAAACACTTGATAATAAATATTGCTATTTATAAAGGGAAAAAACAAGAAACTCTTGTCAAAGATTGGGTAAATGGCATGAAGTCTAAACCATTAATTTGCTTTTTAGTAGGCTGCCGGTTTCAGGCAAAAAATCATGTTGTCAAAGTGTCCTAGAGACAAAATTGAATGGACAATGTAATGACTTTAGTTAATTTGGTTAAGATTGTCATATTGAAATGTTCTGCGCCTCTGTGAGTGGCAGAGCCAATGCTAGGGCAGTGTCTAATCATGTTGGGCACACAGCAGGCACTCATTAAATGGCAGTCTTCTCTGCACTAGTACCTTGCATGGAGCTGGCCACAGGCAGAGACATACTACAGAGAAGGAAGAGGGGGCCCTGGCTTCTGTGGCTCTGGGGAATGCGCTGCTCAAAGTGTCTCCCTTGCAGGCCCTCGACTGTAGTACTGGGTGTGGCCCAGGCAGCATGCTGTAATCCAAGGGGGCCCAGAGTGACAAGTTACATCACAGGAGAGTCAGGCAAAAGCTCAGGAAGCAACAGGCAGCTGCAGAGAAGGGGATACCAGACCAAGTCTGAGGACTCCTGGCCGGGAATGGCTTACCTTGACTCCATCTTTGTGCACTGCCCCTATGTGCAGCCTCCTTTCGACGTGGGCCTGCTTCTGCAACTTCTTTCTCTGTGTCTTCTCCAGCCACAGGTCATCCACACTGATGGGTGAGCGGTGAGGGATGCCCCTAGGCTGTGAAGGAGCCTCCCCGCACACAGTCTCTGCAGAGACGCAGAGGAGGGCCCATGTCACCATCTCAGTGGTGAAGCAGGGCTTCTGGGCAGGCTCCATGTGGAAAGCCTTCTGACTGTGAGAGCAACTGGGCTTCTCACCCGCTGGTTCTTCCCAGGGCATGTGGTTCTGGAGAGCAGAGAGAACGGGTCAGGGGTCAGAGGTCAAAGGACATATCAACTGGGAACACGCTGTCCTTCCTCTGCCCAGTTCCTTTTGGGTATAACACTATGTTTTGGTTAATTTTCAAAGTACAGAGTCCAGTGAAATACTTTGTTCACAGTCATTTTGGAAAATGTGAAGATTAGGAACAAAACAAATCTTGTCTCTGTTAAAATGTCTACTTTCAAGAGTATTTTTTTAAAAATCCAGTCTTCTATTTTGATCAAAGAATTAGGCCTTGAAAGTAATTACTGAACTTGGCATGCTCATTAGAAATACTTTTTAAAGGCCAGCAACTGGTGTAAAAGCTCCTGTTTAAACAACATCCCTTATGAACAAAACTGAAGCAGAAGCACACTTCCAGAGCCCAGTACCTCTTCTAGCTTGACTCTGATGCTCACTGAAATGCAGGCAAGACTCCACCTCACCCACATTGCCACCACCATCCCTGGTTGCCGTTACGCACCAGGCACCTTAAGGATTTCAAAATAAAATATATCCCCACTAGCAAAATAGTTAGGCCTGTGTTGGCATCACCAGCATCTCTGTTGTTTGGAATTTGCCACTGGGAGAAGAAACCCTTTTCTTCACTCATGTTGTCCAAGTCTAATGACCCCCTATGCCCACCCCATGAACACCTACTTTGTAGCAGCAACCTCTGTGGAATGGCATCCCCAAGCACTCTGTGTGTACTGTTTGCTAAAAACTAAGGTGAAATTTCTTTTAAGTATTTCAAGAGTCTGCCTTAAAAATGTATCTATGTTGTTGGGAGGCCGAGGCGGGCAGATCACGAGGTCAGGAGATTGAGACCATCCTGGCTAACACAGTGAAACCTCGTCTCTACTAAAAATACAAAAAAATTAGCCAAGTGTGGTGGCGGGCGCCTGTAGTCCCAGCTACTTGGGAGGCTGAGGCAGGAGAATGGCGGGAACCCGGGAGGCAGAGCTTGCAGTGAGCCAAGACTGCGCCACAGCACTCCAGCCTGGGCAACAAAGCGAGACTCTGTCTCAAAAAAAAAAAAAAGTATCTATACTAGAGGACTAAGGAGGCTGGGTCTGATGAGCAAGATTTTGCTGATATGTTGCTCCTAGAAAAAAGGGTTGGCAAGAGCAGCCCTCACTGCCTCACTGGAGACTATCACAGGGCTGACTGTTCTACCCAACACTTTACTCCAGTTGTACAGGAGACAGTTTTTGCTATAATTTCTTACTGATGTATCAGTTGGAGAAAAGTGGGTATGCTTACTTAATATTGGATCTTGGGTTTTGCCTCTTAAATATCTCTTGCTGAACAGAATATGATGCTCATTTTGTAGGTAAGTAAATGGAAAATGAAGTTCTTATTTTAAATTAAGCTCCTTGATAGAGCTTATTTTTATGGTAGAAATTGTAGGGGGTCCTTATTCTGGACGTGATTAGATGTACTTGGGAGATTACAGTATTTTGCATAAGAATTTTCTACAAGATTAGGATTTAATTATAGATTCTCTGCTTAATCTGAGGTATTCTAAAATTAAAAATGTATACATATGCATATGTATACAGTGAAAGAGAGAGAGATGGAGGAAGAGAAACTGGATGGCTGGATAATTATTACATAATGGTTTTGGGGTACAGCCTGGGAATTGAGACTTTTTCTAGCTCTCCAGGTAATTCTAATGTGCAGCCAAGGTTGCAAACCACTGATCTAATGTGTTTATTTGAGCTCCCAAATATTGCTCTACATTTAAAAACTATTTTCCGCTAGTTCTTGCTCCCCAAGTACCTTGTGGATCAGAAACAGCTGGTATCTTCTCCCTTAGAAACTCAGAGAACTTAAGCGACTTGCCTCAGAGCAAGTCCTTGCCCAGAGGCACCCAGCTGGATCCTCCGGGCTATGCAGCAACAGATAGACCATACTCCTGGGAATGGGTGAAAAATGGATTTCTGAGCCCTGAGGGAATGGTTGGCCATTTGTGTCTAAAATGCCCTCCAGGGAATTCTGAGGCAAGGCTAGTCTGAGAATTACTGTACTAGAGAGACAGATAGATTAGAGAGAGGCAAGGTAGCTCAGGCTGTCCTGGTGGTCCTCATGTGTCCTAGGGGAGAGGGCCAGAAAGCAGACTTTGGGGTGGGATAATCTGAGTTTGACTAAAGGAACTTTTGTCCTTCGTTGTATTCCCAAAAGAGCAGCATTAAGAAATAATGAGACGATGGTAGATGAGAAAGTTCAAGAAAATCTAGAAAGAGTAAAGTAGATGTAGGAGGGGTAGATGGTGCTGCAGAGCACAGGAAGCTATCTAAAGAAATGCAGATGACTTGGAGTTCGCAGGGAAGGAAGCAGGCAGAGGTTCTGGTTTAAAGTTTGTAAGTGTGACCCTCAGTTAAGGTCCCAGCACAGTCAGCCACATGACTGTGTATACTCCCCTTTCCATTTCTCCTTCCCTCAAACTGCCAGCCAAGATCAAACACGAGAGACTTATGGTCCTGAATAATTGAACAAGAATCTCCAGCTTGTGGGGACCACGGACTTACTGGTGAAAGCAGTGGAGAGGTTTGGGATGAAAACAGCATAACAAGAAAACCCGCATGGTGAACAGGGAGCGACTCAGCACCCTGCTTCATTCTTTCCCGGTATAATCCTGTATCTCCTCAATAAGTGACTGGAGGATACCGCTCTGGAAAAACTGACCCACCTCCGAGAAGAGACCTCTAAACACTGACTTATAAAATAAGCAACTTCTCTTTTAAAATCACTTGATAGGAAAGCACACTAGCCGATTAGCTCCACACATGCCCACATAATATCTAAACAGATATTTGGTGTCTTACTCTGAAATAAATATGAAATTCACCCAAAGATTGCTAGGCATTTAGGAAAAACCAACACACTAAAATCACCAAAATAAAAAATAGGGAAAAAAACTAGGAAAGAGAAAATGTAAAGGATAGAAGAAAACTTCAAAATAACTAAAATTAATAACCTGAAGAAGAAAAAGGAAGACACTGAAACAAAACAGGAAACTTCCAATTCTGGACAAGATGGCATAGACACACTTCTTCCTGTTTGTTTCACTAAGCACAGTTAAAACCTAAGACATTATGTATAAAACAAAGATACGAAAACAAAGACATCTGAATGGTGAAGAGAAGAAAGCAGACCAGCTAGGGATCATAAAATACAAGGAACAACACACCAAGGAGTTCCCTAGGTTTTCTTTTACCGCATATATACCACTCATACATGCTTCCTATATGCATGCTGAACAGTTTTGCTGGAGCTGTCACTAGGTCCAGACAGAAAAGCTCCAACAGAAACCTGCATTCTCTAGCTAAAGGACCAGCCTAGCAAGACAGAAAACTTTTAGACAAATGCTCTACTCAAGCCAAACATTAGGTAAAAACCATGCAACACACCCCTGTCTCCCTCACACCCCAGCAAAGCCGGAGTCAAATGGTGTGAGAGAAGAATGATGGGAAAGCTTGAACTTTCTTCCCCTGCCAGTGTTAGTGAGGCCCTCCACCAGCTGTCTGTGAAGACAATGTGTGAAGCCAGTCTTCCATCCTCTACCTGGTGTCAGTGAGGCATTCCTCCCCTGCCCTGCTGCGGTAATGCAGGAGAAGGCCTGCTAGAGAGCCAGCGCCTTCACCACCAGCTAGCATTCACAAGGCCTCCTGATCCCACTGACAGAGCAGGAGTATCACCATCTTGGACAAGCACCCACCGCCATTCTAAAGTCCACTTCGATCAAAAACTGCCTAAATCTAAAGGGCATTAGCCTAATGGCTAAGATCAGCATGACCGTAAACCACAAATAACGTCTCTGACCAGAAACATTCCAAACCCCTCCCCAACCAGAGACATGCCAACCCCAAGATAACCTCTCCTCCAGCCAGAGAGATGTCAGCCCCAAGATAACCTCCCCTCCAACCAGAGACATTCCAACCCCACCATAAACTTCTCCCCCCAACAGAAATATTCCAAGCCTATAATAAGCTCTCTCACCAATACATACTCTTAGTCTGTAAGAGAGAGTGCTCCTGACCAAAAAAAAAAAAAAAAAAAAAAAAAAAAAAAATCAGCCAGAAGCCCCTCTCAGGTTTATTTTCCAAAATAAACCTGTCTTTGACTGTTGAGCCACTTTTTGTGTTTCTTTCCTCTTTCTTTAACTCTTACACAAAGCTATCGGTGCAAGCTTGGTGTAAAATCTTAACTCTCATCCCTGCCCATTAGTAAATGAAACACCCATCCTTGCATAAGGTGTCAATAGAGGCCAATAAAGGAATGTAGGGTTTCACCCAAACCTGGAAGTAATGAGGTAGTGCCCACCTTCCCACACCAAAGTGGAGTCAGAGGTGGTTTTCCAAAACAAGATTTAAATAAGATACAAAGACTTCACTCCCCAAAATATCCAGAATAAAATAGAAACTCATTAATCATAACAAGAACAGGGAAAATCTCAACTTGAATAAAAAAGAGAGTCAACAGACACCAGCACTGAGAAGACAGAGGTGAAGGAATTATCAAAGATTTTAAAGCAGCCATCATAAAAATGCTTCAACAAGCAATACAAATACTCATGAAACAAATGAAAAATAGAACAGCTCAGAAAATGGAAAATCTTAGCAAAGAAATAGAATATATAAAGAATATCTAAGTGGAAATTATAGAACTGAGAAATATAGTAACTGAAATAAAATGTTCAGTGGATGGGCTTACAGGAGAATGGAGAGGATAAGAGGATCAGTGAACTTGTAGATGGAAGAGACAGAATTATATAATCCGAACAACAGAGAGAAAACAGACCGAAGAAAGAAAGAAAGAAAGAAAGAGAGAGAAAGAGAGAGAAAAAGAAAGAGAAAGAAAGAAAAGAAAGAAAGAAAGAGAAAGAAAGAAAGAAAGAAAAAGAAAAGGAAAGAAAGCCAAACAAATAGAGCATCATGGACCTGTGAGACCGTGAAGAAAGATCAAACACTAGATAACTGGAGTCCAAAAGAGAGAGGAGAAAGTGGGTTGGGGTGAAAAAGTATTTAAAGAAATAATGCTCAGAATTTCCTAAATTTGGCCAAAGATATAAACCCATAGATTTAAGAAGCTGTGCAAAGTCCACATAGTATAAATCCAAAGAAATCCACATGAAGAAGAAACATAAGCAACTTCTGAAATCTAAGACAAATAAAAAATATTGAGAGCAGTGAGAGGGTAAAAAGACACCTTCCTTATAAGAGAAAAATATTTTAAAAGGCATCAGACACCTGGAGGCCAGAAGGAAGTGACATAAAACTTTTCAAGTGTTACTTTTCAAGAAAATAACTATTAACTTAGAATCTTTTATCCAGTGAAAATAGTCTTCAGTAATGAAGGGAAAATTGAGACATTCTCAAAGAAAGGAAGAATGAGAGAATTTACTGCCTGCAGATCTACCCTTAAAGAATGGCTAAAGGAAGTTCTTGCATTAATTTTTAAATAAACTGTGAGATTTAGGTCAAAGTTTTTCTTTTTTTGCTTTGGATGTCCAAATGCTCCAGCATTGTTTCTCAAAAAGACTATCCATTGAATTGCTTTTGCACCTAAAAATTGGTGGGTATATTTGTGTGGGTCTATTTCTGTGTTCTCTATTCTTTTCCATTACTCTATGTAATTTTCCCTCCCCCAATACTATGTGGTTTTGATTACTTTATGTAATAAGCATGAATTAATATCAATTATTGATTCCCCTCACTTGATTTTTCTTTCTCAAAATTGTTTTAACTATTTTAGGGCATGTATCTCTCCATACAAATTTTAGATTATAAACATTTTAAAGGCTAGAAAATGTTCATTCTCTCTTTCTCTCTCTGACACACACACACACACACACACACACACACATGCACACACACACTTAGAACTCCTAAGCAGAAACAGTATGTTGGAATCTTGCCACCAAAGTTAGAACTGTGGCTGGTAGACAGGAAAGCTATCCAGCATTCATTCCATAAAGTGGATATTACACCCAGCAGAGACCTAGGAAATCACCTGGTCCAATCCCTGATAGACAAGGAAACTGGGTCCCAGTGTGGTCTTAACCCAAGGCTCACAGTCAGGTCAGAGTGGGTGTTAAAACACTCACAGGAGTTCTGAACTTCCAATCTCCTCTCATTCCTCTTGCCCAGCCACAGCTATTTCTGTCCTGCTCTCTCTTGGTCTTGGTGTCCTTCCTAAGCCCCTTCAGCCAGGGGCATGATCCTGTATGCATGCCTTCAGCAGACGCTGGAGCCTGCTTCCCCTGGAATCAAAGGCTCTCTGCCCCCAAACCTGAAATCCCAGAGGAAAGAAATCTCTAAATGCAAACAGCACCTTTCACACTAGAGGACTGCCTCGTGCTGGTCGGCATCATACACACACACAGAAATACCCCACGGTCTGGGCGGATCACAAGGTCAGGAGTTCGAGACCAGCCTGGCCAACAGAGTGAAACCCCGTCTCTACTAAAATTATAAAAAATTAGCTGGGTGTGGTGGCGGGTGCCTGTAATCCCAGCTACTTGGGAGGCTGAGGCAGGGGAATCACTTGAACCCGGGAGGTGGAAGTTGCAGTGAGCCGAGATCAAGCCATTGCCCGTGACAGTGTGAGACTCGGTCTCAAAAAAAAAAAAAAAAAAAAAAGAAATACACCACGGTCTCACAGGTGGGAGTGACACTGTGGAGGGTTAAATTCTACAGCAATCTACAGGTGAGGAAAACAATCCTATCAAGACTGCAGCTAAAGCATCAGGCACCAATGGGGATGGCAAGACTGAGGGGATTCCTCCACATTACTAACATATGAGGCTGGACCTTCCAGAGCTCTGTGGCTTCCTCATCAGTTAAGACTTGGTTCAAACGTCAGATCCAAAATCTCCAAGCCAAGGGTGCCCCACCGTCAAACATCTCAACTCTCTTTCCCATTTCCTTTTGTCTGAAATGATCTTACTCACTCACTAATTTATTGACTGTTGCATGCTGTCCTGCTGTGAGGATGGACATCCTGCTGTATTATCCAGTACAGTGTCCGCTACATCTAGAACATTGCCCACCCACAAGTGGCACTCAGAGAGCTCAGTTTATCGACTTGATGACCACATGAGAGGAAATGGTAGACTGGTCAGCAACGCTTACTGTACAGCTACAGTGATTAGGATACTGTGTCAGTAGAAGGATGGACAAACAGATGAATGGAACACAAATGCCAGTTATAGGCATCTCAGAGACCTACATGTAATAAGCAAAGCCATGAAAGTTTTTAAGAAGGTAATTTAAGGGATTCTCTTCATGACCTTGGGGTAGAGAAAAGATGGATACACTTGACAACATTAAAATTGAGAATTTCTGTTCATCAAAAGATATCATTATGGCCAGGCGCAATGGCTCACGCCTGTAATCCCAGCACTTTGAGAGGCTGAGGTAGGTGGATCACCTGAGGTCATGAGTTCGAGACCACCCTGGCCAATATGGCGAAACCCGTCTCTACCAAAAATACAAAAATTAGCTGGGTGTCGTGGCTCGCGCCTGTAGTCCCAGCTACTTGGGAGGCTGAGGAGGGAGAATTGCTTGAACCCGGGAAACAGAAGTTGCAGTGAGCCAAGATTGTGCCACTGCGCTCCAGCCTGGGTGACAGAGCAAGACTCCATCTCAAAAAAAAAAAACAAAAAAAAGATACCATTAAAGAGGGAAAAGACAAGCCACACAAAATGGGAAATATTTGTGGCACATTTACCAACAATGCAATTATATCCAGAATCAGTAAGAGAAAGACAACCCCAAAACAAATGGATGACAGACTAGGAGAGACATGTCCCACAAAAGAGTGAGAAAAAAAAATATCTGAGGAATGTGAGCCCTTTAAATTATCAGGCCCAAACCCAAAAGGCATTTAAGACGTAATAGCTCACTCCCCCTCAGCTAAATAGCTACCTCTTGGAGCCACTTGCTATGTGGACTCTAGACTAACTCACTCTGAGTAGCCATAAAATGCCACATACCTTATAATTCAACAAGATGTAGCCAATCACCAGCCAGTGTTACTTCCATGAACCAGTGAGAATTCCTGATAAACAACATTTGTACTCACTCCCTCTCCTGATTCCTCCTTTTTTTCTTTAAAAAATTTGAGCCTCTCTTTTGTTCTCTGGAGCACTCTCCAAGGCAACCTGGAAGTGTGTCCCAGGCTGCAGTCCTCAACTTCTGTGCTGAATAAACTCTTTTTTTTTTTTTTTTGAGACAGAGTTTCACTCTTGTTGCCCAGGCTGGAGTGCAATGGTGCAATCTCGGCTCGCCGCAACCTCCACCTCCTGGGTTCAAGCGATTCTCCTGCCTCAGCCTCCCAAGTAACTGGGATTACAGGCATGCGCCATCATGCCCGGCTAATTTTTGTATTTTTTAATAGAGACAGGGTTTCTCCATGTTGGTCAGGCTGATCTCGAACTCCTGACCTCAGGTGATCCTGCTGCCTCGGCCTTCCAAAGTGCTGAGATTACAGGCTTGAGCCACTGCGCCTGGCCTGAATAAACTCTTTTTAAACTACATTCCGACCTTTTTGATTATTTTAGTTTGACAAGGGTATCCAGAGTGTCGAAAAGCACATAAAAAATTCCTCAGGCCAGGTGCAGTGGCTCATGCCTGTAATCCCAGCACTTTGGGAGGCCAAGGCAGGTGGATCACTTGACCTCAGGAGTTCGAGACCAGCCTGGCCAACATGGTGAAACCCCATCTCTACTAAAAATACAAAAACTAGCTGAGCGTGGTGGCAGGCGCCTATAGTCCCAGCTACTCACGAGGCTGAGGCAGGAGAATTGCTTGAACCCAGGAGGCAGAGGTTGCAGTGAGCTGAGATCACACCACTGCACTTCAGCCTGGGTGACAGAGGGGGACTTGGTCTCAAAAAACAAAAACAAAAACAAAAGTTCCTTAGCCTCTTCAGACATCAGGAAAATGAAAACTAAAATCACAGTGAGATACTGCTACACACCTAGCAGAATGGCTAAAATTAAAAAGGCTGACAGTATCAACCAAATGTGAATGAGAACAGAGAGCAAAGGATACTCCTAATGAGAGAGTGTAATTTGATGCAATCACTTTGGAAAAATAATTTGACAGTATTTAGTAAGACTAAAGATATGCATCCCCCAAGGACACCCCTAAAATGCAACCCACAGAAATATACATGCATGTGCAGCAGGCCCCTGACCCAAATGTTCACAGCAGCACCAAACTGGGCACAACCCCCAAGTCCATCAGCAGCTCACTGAGAAATACAATGTGTTATGATGATTCAGAGCAATTCAGCATGATGATGAGAGATCTCCTGACCTCTTGATCCGCCCGCCCCGGCCTCCCAAAGTGCTAGGATTACAGGCGTGAGCCACCGCGCCCGCTCCACAGCATGATTCTTAATTAGAGCAGGGGAAGGCAGACACAAAATAGATTGAGTAAAGTTTAAAGCAATGTGTAAGATTTTGTTATATAAACCTCAAAACAGGCCACCCCCACAGCCATGGTAATAAAGCAGTAACACGATAATGAAATGCAAATGAACACCATGTGATGGGCATAGTGGGTAGCGCAGGGAGGAGGAAGGGAGGTGGCAGGACGGGGGCAGGGTGGGGGATGTGCTGTTTCATGACCTGGTGGAGGTCATCCGGTGTCTGTTGACAATATATATCTACACATTTATGTATTATGCTATTCTGTAAGGCTTCTCTATTTCTCGACTTTGAAAAGGTTTAAAGAAACTGCAGGATGTAAAATCACAGAAAATTAAGATCTCTATACACGATATTATCACAGCCATGTTACATATATAAAACTTGTTTGTGGAGGAAATCTAGAAGTAAACAATAAAATATTAAGAATGGTTGTTTTAAAAGATTGGGATAAGAGAACTGCTGCTCCTTAATACCGTTGTGCAGGGAGCAAGTGGGAATAACTGACTGAATTCCTGGCAAATTACTCTGACCATAAGAGCCTGCTCTCCCAGGAATGCCCACAAGATGGCGCAGTCATTTCTCAAAGGGGAGTTTCACATTCCAGCACCATCCAGGGTTCCACCAGACAGGCAGAGCCTTTCCCAGCTTTGCTTCCCTTCCCGTTCCCTATGTACCCGCTGTTCTCCTGTCTGTGGTCTGATGCGCAGGGTACTAGGCCTTCCTCTTCTCCAGTAAGGAGTGAAACGGAAAGAGGAATACAAACTCACATTTATCGGGCACCTGCTTCACGCCTGGCCCTTTGCTGGATACTTTATAATCATCATCTCATTTACTATTTGCTAAAACCCATGCAGCCTCCAACTGGGGCAACAAGGTGAGACTCTGTCACTACAAAAAATTAAAAAATTATCTGGGTATGGTGGCGCATGCCTGGGGGCTCAGCAACTTGGGAGGCTGAGGCAAGAGGATTGCCTGAGCCTGGGAGATCCAGGCTGCAGTGAACAGTGATCTCGCCACCACATTCCAGTCTGGGAGACAGAGCAAGGCCCTGAATCAAACAAAATAAACAAAAAACAAACAGAAAGGCACACACACACACAAAAACCCCAACAAACCAAGCAGGCTGTCCAGGTGTGTGCCTGAGGCCCAACGCACCTGCTCCATCCCATGCACAACGTGAGCACAGGGACCACTTCCAGGAATATCTGCCTTCCAGTATGTGCTTCTGCACCATGTATGTGTGTGCATGTGTGTGTATACACAGACACAGAGACATATATGTATATATCACTTTTTTGTTGTTGTTGTTGAGACGGAGTCTCACTCTGTCGCCCAGGCTAGACTGCAGTGGCGCGATCTTTGCTCACTGCAACCTTTGCCTCCCAGATTCAAGTAATTCTCCTGCCTCAGCCTCCCAAGTAGCTGGGATTACAGGCGCCCGCCACCAGGCCCAGCTAATTTTTATATTTTTAGTAGAGACGGGGTTTCACCATGTTGGCCAGGCTGGTCTCGAACTTCTGACCTCAGGTGATCCGCCCGCTTCGGCCTCCCAAAGTGCTGGGATTACAGGTGTGAACCACCACGCATGGCCTATATCACTATTAAATCAGGCTTGTTAATTCAAATACTGTAAAATCTTTTCTTGACTACTTAACTCTGACTTGCCTAACACTAAAATGTCTTTTTACTTGTAAATCAAGTTCTCTATGTATTTTCAGGTGATCAAAAACACAAAAGGGCAATAAGCAACTAAGTTGGAGGGATGTGAGGAAATGGGCACTCAGATACTGCTGTTCAGTGTTGATTGCCAGTCATTTCAGAAGTAATCTGAAAGCTATTAAAATACCCCTACCCTTTGTGCAATCCCACTTTTATATCCGACAGACATAAAAGCATCGTTATCTAAGGACACATGCTCAAGGGTGCTGCTGAAGCGTTATTTATAAAGACCCCAAACTAGAGATTACCTCAATGTCAATCAGTAGAAGAACCGTTAAAGGAAATACAGCATGGCCATACTCTGAACTATTATGCGACTTCTAAACAGAGCCATGAATATGAGGTGCTGGAGGGCTTTACCTGCTGTATTAAGCAAGCAAGAAAGATGCAGAGCAATGTGTATGTCTGACCCCGCGGTGTAATTCCCTCTCCCCAAACTGCCCCATAAGCTCTGTGTGAGAACACAATGAAAGATGAGACACCTTAGTATAGGGCAGTGTTTCCTTGCATGGAGTGGAATTAGAGGGTTTTGGGGAGAGGCCTTTTCCTTTCTACATCTGTATTGTTTGGCTTTGTTTTTAAACTTCGGTAGTAACAGTAACGAAAAGAAGTAATCCTCCCCCCAAAACAACAACAACAAAAAACCTTTAGTGTTTAGCTGCGTAGAGATACACAAACAGGCTGAGGAGGTGAAGCCATTTCCTGCTGGTAGTGATCCTATTTGAATGTACGCTGTCCACTCAGCCTTGTGGGATGCTCTGCTGGGAAACTCCTTCTAGCCCAGCTCCGCGCCTCTTAGCAGCCCACCTGGCCTGGAGGCGCTCTGCCAGCACCTTATCTGCCGCCCTCCCAGCTGTGCAGCTCGTGAGCCTGGGTGTGGCTGACATCTGCCTGCAGGTGGAGGGGAGCGCCGCAGAGGCCACGCGTGGGGCGGCTGTGGCCTGTGTTCCCCGGCTCTGGGCGCGCGGAAGACGCGGCATCGCTTGGTCTAAAGAAGCCGAGGGAGCCTTACTTTTTACTTTTCGCAGTCTCCAGGGCACGCTCTGGAATTTCCAGAAAAGCTCCCTCCTTCCAAGGGCAGCTGGGATGAGAAATCCAACCCTTGTCTGCTCCCTCCTGTGCCTGACCCTGCTAACCTATCCCAGACAGAAGCGGTCACTTTGTGGGAGAGACCATCTTACTGCACTGAACATTTCAGAAGCACCAATGATTCCTGTCTCTTTATACGAAGTAAGTCCAGCTGGATCAAATTCTAAATACGATAAAATAGAAGCTATTAAAGTACTAGAAGACAACATGGGGAATTTTTTAAAATGCCACAGCGGAGAAGGACTAGGTTTAACACAAAAGCCTGCACAGACCGTTCAATAGAAAATGGGCAGTGCTGGCCGAGGCGGGTGGATCACGAGGTCAGGAGTTCAAGACCAGCCTGGCCAATATGGTGAAACCCCGTCTCTACTAAAATAACAAAAATTAGCTGGGCGTGGTGGCGGGCGCCTGTAATCCAAGCTACTCGTGAGGATCAGGCAGAGAATTGCTTGAACCAGGGAGGCAGAGGTTGCGGTGAGCCGAGAGGGAGCGACTGCACTCCAGCCTGGGCGACACAGCGAGACTCCGTCTCAAAAAAAAAAAAAAAAAAAAAAAGAGAAGAAGAAAAGAAAACGGGCAGTGTCCAGGGAGCAGGCAGTTCATACAAAAGAAAATTCAAATGGCTTGAAATTAAAGAAAAACACGAAATGATCATGAAATGCCAATTCTGGCTTGTTAGCTTGGTAACGTTCAAGAAGTTGGTCACCCGCTGTGTTCATTAGGGGTGGGGGGATGGGGGCTGGGAGTGTAACGGGGGCAATTTTGGCCTGGCCTTCCTATTTTACCTCTCCCCTCAGGAAGATTCCCGCCTGCTCCCCTCCTTCTGTTGCCTGAAGAGGTCAGGAAAGGCTTGGTGCGATTCAGATACTCACCTCACTCCCAGGAAGGTCCCTGAGCCAGGGCACTGTGCCCAAGCCGCGCGGACCCTGGCCTCCTTCCCTGCTCTCTTCCTTCTGCTCATCCTGGTTTAGCGTCTGCAGAGAAAGCAGGAGACTGGTCCGGCCCTTGGGAATCTTGGGTCTTTCAGGGTCCCCTGAACTGCTGTCCACGTAGCTGTAGCTTCCAAGAGAAACCATGGAGATGGCGCTACCCCTCCCGGGGTAGTGGAGACCCGTCCGCAGAGCACTAGGCCTGGGACTCAGGGGCTTGGGGCTCGTGGGTCTGCAGGGCGTCCCGGGGTTTTCATATGCCAGGCAGCAGGCAGAGCTGGAAGGCAGGGTGTGTGCGATTCCAGCCTGCTGGGCCCGAGGGCTGCCAGGGGACGCCAGCCAGGACTTTTCAGGAAAGATACCTGAAGGTAGGTACCTACCGCCATCCTGGGCGGCTGTGCACTTGATGGTCGGTTCACTTTTCCTCCTGTGTTCTGGAGAAACTAAACTGGAGGACAAAGCTGTGGAGGCAAGTGGGGGTGCCCAGTGATCGCTAAAAACATAGCCCTCTTTGTCCTCCGCCCATTCCTCACAGTGGCTGTCGGTCTCTGCCGGGGAAAGAATTTCGGGTCCTAGCGGCGGACTCACTAGGGCGGGCTTTTTGGGGCTTTCGGCATCTTTGCTTTTCAGAAACGCCCGCCAGGAACCCTGGCGCAGCCTGCTCTTCTCCTTCTCGCCCTTGGGAGAACCTGGGGAACGTTCATGGGTGTTCTCTTTCTCTAAAACTATTGACTCAAAAAAGTTTGAAAAAGTCTTATGAGCCAAGGCCAACCTTGCCCTGAGCTTTTTCTCCGTTGTTTTGAGTCTCTTTGCGTTGCAGCTCTCAGAGGAAGGCCCTCGGCTACCAAGGTCCCCTGAGGTCTCCATGTGCCCCGCTCCTGCCGGCCCTGCAGTCCTGTCGCCTGCAGCCTGCCGGGCAAACTCGGGCCAGGCGCTGGCGTCCCCGTGGTGCAGAGGCGGTGCGCCCCAGCGGGCCGCAGCGGGCAGATTCTCCCTGGGGAGCCCCTCGGGGCCTGAAGAGCCCCAGCTGCGACCCTCCGTGGTCGGGGCCGGGACCCCTCCTGGGCTCTCAGCGGCCAAGGGCCTGTCCTTCCTGAAGGAGGTCACCTTGGAAAACGTCGGGCGCTTCCCAGGCTCCTGCGCGGCCTTGCGGAGCCCGCGTGGCGGCTGGGGCGGCTCCGAGGAGGGGACGCGGGGGCGCTGGCCCCGGGCTGCTGCAGCGCCGCCTTTCGGGGCCTCCTCCCGGCCGCGCTCCCCGGGCCCGGAACTCCGGCTCTCCCCACGCAGTGTCTCTGCCGGGGGCTCCTCTGTGCTCGGCGTCTCTTCCGAAGCAGCTCGGGGGACCAGCACTCTCCCAAGGTCTGCGGCCTGGGCCACCCGCTGAAGAGCCCCATCGCCAGCTCCCTGTATGGGGGCTGCTGGCAACTCACACTCATTACCGGCTGGTGTTTTCCCCCTAGTGGGAGACTCACAGAGGGTCTCGCCAGTGCTCAGGGGAGATTCCGGTCTTTCCTCAGGAAAGTCACCGGGCAGTGTTTCTGGAACAGGCCCCGCATTGCTCCTGGCGGCCTGAAGACCTTTCTGCTCCACAGCTACAATGACGACGGCGCCCCTGCCCCTCGAGGCCTCGCTGCCTGCTTTGGGCTCCAGCTGCCGGCCCCCGGCACCCCCAGGCCCCTGTTCACCCTCCTCAGCCCCAGGGCTGCAGTGAGACACCGGGGCTGCCTTGAATTCTGAAAGACCTTGCAAAGCCTGTTCCCTGTAGTTGGGGTCTAGAACCATGGCTTCTTCCACTGCCTTTGAAGTGTCTATTGCGCTTGATTTCTGGGTGGTCTCAGAGGCATCTGAACTGTCACTCACTTCTGAGCAGCCCATCAAGTCTCCACTCCATACCTGGGTCCCCTCACTGCTAGGCTGCCGTGGGAACTTGGCCCTGGTAGGTGACTTGCTTTCCTCGCTGAGCACATACTTTGATGTGTAATTACTGGTTTGGTTTCCTGCCTGGACAGAAATGCCCCAGAGGTGCTTCTGTGTCTCTCTCTCATCAGCAGCTCTTGGTGCGAGTTGGGTGCCTTGGGGTTCCTGGGTTCTGCTTTCTGGGCTTTGCTCCGACTTGCACTCAGCAGGCTCAGGCACTTCCTCCGAACTGAGCTTCACTAACTCTGAGGTGAGGCATGAAGCCACCAGACATGACCTGGAATGCTGTCTTAACTGGTTTTCCCCCAGGAGACCTGCAGAAGTGTCCTGAGAGGCCCTTTGCAAGCGAAACCCACCGGGCTTGCAGGGACCCTGTAGATAGGGAGCCCCACTCTGAAAAGCAGGGATCGGGCCAGACAGCTGGGTGCGTGCAGGGGAAAGAGTGTTTTGTGTTCTCGGATCTCGTTCATTTCCGGCCCCTTCCTTCACATGGGTCCCAGACTTCACAACATTCTGTCCCACGGGATCCTCGGGGCACTCTGAGGAAAACCCTGCTATGGAATGGGCCCTGACCAGTGCCCTCATGTGCCCACAGTTGAGTCTGAGGGATGCCCTGTTCTTGTCACCAGTAGTTTCTGGGGCACTATGGTGACGCTTGGTGCGTAGGAGGCAAGATGTCCTCAAAGGAGGCCGGCAGGGGACATCCAAGTGGGGCTGGGACCAGAGCAATTCTGTGTCCCCTGCAGGGCCTACAGTACTTTCCTTCTTTGTCCTGGTCCCCAGAGGGGCTGTGTTGTCCAGTGGGCCTCTGCTAGGCAGCACCGGTGCCCTGGCCCTGTTGTGGATATGTGGCCAACTCCGACCCAGTTCACAGCACCAGAGAAGGAAGGGCCAGATCACTGGGATGCCCAAATAGCTCTCAGACCTGGATTTCTGAAGAGAAACACTGGAGAGCCCTCTGAGGTCTTGAACAGCCACCCCCTGTACTGACTCGGGACCGCTGCTGTCTGTGGCCCTCTGTAAGCAGCACCCTGTGTGTCGGGGAACCCCTGCCAGCAAAGACTCTCGCTCCAGGCTGGTCGCACAGTCCCAGAGGTGTCCTGCCTCCTGTTCTCCAGCAACTGTGGCAAAGGCTCGCCACCCATTTTTGCAAGAGTCATCCTTTAAGCCAGGGAACAAATCGAGTTCTTCCTTTGCATGAAGCCCAGGAACACTGGTCAAATGCTGCTCCTGAGGGGATCCAGTTGCTGAGACATCAGGGTATTCCCAAGGCGCTTCTATATCTACGGGAGTACCTCTTAGAGAGTGGAAGACTCCCCTCGGGAGGTCCCCAGACAAGGACTCTGTGTCAGAGGCACTTTCAAAGGGGTCAGTTTTTGTGTCTGATCCACTTTCACTCTGCTGGGACAGCGTTTCAGAATCATCGCGGTCTGTTTGCTGGCTCCATCCCTGCTCCACTTGTTCTGCAGGGGATGTGGGGAGCTGGTTATCTTCAATCTCACCTTCACCTGGCAGGTGTACACCTGGCTCTGGAGTCTGGGAGGGCAAGAAGAGAAGAGTCAGAGACAAGGCCCGAGGACATCTGTGCACATGTTTACACCGTGCCTGCCTTCGCCAGAAGGAGGAAGGCTCAGAAACGGCTCATTAGTTCCCCATGTGCCCCTGGGAAGGGAGGTAAGAAGGGCTGCCTTTTATCAACATGGAAAACAAGTGATGAAGCCAAACCCAATCAGTAGGGAGAAAAGGTAGCACATCCGGCCGGGCGCGGTGGCTCATGCCTGTAATCCCAGCACTTTGGAAGGCCAAGACGGGCGGATCACGAAGTCAGCAGATCGAAACCATCCTGGCTAACACGGTGAAACCCCGTCTCTACTAAAAATACAAAAAAAAAAAAAAAAAAAAAAAAAAAAAAAAATTAGCCGGGCGTGGTGGCAGGTGCCTATAGTCCCAGCTACTTGGGAGGCTGAGGCAGGAGAATGGCGTGAACCCGGGAGGCGGAGCTTGCAGTGAGCCAAGACAGCACCACTGCACTCCAGCCTGGGGGACAGAGCGAGACTCCGTCGCAAAAAAAAAAAAAAAAAAAAAAAGGTAGCACATCCTTAAAACAACCCCATTAAAAATCAGAACCGGACCAACGCGCATGTGCGTTTACGTAAGTATAAAAATGTTGCATGAGTCATGGCGAAAAGCATATCTCTGCCTAACATTTTCAGCAAGAAGGAACAAATTAATATGTCTGCATTGTTTGTTCTTATGTAACCAACTGGTTTAAAGTCAATGCCCTTATATTTAAGAAGTGTTTTCTGAGTTTGGTTTGTTAGAGCAAAACAAAAAACAAAAAACAGAAAGTACAGCAACAACAAAAATGAGAATGATCGAAGTTGCAAACACATTTTGGGATGTTATAAAGCTTTGAAGACAAGAAGAAAAAATAGAGAACTGTGCAAGTATTTCCTTCTCTCGTTACACATTTCTTAAACTACTTATTGAGATATACATTTTCAAGCATCCATTTAAAATGCACAGATCTATGAGATTTGAAAACTGTATACATTCCTGTAACTACCACCATGATAAAAATCTAGACTGTTTCCACTTCCCCAAAAAGCCCCTGCCCCTCCCCAATCAATCCCTGCTTCCCTCCAACTCCTCACAATGACCTGCTTTCTGCCACACAGTTTGCTTTGTCTTTTCTAGAGTTTCAGATAAACAAATTATACAGTAGCCAGCCTTATCCACAGGGGATATGTTCCAAGACCCCCAGCGGATGCCTGAACCACTCCCCCCCAGTACCGAACACTATATATTGTTTCTTCCTATACATGCATACCTATGACGAAGTGTAAGCTACAAATTAGGCACAGTAAAAAATTAACAATATTAACAAAATAGAACAATTATAACAATAGACTGTAACAAAAGTTATGTGAAGTGGTCTCTCTCTGTCTCAAAATATCTTATTGCACTGTACTCACCTATTTTCTGACTGTAGTCGACCTCAGGTAACTGAAACCTTGGATAAGGGGGGACTATTGAATGTTCTTTTGGATGTGGCTTCCTTCCCTTAGGCATCATGGCTGTAGCGTGTCTCAGTACATACAATGACTTGAACTCTGACAAACTGCTGTGCACAGCAGTCGATGCTCAAACTCCCCAAAGCTCCTCCAGGCCCAGAGCTGGCCAAGCACTCAGCCCCATGGCTAACGAAGGCTCCTTGACACAAGCTTTGTACTGAAGCCATTCGCCCCACCGGCCCCTCCCAGGCATGGTTTCCCAGGACTTGTCATAAGAGCTTTCTCAAAGTAAAATTGCTTTTAATTCTTAACTGAGAGAAGGAAAACAAACACACACCCAAAGCCAGTGCTGTGTAAAGCTCTTAAGGCGCAGGGTAGAACATGAGGAATAACATGATCCTGCAGTTTCAAGTAAGTTGCAAAGCAGAAGGCATTCGAAATAGAAAAGGAAACATTAAAAACCAAACCATTTGGGAAGGAGGGCTGTGTGGTTGTTACAGGACGTCCCAGAAGAGAGAAGTGAAGGAACCAGGGGTCTGCTGCAGGAACTGTCTCCGGCCGCTGCCTCCGTGGGGCCAGGCGCCCCGACTATACGGCAGGGCCAGACGCCTTCAGCGTGCCTACCTCCCACGGCAAGGAGAGGACCAGTGAAACACGGACATGAGCACGCCCGGGCAAGCACAGAGAACTGTGCAACTGCAAGTGGGTGCTGTCATTAACCAGTGAACTGAGAAGGCTGCTAAGGCCAGGCAGGGTGCTCAGCTCAGTGACGCCTGCCCTGCAGGGCGCTTGCGGCCCCTCATCTCACCAACCCATCTTAGACACCAAGAACTGATCAAAGGGACACTGGAGCCATCCTCCCAGCATTGATGTAGCTTGATGTCACCTTCCAGACTCATGTAGGCATCATTGCTTACATGCGCAGACACAGAGAATCCCAAGTCCCAAGTTCCAAATGACTAACGATCAGGACCCTGGTGACTAGAACGCCAGTGGGCTCGTTTCCGCCCTCCCTGCCCGGCATCGCTGCCCAGGACACTACCTGTGAGGCAGGGGCTGGCGTCTTGCTGAGGGGAGGGTCCAGCCTTTGTCTGAGTTCCAGGTATTTTGGCAAGAGGCCTCCCTCAGTCTCAATGAAAACAAAAGCCTTTGGGGGAAAAAAAATCTAAGATAACTTCCAGGTAACAAAGCTGGTGCAGTCTGTGCAGCTGCACTGGAAGAGCAGGTTTGATTGATTGAAGTGTACAGATACTGAAATTCAATGAGTACATCAAAAACAACATTTGATTTGATTGAATATTAGATTCTAATCTTATAAAGAAAGACTTTCTTCCTGAGTTGATTCAGGAGCGATCCCCAAATAATTTCTCAGCATAGAGTGATGTAAGTCCAGGGTTATGTCCTGGGAATGGCCTGGGGCTGGAATCTAGACCAAACAAGTATTCTTTCTGTGGAGGCTCAGAGTTTTTACAGGGGTGGGAGTGGGTTAAATTTGAAAGTCTGAAGTAGGCAGGCTCCATTTTGCCACAGGCCTGGCACTTCCTGTCTTATTCTATAACTAGATGAGGCTTTAGGGCAAGATGCTGAGCCTGTCTCCTGTAAGAAACAGCTGCAGTGAGTGTTCCACAGCGGGGTGAACTGCTGACTACCAGCCCATCAGGAGGGGAGGATGGTGTTGACCAGCAGGCCCCACATCCCACCTCCTCCTCCTGACCTCACCGCTTCCCTGCCTGCTGCCCCAACATTGGCTGAAACCTCCAGTGGAGCTAGCCTCTCCCCACCTCTCCTCTGCCCTCTGCAAACTCCTCAATAACACAGTTTACATTTAATCTGCACACTTTCCTATGTGTCATTCACTTTTTAGAGAATATTAGTATGTGAGGACACAGTGTCCCTTCTAAAAACCACTAGTTTTAATCTGTGGTATGTCCATTATCTTGGCAATCCTAATTTTTAAAATAAGCTCATTATAATTTCCTCTTTGACCTGCGACTTATTAGAAGTATGTGTTAGTTATCTGTTTCTGATTTCTATTTAATGACACTGTCATCAAAGAGTCGTCTGTGTGATACTGATTTTTTGAAGTTAGTTGAAACTGGCTTTATGACATAATATAAGGTCCTACTTTGGAGATGTCCCATGGGTGTTTGAAAGGATGGTGCATTCTCTAATGGGTCGGTGCAGTGTTAACAAGGGCTCATTAGATCAGCCTTGTTGACTGTTTAAATCCTCAGAAGTCTTACTAGTTTTTCCTCTGTGATAAGGAGAAGCATGTGGAAACCTCCCACTGTCCTAGGGGATTTGTCAGTTTCCTCTTTTAATTCTGTTACATACAGTTCAGCCTTATGTGAGCAGGTGCATAAACAAGTTCAGAATTGTTACATCTTCTTATCAGTGGCTCCTTTATTACCAGTGGTAATAAAGGCTTTTTTACTTTCTTATCCCTAAGAAAGACTTTTCCTTTAAAGGCCATCCTCTGATATTAATATACCCACACCAGCTTTCTTTTGGTTAGTATTTGCCAACCATGTATTTTTTCCATTATTTTATTTTCAATCTTTCAATGTTCCTTAGGTGTGCTTTTCATAGCCAACATATAGCTGCACTTTCTAAATTGAATCTTTCAGTCACTTTTTTTTATTATTATACCTTAAGTTCTGGGGTACATGTACAGAATGTGCAGGTTTGTTACACAGGTAATCACGTGCCATGGTGGTTTGCTGCACCCATCAACCCATCACCTACATTAGGTATTTCTCCTAATGCTATCCCTCCCCCTCCCCCACCCCCCAACAGGCCCTGCTTTCAGTCACTTTTAACCAGCATGCGGCTCATGAGCGTTTCCGTGATCATTGCTCTCTCTGGGGTTCTACCTCCCACTGAATTCCATACTTTTTGAACTCTTCCTTCTTTTTTTGTCCTGGGAATTTCTTTTGTGTGTGTGAACTCAACTAAAGATTGTTTAGGATGATATGTTTTACTTCTAGGTTTAGCTTTTGTTGTGAGGAGCTTTTCGGGAAATGTGTAGTGGGCCATGATTCTGGAATCAGAAGTTCTGGCCGCCACCCTGCCCGGCCCCAAATCAGCCAGCAGAGGCGCCTGTGACACTGCCAAATGCAAGGCTCTTTGTTTTCTTTTCTTTGTATTACTGCTATTTACTTTTTTTTTTTTTTTACAACTTTATTGATGTGTAATTGTCATAAAAAAGCCACACATATTTCAAGTGTGCAATCAAAGTTTTGACACACATCTGTGAAACCACGACCACCATCCATATGATGACCATTGATCACTTTTCCTTCTGCCTCTCCTCACTCCTCCCTCAACACCCTCTTCTTCCCCAGGCAACCTTTATCGGCTTTTTGCCTTTTCTAGAATTTCATATAAATGGAACCATGCAGTATGTCTTCTTTTTATCTGGTCTTTCCCACTTGGCATGATTATTTTGAAATGCACCCATGTTGTTGCGTGTGTCAGGAATTCATTCCTTCTATTGCTGACCCGTGTTCCACAGTGCGGCTATAAGGCAATTTGTTATCTATTCACCTGCTGATGGACATTTGGGTTGTTCCCAGTTTCTGGCTTCTCACATAAAGCTGCAGTGAACATCCATGTATAGGTCTTTATACGGACATGTGCTTTCATTTGTCCTGGATAAATACCGAGGAGTGGGATGATGCTGTATCAGATACACAGGATAGGGGCATGCGTTCAACTGCTCAAGAACCTGCTCTCCATTCTCTTCCTCACTCCCCACAATGTATGAGGTCCCGCTGCTCCACAACCTCCCCAGCACCTGGTACCACCAGTCTTGTTCATGTTAACCCTCCCAGTGTCTGTGAAGCAGTATCGCCTTGTGATCTGGATTTGCATTTCCCTCAGGGCATATGATGTTGAGCATCTTTTCATGTTTTTTCCATCTGTTCATCTTTTCTGGTGACGTGTCTTCAAGTCTTTTGCCCATTTTTAAAAACTCGGTTGTTCTTACTATTGAGTTGTAAGGATTCTTTGTATATCTTATATATAAGTCTTTTGTCAGATACATGTTTTCCAAATAGTTTCTTCCAGTCTGTGGCTTGCCTTTTCATTTTATTACCAAGGTCTTTTAAAGAGCAAAATGTGTTTTTTTTAAATTTTATTATTACTATTTTTTTTAGATGGAGTCTTGCACTGTCGCCCGGGCTGAAGTGCAGTGGCACAATCTCAGCTCACTGCAACCTCCGCCTCCCAGGTTCAAGTGATTATCCTGCCTCAGCCTCCCAAGTAGCTGGGATTACAGGTGCCCGTCACCATGCCCAGCTAATTTTTTGTATTTTTAGTAGAGACAAGGTTTCACTATGTCAGCCAGGCTGGTCTTGAACTCCTGACCTTGTGATCCACCTGCCTCAGCCTCCCAAAGTGCTGGGATTACAGGTGCGAGCCACCACGCCTGGCCAGGTGATGTGATTCTTATGCCTAGAAAATCCCACAGTCTCTGCCCAAAGGCTCTTAGAACTGATAAACAACTTCAGCAAAGTTTCAGGATGCAAAATCAATGTAGAAAAACCAGTAGCATTTCTATACACTGACAATGTCTAAACTGAGAGTCAAGTCAAGAATGTGATCCCTTTCAAAACACCACAAAAAGAATATAATACCTAGGAATACAGCTAACCTGGGAGCCAAAAGATTTCTACAGTGAGAATTACAAAATACTGCTGAAAAAAATCAGAGATGACACAAACAAATGGAAAAACATTCCATGCTCATGGATAGGAAGTTTATCATAAAACTAAACATATGACCCAGCAAACCCACTTTTAGATACCAAAGTGAATGGAAAAATTATAGTCACACAAAAGCCAGTATGTAAAATTTTTTTTTTTTTTTTTTTTTGAGACAGAGTCTCGCTTTGTCTCCCAGGCTGGAGTGCAGTGGCAGGATCTTGGCTCACTGCAACCTCCACCCTCCCAGTTTCAAGCAATTCTCCTGCCTCAGCCTCCCGAGTAGCTGGGACTATAGGTGCATGCCACCACGCCTGGCTAATTTTTTGTACGTTTAGTAGAGATGGGGTTTCACCATGTTATTAGCCAGGATCATCTTGATCTCCTGATTTCATGATCTGCCCACGTTGGCCTCCCAAAGTGCTGGGATTACAGGCATGGGCCACCGCACCTGGCCTCAATATACAAATTTTTATAGCTAGAACATACCAGTCATAATCTCCACAAACAGAAAACAACCCAGATGTCCTTCAACAGTTGAATGGATAAACAAATTAATCATGCATCCATATCCATACAATATTACAATTCAGCAATAAAAAGGGACAAACTGACTGGGCGCGGTGGCTCATGCCTGTAATCCCAGCACTTTGGGAGGATGAGGGGCGGATCACAAGGTCAGGAGATCAAGACCATCCTGGCTAACACGGTGAAACCCCATCTCTACTAAAAAATACAAAAAAAATTAGTCAGGCATGGTGGCAGGTGCCTGTAGTCCCAGCTACTCAGGAGGCTGAGGCAGGAGAATGGAGTGAACCCAGGAGGTGGAGCTTGCAGTGAGCCCGGATCGTGCCACTGCACTCCAGCCTTGGCGACAGAATGAGACTCTGTCTCAAAATAAAAAAAAAAAAAAGGGACAAACTATTGATTACACAGTAACTTGGAAGGACCATAAGTGCATTTAGCTAAGTGAAAGAAGCCAAACTCAAAAGACTGCATATTGTATGATCCATTTATACGGCATTTTGGAAAAGGCAAAGCTACAGGGATGATAAACAGATCAAGGGTTTCTGAGGGCTGGGGACTGGGGACTGGAGAATGATTTGACTACTAAAGGGCAACATGAGGGAAATTTTTAAGTGATCGAACTGCTCTGTGATATAAATTTGCCAAAATCTACTAAACTACATACCACCAGGAGTACATTTTACTCTATACAAATTAAACCCACCCATACCCACACCCACACCAGAACACTGGGGAAACCCAAGATGGACTATAGACTATGACAAATGACTAGCTGCACTCCAAATTAATGATATAGCCATGCTGATGGGGTAGGAAATAAAGGAGCTGACCTAAGTAACTTTAGAGAATGATGTGTCAACTGGATACTGAGAGGCTAAAGACAAAAAGAACTTTATACAAACACTGTACTTTAGTTGCTACATTTCTCACAGAGTTACGGGTTAGCAATCTGAAACTATTTTACATGTATACCAGGGCTGTTTTGCCATGTTGGCCAGGCTCTAAATACCTTGTGGATAATGAGAACCAGGTTTCTTACCATCAGAAAAAGAAGTTACACATAAAAGCTTAAGGCTAGAATGAATCCTGTGGTGCTGGGTTGGAGTTGGAGATATCAGATATCAGGTAACTCACACTTAAAAGTACGTACATTTTTATATTTGTATACTAATCCATGCACAAATACTTTCACACACACAGATCAATAGGCGGATAATGAAACAACATAAATATGTGTGTATATATGGGTTAATATATATAACATATGTTTATCTGCCCTGTCTGCTGGGAGAGCTAAAATCAGTGTCACTACAGTGGCTATGAACACACTTCAAACCCAAATCTTGATTTCTAAATACCATTCTATAATACAAGAAGCCAGGTTCTTCCTGAAGAAGTGGTTGATGCCAGGACTGGGCAAGGGCGAATAGAAGGTGAACCTGGAGCACATTGTGGTGCCAAAAAATATGGAATTGCTCAAGAATTAAAAATAAGGATGGGAGCTCCTGAAGGGCACAGAAACCAACTGAAAAGAGCTCTTGACAGCTAGTAAGGGAACTGTGTAACAGCATAAATAACCGTAGGATTGGATTATAATCCAAAGAATAAAGTAATTGTCTATAAACCCACACTGACACAAATAAGTGACTGAATACAGTAGTCCCCCTTATCTGTGGGGGATACATTCTAAGACCCCCAGTGAGTGCCTGAAACTGCAGATAGTATTGAACCCTATATACACTATGATATTTCCTGTACATACATATATACCTATGATAAAGTTTAACTTATAAATTAGGTACAGTAAGAGATTAATAAAATAGTGATAAAAAGAGTAATTATAACAATATACTGTAATAACAATTATGTGACTATGGTCTCTTTCTCTCCCTCTCAAAATATCTTACTGTATTATACTCATCTGTTTTAGGACCAGGGTTGACCTTGGGTGACTGAAACTGCAGAAAATAAAATGGTGGATAAGTTGGCGGGGGGCTGCTTTAAATGCAAATTGGGGGAGAAAAGAAAGCTCTTCCTTACAGAAGAATTCCAATTAATAAATACTGAAAAACTGAGGGAACTAGAGAATCACCATGAGAACTCCACAGTAAGAGTTCCTGTAGGGAAGATGTACTAATGAATGCTAAATTATGATAAAAAGTCATTAAAAGGTCATACACTGACTAAGTAATCTCATTTGAGAGATTCTAACTTAAGGAAAGATTCAGCAATGTGACATGTTCATTGAAGTGTTCTTTGCAAGAAAAAAAAAGGATAAATGACTTGTGCTCAACACTCGGAAAATGATTCAGCAAATTAAGCTATATATACAAAATGGAAAATTAAACAGTCATTAAAAACTTAACTTATAAGGGCTACTTAGAAAAGAAAATAGAGAATGTGCGATAATTTTGTGTATTCTATAATTAAAGAGCATTTACAGCAATATTAAAAAACATTGAAATAAACAAACAATAAATAATACTTTTTATTTGTTTGTTTGTTTGTTTGAGACAGAGTCTCACTCTGTCGCCTAGGCTGCAGTGCAGTGGCGTGATCTTAGCTCACCGCAACCTCTGCCTCCGACATTCAAGCGATTCTTGTGCCTCAGCCTCCCCAATAGCTGGGATTACAGGCAAGTGCCACCACGCCTGGCTAATGTTTGTATTTTTAGTAGAGACAGGGTTTCGCCATGTTGGCCAGGCTGGTCTCAAATTCTTGGCTTCAAGTGATCCACCCACCTTGGCCCCACAAAGTGCTGGGATTACAGGCATGAGCCACCACGCCCGGCCAGTGTTTTTTTAATAGTCAAAATTGTTCCTCTCCTCTAATTGCCACATAAAACAGTTAAATTATCTTCATAATTTAAAAATATTTGGAAAAAAGTTGGGCTTCCTTTTATATACATGTAAATCGTAGGTCATTCTGTCAGGAATTCCAACAAACCACCAGCTCCAGAAGGGGCCATGGCAATCACTTCTTTGTAGTCCATACAACGTTTAGGTGCAAGTTCTGACGTACAGAAGAATCTCAATGTTTGGATCCTGACTGTCAATATTCCTAGTTGTTATATCAAATGGATGGAGTCTTTTTTCTCTTCAGACGGCAACTTCTATTTCATCAGTGGGGAACCTGCACTTCTAGCCCCACCTGGCAGTAATGAGGCTGTGCTCCCCTCCCACCAGAGCAGGGTCAGAAGAGGCCCACTAAGTCCCAATACTTAAATAAGGTCCCGAGGCCCATAATATAACACCCAAACTGTGCAGAATAAATAGAAAATTACTCCTCATATCAAGAAGCAGAGAAATCTCTATTTGGATGGGACAAGGCAATCAACAGAGGCCAACACCAAGACAGCAGAGAGACGCACCAGTCAGGACGGCTGTTCCTAAAGAAGCCAGGAATAACACTTGCTGGTGGGACTGTGGAGAAAAGGGAGCTCTTACACACTGTGGTGGGAATGCAAATGAGCACAGCCCCTGTGGAGAGCAGTTTGGAGATTTCTCAAACAACTAAAAATAGAACCACCATTTGACCCAACTATCTCACTACAGGTTATCTACCCAAAGGAAAAGAAATCATTATATCAAAGAGACACCTGCACTTCTATGTAGTGCTGTTCACAATAGCCAAGACATGGAATCAACTTAGGTGCCCATCAGTGGTGGACTGGATAAAGAAAATGTGGTACATATATGCCATGGAGAACTATGCAGCCATAAAAAAGAACAAAATCAAATCCTTTGTGTAAATGGATGGAGCTAGAGGCCACCATCCTAAGTGAATTAATGCAGAAACAGAAAACTGAATATTCCATGTTCTCACTTATAAGTGGGAGCTAAACATTAGGTACACACAGGCACAATCATGAGAATAATAAACATTTGGGGGAGGGGAGCAAGGGTTGAAAACTACCTATTGGGTACCATGTTCACTACCTGGGCAAGAGAATCAGTAGAAGCCCAAACCTCAGCATCATGCAACATGTAACCAACCTGTACATGTACAGCTTGGATCTTAAAAAAAAGTCAGTCAGGTGCGGTGGCTCATGCCTGTAATCCCATCACTTTGGGAGGCCAAGATTGGTGGATCATGAGGTCAGGAGATCGAGACCATCCTAGCCAACATGGTGAAACCCCATCTCTACTAAAAATACAAAAATTAGCTGGGTGTGGTGGCGCGTGCCTGTAATCCCAGCTACGCGGGAGGCTGAGGCAGGAGAATCACTTGAACCCCGGGAGGGAGAGGTTTCAGTAAGCCGAGATCACGCCACTGTACTCTAGCCTGGCGACAGCGAGACTCTGTCTTGGGAAAAAAAAAAAGAAAAAAAGTCAAGATAAACAGGAAAAAACAAAACAAAACAAAACCAGCAGAGATGTTAGCATTACTGACAAGGATTTCAAAACAGGCACCATAAAAATTCTTCAAAGAGCAATTACAGACATGCTTAAAACAAATGAAGAAACTGAAAGACTCAACAAAAATAAGCAGAAGATATAAAGAACAGCAGAGGGAAATTTTATAACTGCAAACTACAATAACAAATAAAAAAACCTCGATGAATGAGTTCTAAAGCAATACAGAAAAGGCAGAGGACAGAATCAGAGAACTTGAAAATGGAACAATGGAAATTACACAATCTGGGCACCAGAGATAAGAGACTGAAAAAAAGAACAAAAAAACAGAGCCTTAAGGACCTGTGGGGCTATCCCAGGATAACAGGTTTTCCATCTCTTCTTGGGTTTTAGAAATTGAAGCAGAAATTATAAGAATGTCAGATGTAGTTCTCAAAATACGTAGAGGAAGTATTTAGGGCAAATAAATGATAACTGAAGGATGGTATGGGCCCGATGGGAGGGAGGCCTCTGCATGCACTCACGCTGGGAAAATGTCAACATAACGTGCCGAGAGGATTACATATGCAGGGCTTGTGTGCTACAAACTACAACATGCTTGGTTCTATTTTCTTTTCTTTTCTTTTCTTTTCCTTTGTTTTCCTCTTTTCTTCTTTTCTTTTCTTTCTTTCATTTTTGAGATGGAGTCTCGCTCTGTTGCTCAGGCTGGAGTGCAGTGGCGCTATCTCGGCTCACTGCAACCTCCGCCTCCCAGGTTCAAGCGATTCTCCCACCACAGCCTCCCGAGTAGCTGGGATTACAGGCACTCACCACCATGCCCAATAATTTTTGTATTTTTAGTAGGGACAGGGTTTTACCATGTTAGCCAGGCTGCTCTCACGCTCCTGACCTCAAGTGATCTGCCCACCTCCGCCTCCCAAAGTGCCCAGCTTTGGGCTTTCTTTTTACCTCCCTTGTATCCTGGCCTGGGAACCAGAGGACCTGCAGTTCTGTCAAAAGACAGGAAGGAGGGAGGGAGGGAGGGTGAAAAGCTTGCTCTCTGTTTCATTTGTACCCACAGAATTTTAATTTATAGAGGTGATTAAGTGACAAAATGGAGAGGCTAATGCCATTGAAAGGATTTTTATTACTTAAAATTTCCAAGAGAAGGGACACACCAGGCCGCATGGGACCACATGAAGAAGCACCGGTGTTGCTCTGGAGGCAGAGGGGAAACCGAGGCCAGAACCATTCTTGGGGTTTCTGAGCGAAAAGACAAGGAAGGCAGGGTAAACCACTTAAAACCAGCTGGCATGAATAACTCTGGTGGGCTTTGAGGCATAAGGGCTGTCCTCGTTGTCTGGTATCTGGCCCTGGGCTGATTTAGGACAGGGAGAACATTGGCTTTGTGTGTGAGAGTTTAAGGAGGTTCTTTCAGAACATGGACTTGGGCCGGGCACAGTGGCTCAGGCCTGTAATCTCAGCACTTTGGGAGGCCAGGGCAGGCAGATCACCTGAGGTCAGGAGTTCGTGACCAGCCTGGCCAACATGGCGAAACCTCATCTCTACTAAAAATACAAAAATTAGCCGTGTGTGGTGGCAGGCGCCCGTAGTCCCAGCTACTTGGGAGGCTGAGGCAAGAGAATCACTTGAACCCAGGAGGCGGAGGTTGCAGTGAGCTGAGACTGCGCGATTGCACTCCAGCCTGGGCAACAAGAGCGAAACTCTGTCTCAAAAAAAAAAAAAAAAAAGAATATGGGCTCTGGATCGCAGGGGAGATGTGAACAACATTGGCCATTAATTTGGCCCTATGATGAATGGATGCCAAACAGACTCTCTTTGACCAAAGTTCCAGCAAGAGGAAAGCCCAGCAAGGGCTATGCACACCCAGTGGCAGCAGTGGCCTGGTCAGCGACAACAACAGATCCCAGGGAGGCCACACCAGCCCAGCAGGGCGATCTGCTCAGAGTACAACCCAGGCAAGCCAACGCCCCCCTGCCAGGCGCAGGCCATGTCAGCAGCCTGTGTGTCTCCTGGCCCTCCACCCAGCAGCAGAAATCAGCCTGGAGCTAGGGTCTCCCAATCCTCCACCCAACAGTGGAGAACAGTCTCCACCCAGACTCCGCAGCTCCAGGCCCTTTCCAGGGGCAGAAGGTGGCCCAGACAGCTGCTTCTCTCCCCCAGTGACAGTGGCAGAGGGGGTACTTGGAGAACAGGCCAGGGAAAGTGCTCTCTATCCTGTGGGTCAGGATTCCCTGCTGACCTGCTGACATCACCAACAGGGATCAAAAGAAGGCCCAAGCAGAAGCAAGAAGCCAACCAGGATAGCACTGCAAATGCTCAGAAAACTAAACTGTCACTGGAATTGTAGCCAACAAAATAGGCTAGAGCTACATGCTAAATCTAAATAGGGCAAATGCTTGCTACAATAGAAGATCTAAATAGGGTCAAGAGTCTTTTAACATAAGATCCAGAATGTCTACACTATAACTAAAAATCACTTGTCACACCCAGAATCATCAAAATCACAACCTGAATGACAGGAAACAATCCATTGATCCCAACACTGAGAAGAACCAGACGGAACGACCCAACAAAGATTTTGAAGCAGCCACCAGAAAACCGCTTCAATAAGTAATTATCAATATCCTTGAAACAAATGAAAAAAGATAAAGCTTCAAAAAAAACATTATGAAAAAGAAGCAAATACAAATCATAGAATTGAAAAGTGTGATGATGGAAACGAAACTGAATGAATGGATTTGACAGCAGAATGCAGGGCATAGAAGACAAAATCAGTGACCTTAAGGACAAGCCAATAATTTAAGATCTAACAATCTTAACATATGTATACACCAAACAAGACCTTCAAACTACATAAAACAAAAATGCAGCTCAAAAAAGAAATAGAAAAACCCACAGTTATAGTTGAGGACTATCAGCAATAGATAGGACTACTAGACAGATTATTAGCAAAAAGAAAGAACAACTAAATAACGTAATCTAAATGGATCTAATTGACATTTATAGAACAGCCCACTCAACATCAGCAGAATACACATTTTTTTAATGTCCATGAAACATTCACCGGAATAAACCTCCTGGGTCACAAAACAAACCTCAACAATTTAACACAACTGATATCATACAGAGTATGTTCTCTGATTGTATTAGAATCAAACAGGAAATCAACAACAGAAAAACAAGAAGAAAATGCTCTAACAGTTGGAAATTAAATAACATATTTTCCATAGTTCAAAGAGGAAGTCTCAAGGAAAGTTTTAAAAATACACAGAATTGAATGAAAATTAAAATGCAACATATGAAAAGCTAAGGCCACCTACATGATCATACATCTGCAAACCTAAGCTCCTCCACTGCTCAGTCCTCCAGTCTCTGAACAGTCATCCAAGCCAGGCCCTTGGGTCTCCCTTGTAACCCATCGCCCTCCCACCCCCTTGGATTCCAATCAAATCACACTCACCTCTCTGTCCCACTGCTGCTTCTGCGTTTCAGGCTATCACCCTCTTCCACCTCCTAAGCAGTGTGCCAGCCTCCTCTAGCCACAGTCCTCTCCATCCCCAGAGCACCATCAGATGAGCTTCCCAAAGGCTCCCTCTCACCTGCTTAGAGTCTTTGGCGGCTCTCCAGTCTGCCTTCCAGTGCCCTTTGTCCCTCTGGCTCCCTGAAGTCCACAGGTCAAGAGTACTGAACCACTGCACAGCAGACACACATGCAGTCCCTTCTGCCCGGGCCATCCCCCTTCCCAGTCCTGCTCATCATTTCAGGCTCAACTTAGGTATTCTTCCTCCAGGAAACTGCCCTGGCTTCAGCGAGGGAGGCCTCCTGAGTGTTGCACAGTGCTGTGTGTTCACTCTTCTGTGGCATTCATTAGGCTGGGTTATAATTGCCTGTGATCAATTCTCATTCCCCCATGATACTTGAATGCACGGGCACTGAGGTGGACAGAATTTTGGCCTCCATAACCTTCACCCTCCTGGTATTATGCCCATGAATATGTTATGTTATGAAGCAAAGAAAACTGCAAATGCAATTAAGGTTACTAATCAGTTGACCTTAAAGAGAGTACCCTGGCTGGGCTGGATGTAATCACATGCTTAGAAGCAGAAGAGGAAGGCAGTGAGATGTGGCAGAAGCCAGGGATTCCCAGGTGTCAAAGAGCTGATGCTTCCTTGCTGTCTGTGAGCTGGAGGGGCTACATGCAAAACTGATGGTACAACAGAGAATTCCATGCATGGGCAAGAAGCTGGGAATATGAGCTGCATGCGTGTGTTTGGGAGTGGGCTGGGGATCTTCCTGGGGCCCCCTATCAAACTGAACCCCTGGTGTGCTGCAGCCAGGCCGTCAAATGCTGTCCACAGAGACTACAATCCATCTGTCACTGGCTCCACCAGCTGTGCGAGTGTGTGAGCTGCAGGACCTTCCTTTCCAGTGCTTGTGACCCTGGCTTAGTCCTGAGAAAGGTGTGGGCTTAGTCTGCCTTCTCATCTGCCTGTCATTGTTGTGTTCGCACCCACTGCCTTCTCCTCACAGGTGTATCCTAGCTGTTCACAGGACCCTGAATGTGTGTCTGCCCAGAGCACTTCATGGCCCCTGGGAACCCAGGCCTTCCTTTCTCTCTCATCCTCTGGGCAACCTAGCAGTGCTGCTGCCTCGGGAAGCCCTCTCAGTCCAGATCCACTATGATGTACTCCTTTCTACACTGTAAAATTTACTCGTTCACTGCCTCATGCTGAGTCTCTGCTCCATGCCAGGCCCTGTGCTTTGCACTAGGGACATGAAGAAAGATGCAGGGTCCAATCGCATCTCCATAGGGGCACACTGACCTGGAGAAGCGACATAACCGCTTACCCTGATCCCCCCTGTGGAAGGCTCCCCGCTTCTTCACCACCCAGCCTGAGTGCAGGATTTGAAATGGTGCATGTGAACGCAGCGGTGCCCGGCACGTTGTCAGCCTGCTGCACAAGGTTGGCTGCAACCATTCCACCCTCACACTCTGGATAGATTCATGTCTGTCGTGCTCCTGCCCAGAGAGGGCTCTAGCCTGGGGACATCTTTGTGCTCAAGGCACAGGGAGGAAATGTGGATAACATGAAACAACTGCTCTACATATAAAAGAAAATGCATTTCCCTATTTACAAATTTAAATATTAATCTCAGCACACACATGCATAACCCTGTATTCTGCCTGTACTTGTGTATTTCTTCTGGCACACTCACCATGTGTTAATATGAAGGTTTGTTTTGTTGCTTAAACCTAAAAAGCAAATGCAGCTAGTTTCTGTCGCCCCGTATTTGCCAATCTGCAGCCTTCACGTTCATTACCTCTTTTGATCTTCCCAATTGCTTTATGTATTACCCTCACCCCCAGTGCTGAATCAGTAGCAACATGGTATTTTAGAAAAATGAAAAGACTTTTCTGGAAGAGTCGCCACCCAGCCATGTGTCTGTGAGTCAGGGACCTGACCTGCCTGAACCTCAGCTTCCTCATCTTGAGATGGAAGAGAGCACACGGTATTATATGTGTCTCTATGAGTTCAACCAAACAGCAGGAGTAGAATACTGGCAAGTAGTGGGCATTCAACAAATACCGGATCCTTTCCTCTTTTTAGTTTCAACTCACAAACTGAAGTGGTCAGAACTCAAACCCATGCCTTCTGCCTCAGGGCTTGTGGCCCTCACACTGCTCCAGGTTGGCCCTGGTGTCCCGCCAGGCCCCACATTACCCCCTGGAAGCCAGTCCTTGGTGTTGACAGGGCAGTGCTCACCGCTGGCAGACTAGACTGCACGTGGGAAGCACCTACAAATCCTCTCAGCTCCGCGGAAGCACAGGGACCCCAGAATCCACAGGCCCACCATGAGTCCCCGAGGAGGTGCTAACATTTCCAGAGCTGCAGCCAACAGCTCCAGCCTACCCGGGACTGGCTGTTCACTTATCCACACGCTGCTTGTCCTTTGTTTCATGGGAGGCAAGGGCATGTACATTTTACTGAGTGTGCTGTTGGTTAAAAAACAAAGCCACATCCACTGACAGACAGGGAGTGCGCTGCAAGGGGAATGTTACTATTCTGCTAGCATTAGGGGACCAGGAACTAGCATTTACGCTTTTACTGCAGGTGACTGGGACCTAAGATTCCTTTTTCACTGAACCTCGCAGGAACTACTTCCCCTCCCTTCCCCAGCCCGGTGATCCAGCTGGGCAGACAACAATAACTTAGTAGCGACCACATGCCTGGCTTTTTACCTTATTTAATCCTCACCCCTGGATGATGATGCTCACTATTCCCATGCAGACTCAGCTGCCACAGAACCACTGGAGAGCCCCCAACCTGAGCAGTGTGGCCCTGCTGCTCTGAGACGTGGACCCTGCTCTTCAGGGTGTCTGCAGCCCAGGTCTCAGAGGCCTGCTTCTTCCTGGCCCTTCTAGGCCAGCCCTGGTACTCTTTGTTTGCCAAATATAAGTGACAGTGGTTCTGAAATATTACTAATATAGCAAGAAATGTGAAAATTACTGGTAGAGGAAATAGAAAGAAAATGGGCTCAGCTCCACTCTCTGCAGCTTATTCACTGTTGTACAGTTAGCCATCCTCTCTGGGCCTCACGTTTCATCTGCAAAATGGGATAGCCATTCTCATCTCACATTGCTGTTGTGAGGGTTCAATTAGGTACCCGGAACATAGTGGACTACTGCAGTGAACTGCGATGTCCTTCCCATGTCTGCAGGCAGTCCACATGCTGTGGGCTCAGAACAGTTACATGGCGTGGCAGCCCTGAGCCATTGCTGCCAGGAGAATGGTTTCCACTTGGACCACAACAAACAGGAGGCTCTCCCTGTCTACCCTACACAGAAACCCTCCCATTCACCAGCATGGATGCCTCCGAGACAACATAAGTACTTACAAGAATATGGCATTACAAGTATTCTAGTACAACAGAAAGAACAAAAGTTCATGTATTAACATTTATGTAAGAGGTTCCACATATTGTACAGTGCCTTAGATTAAAAAATCAAAAAGACTATATAAAAATCAAGACCTGGCAATTTAATGGAAAAAGAATAATAGTCTTTTCAACAAATAATACTGGAACTATAACCATATGCAAAAGCTACAAAATACCAAAATAAATAAATAAACCCCACCAAATCCCCAAAACCCCCACATCACACCATACATAAAATTAACTCAAAATATATCATATATCTAAGTGCTAGGACTAAACCATAACACTCATAGAAATAAATATAGAAGAAAATCTCCATGATATTGGATTAAACAAATAAGATTCAAAAAGCTCAAACCATGAAAGAAAAAAGTGAAAACCGAACTTCATACAAATTACAGGCTCTTCCTGTTTGAAAAACACTGTTAAGGAAAAAGCAAGCCACAGGCTGGGAGAAAAGATTTGAAAAAATAGGTATCTGCCAGGGAATCATATCTAGACTATGTAACAAACTCTTACACTCAGTAATAAGAAGATGAACAACCCAATAAAAGCATGTGCAAAATTCTGTACCAACACTTAACCAAAAAAGATATACAGATGGCAAATAAGCACATGAAGTGATGCTCAGAATCACTAGTCATTAGGGAAATATACATGAAAACCACAATGAGAATTGCCAAAACCCAAAAAGCTAAGGATACCAAGTGAGGCAGGACACAGAGTGACTGGAGCCCTGCACTCAGCTGGTGGGAACATACTACCACGTGACCCAGCAATTCTGCTCCTAGATGTTTACCCAAAAAAGTGAAACCTATGTTCACACAAAGATTTGTAAGCAGATGCTCATAGCAGAAGCAGTCATGATAGACAAACTGGCCACAACCCAAACGCCCATGGTTGGTGCATGATAAACACATGGCAAGGAACCACGGGCCACTCCTCAGCCATGGAAAAGGAGTGGGCTGCTCACACTCACAACAGCATGGTGAGGTCTCAAGGCACGGTGCTACGTGAAAGCAGCCACACACCAAAGGCCACGCACTGCACGATCTCATTTCCATAGGGCTCCAGAACCAAGGGAAACCTAGAGCGGCGAGTGGCGGAGCAGTGGGCATTTGGCAGGGAGGGGGACTGACCAGGTAGGGAGCAGAGCAAGGGCTTTTTAAAATAATACAAAAGTTCTTTTGGTGATTGTGGGGATAGTTATGCAACTGTGCACATGTGTCAAACTCATCAAACTGCTCAGTTCAAAGTGAATTCTGCTGTATGTAAATTCAATCTACATAAAGCCAATAAGGAAAAAAAAATCCCTGATGTAATCTCCATAAGATAACCAGGAGAGGAGCCACAGAAGAAACTAATGGGGGAGGGCATGTCCCCTGAACAACTGCATAAGCCTGGCCACGCCTAGACTGCCTAGAGGATGGGGACTGCCCAACCTCCCGCCACAGGAGGAGAGGCCACGCCAGGAGCCACAGACCGGGGACAGAGGAAGAAGGAGCAGAAAAATCCTGACTCATAGTGTTGTTAAGGAGCCTCACTAGTTCTTCCTTTCCAAAAAAAAGGTTGCTTTTTTAAAAAAGTAGAAAGGCAATAGATGTTTTGTTATGCAAGCAAACAAAAATGCAGAAGGATATGAAATAACAGTGAAATTTCCTCTCCACCCTTCCCTGCCCCAGTCCTGCCTCCGTGGCAGGGCCACACCCTCGCCTGCATTGCTCCCATTTGGCAGGATTCCTGTCCAGGTGTCTCCGTGCTTGCTTACTGAGAAAGGGTCCAAAGCCATTACTGGATTTAGTCAGCAACCCAGGGGCTCAGAACTCATTCAACAGTCCTTGTCTTCTTGATGAAACCTCAAATCAAAGGTTCTCCAGGGCCCCTGTCTGTAGTGAACATCCCCCTCCTGACCATATATTTGTGAACAGCAGGCAGTGGCTGTGGTCAGGCAGTGGCTGTCGTTAGGCAGTGGTGAGGCCCATGACCATGGGTGAGCGCATCCAGAGTATCTTCACTCTCCCTTCTGTGCTTCTGTTTAGTTCAGTGAAAACTTAGTCCAGGTCAATAAACAGCTTCTACATAAAGCAATCATGTCCACGGCAAACTGGGGCTACATGTCCACCACGTGAAACCGACAGACTCAGGTTCAAAATTCTGAAACTGTACCCACTGATAGCTGTACCCACAGATGATGTGCCAGTGCCTGCCTCGACCCCGTCAGGGTGGTGGCTGGCCCATCTTCTTCAGACCCTGGGGGAAGGGCAGGCCAGCCTGCGGGCTTCTTAAAACCATAATAGGACCATCTCAACTCCAAATTCACTCTCCATCTAGGTCTCACCAGGTCTTGTCTCTTCCCAGGCACAAGACCAGCCTGCCATCTTAGAAATCCTTGTGGCTCTTCTCGCCTGCTAAGTTTGGAGAGGGCCCCTGGGCATTTGCAGTGACAAGAGCCTCCCTAGGCCCCTTCTGGCTGGGCTGATTCAAGGGGCAGGGGACTGGGACCACATCTGATCGATCAAAACAGAGGCTCAGGCTTTCCTCCTTGTTCAACTCCATTCTTGCTCTGTGGACTGTCCTGAAGGCAAAGTAGAGAAGAGTTTCTTGCCTGCCTCCCACCCTGCCCGGCCACGTTATTGAGGCACACGGAGCAGCTCAGACCACCTCAGCATCCCGGCACCTGCAGCCATGCTCGGCTCCCAGCACCGTGCCCCAACAAAGCAGAAAAGAGTCATGGCAGGCACAGGATAAAGGACTAGAAAACAGGCCAAGGCAGTTGACAGTCAGGTGGTATTTACTCATTCTCCACAATTCAATGATTCATTCAAACATTGTTTATGGGACACCTACTGTGTGCCAGGTGCTGTGCTAGGTAATGAGGATGTGGAGAAAAAAGGCCCCAGAGAGGGCAGCACAGGACGGGGCTCAGACAAGGAGGCAGAGAGTAATACAGTTTCAGGGGACCTCCCCTCCCAGGTGAGCCAGGGCAGGCAGGAGAGGCTCTCTGGAGACAGGGAGGCGGGGAGCTGAACTTGGGAAGATGAGCAGAAAGAGAAGGTACAGTAGACGGAATACATGGTGCTAAGGACGTGATAGCAAGGGAAACCTGGCGTGAAACCACAGGTGGACGGTGTCCTGGGAATGACCAGAAAAGGTGAGATTAAGGCTTGACAGGCAGGCAGGAACCAGGTGCAGGGGCTTTGCATGCCACACTCGGGGGTCTGGCCTCAACCTGCAAGCCGCTGCCTGGGATGCCACTGTCCCGTAAACAGGAAAGTAAACCAACGCCTTTCTGAGGGAGAGTCTCCTCTGGTTGGAGTGTGGAAATGGACATTCAGAAGGTGGGGACAGGGAAGCCCTTGTGTCCAGGCATGGGAGGGTGGCTGCTGGAGGGGTGCCCCGAGCTGCACCCTGAACAGCAGCAGAACCTGCATAGCCACCAAGAGACGGAGCTGGGAGTCCAGGAGAGGGGCCCAGGGATAGACATGCAGGGGTGAGCAGGGGTCTGTGTGTGGTTTGCTGGGGGCCAGGAGGGCTAACCTGGCTCTGGAATGGGCTCCACCCTGGCTGTGGGCTCCACCCTGGCTGTGGTCCTCAGCCTGCCAGTAGGCTCTGTGCCCTTGGGCAAGGGCTCTTAAGCAAATGAACTAGAAAGGGCTGTGGTCAGTGACCTTTGTTTTACACTTCAGGCGCAGGCTTGGTGAGGCCTGAGTCACAGCCATCCTAGCAAATTGTTGAACCCAAGAAGGGAGGTCATGGGACCCTGATTTATAACCAGTTGGTAAGAAGCACAGGTCACAATCTGGGGCTTGTGATTGGGTCTGAAGTGGGGGCAGTCTTGTGGGACTGGGCTCTTTAACTTGTAAGATGTGGTGCTAACTACAGGTAGGTTGTGTCAGAAATGAGTTAAACTACAGGACACCCAGTTGGTGTCTGCTGGAGAATTGCTTGTGTGAGGGAAACTCTCCACATCTGGTCACAGAAGTGCTCTGTGTGCTCTGTGAGAGCAGCAAGAGACAAACACTCTTCCTACTGAGCCTCAAGACCACTAGGTCAAGGCTGAGTGCTCGGAAGAAATAGTATTCAAATAAGCATTGTCACATTTACATCAATTCTCTTTAGATATTAACATAAGGCTGGTGCGGCAGCTCATGCCTGTAATCCCAGCTGAGGTAGGAGGATCGCTTGCACCCAGGAAACACAGCAAGACCCTGTCTCTATAAAATTTTTTAAAAATGAAAAAAAAAAAACGTAAGCAGTTGGCAAACTGCAGTCCATGAGCCAAATCCAGTCGCCACCTGTTTCTGTAAGTAAAGTTTTACTGGAACTCAGCCATGCCCCTTCATCTGTGTATTATCGATGGCTGCTTTGGGTTCTGTGATGGACTGAATTGTACCCCCTCCTCCAACTCCTGTGTCAAAGCCCCAGTACCCAATGTGGCTGCATTTGGAGACAGAGCTTTTAAGGAGGTAATGAAGGTTGTATGAGATCATAAGCATGAGGCCCTCATCTGATGGAACTGGTGTCCTGGTAAGAAGAGATGCCAGGGACATGCACGCACAGAAGTAACATCATGTGAGGATGCAATCAGAAGATGGCCGTCTGCAAGCCAGGAAGAGGGCCCTCACTAGAAACCAGCCCTGCCGGCAGATCTTGGATTTCCAGCTTTCAGAACTGTGAGCAAATAAATTTCTGTTATTTACACCACCCAGTTTGTGGTATTTAGTTGTTATGGCAGCTGAGCTGACTAAGGCTACAATGGCAGAGTAGAGTAGCTGTGAATAGCCACACAGTCAGCAGAGCCTAAGGTACTTATTATTTGGCCCTTCACCGAAGTTTGCCAACCTGTGATCTAAATGTTCATAGCTAGATATTGGTAAACATTCAACAGGCAAATACGGCTCAAATGAGTTTAAATGTATTGCTATTTTAGCCATTTATTAATTATTAATATACATGTATATTTGCACCCCAGCTGTACACCCAGAACAGTGAATCATGCGGTCACTAAATATCTGCTTAATCTTGTCCTAGTTACTACAGTCACAGGGATGTATGAGAGACAGCCCCTGCCCTCGAGGAGCTCACAGTGAGTCAGAGACTTAAATCTTAGTTTCATAAAAGCTTCCTGTTCCATAATCAATGAGTCTGCCTCTTTTCTACATTGTGTGCTGTGGAGAGGGCTCTGTGAGGCAGAGATAAACTCACTATAGATTCTAAGCAACGATCAAAGCCTCTCTCTGTCTCAGAGGTCTCAGTTTCTCAGAGCTTCTACTTCAAGCTGAAGGAAGATGGTAGAAAAGAAGTAACAGACCCACAGACAAGCATCTCTGTGTTCTTATCTCTTTGAGAGACATCATGATATCGCATGGCCCTGAGGATTAAAGGAGATAATAAATGCAAAGTGCCTGAAACGAAAACAAGTATGTTTACTATGTTTAAAAAAACAAAAGACAAGCTTAAGTATCTATAGGGAACAGGAAACTAGACAGAACTCCTAAAAATTAAAATTTCTAAAAATTTAAACTCCAATAAAAGGCTTAGAAACTCAACAGATAGCTTTAACGGCAAATCAGACACAGCTAAAGAGAAATTTAGTGAATTATAAGATAGGTTAAAAGAAATTTACAAAATATACCACAGAGAGGTAAAATGATGGAATTTTTTTTTTAAACGGATTCTCACTCTATCACTCAGGCTGGAGTGCAGTTGTGTGATCTTGGCTCACTGCAACCATAGCCTCCCGGTTTCAAGTGATTCTCCTGCCTCAGCCTCCCAAGTACCTGGGACTACAGGCACCCGCCACCACACCTGGTTAATTTTTGTATTTTTAGTAGAGATGGGGTTTCACCATGTTGGTCAGGCTGGTTTCGAATTCCTGATCTCAAGTGATCCAGCCGCCTTGGCTTCCCAAAGTGCTGGGATTACAGGCGTGAGCCACCGTGCCTGGCCAAAATGATGAAAATTGTGGAAGAGAAGAGACAGGAAGGATATAAAGTGAGATGGTTTAATATCAGCTTAAACTGGAGTTCTCAAAGGAGAAGGAGAGAAGATGACAAAAACACAATATCTGAAGAATTAATGGCTGACAATTTTGTAAAAAAGACATTCATATATTTAGTAAGTCCAGCAAATCTCAAGCTGAATAAGGAAAGTGGGAAATCTACCCCTAAACAAACCAGTGAAACCAAAAAACTCCAAAGAAGGGTGTGGAGGTATCTTAAATTCAGCCAGAGGAGGAAAAAATGCTATTATCAGTCTAACTTGCAAAGAGTTAGACTGATAAGAGCATCAATAGAAGCTAGAAAACAGTAGAATGAAATCTCAATACGCTAAAAAGAAGTAGCAGCCCAACCAGAACTGCATATTTACAGTGAAAATACCGTTCAATAGCAAGTACTTTTTTTTTTTTTGAGACGGAGTCTCACTCTGTCGCCCGGGCTAGAGTGCAGTGGCTCGATCTTGGCTCACTGCAACCTCCGCCTCCCAGGTTCAAGTGATTCTCCTGCCTCAGCCTCCCAAGTAGCTGGGATTACAGGTGCCCGTCACTACGCCCAGCTAATTTTTTGTATTTTTAGTAGAGATGGCCACGCTGGTCTCGAACTCACGACCTCGTGATTCACCTGCCTTGGCCTCCCAAAGTGCTGGGATTACAGGTTTGAGCCACCGCGCCCGGCCTGTAAATACATTTAAGAAACAAAAAGCTGAGAAAATTCACCCACAGTAGCCTCTCACTGAGGCAAATCTAAAGGATGAATTTCAGACTGAAGGAGAGCAATCCTAGACAGAAGAAAGAATGAATAGCAAGGGAAGCAGTTAATAAGTGACTAAATAAATATGCACATGGGCTACATAAAATAACAATAACATCTAGGACCATTTAAAAAAGAAAACACAGACGTGAAATACAAGACAAGAGTACTGCAGAAGTCAGTAAAAGTCTGAGGTTAAAATGTTCTGAGATCATTATATTACCCATGAGAAAGGTAACGGAGTTTATTCACTGTATAATTTGATAAGTTAAATACGTGTATTGTAAGTCTCGGACAATATTAACGAATAGAGACAGACGTATAATTTCTTTCTTTCTTCTCTTTTTTTTTTTTTTTTTTGAGATGGAGTTTTGCTCTTGTTGCCCTAGCCGGAGTGCAATGGCATGATCTCTGCTCACTGCAACCTCCGCCTCCCAGGATCAAGCAATTCTCCAGCCTCAGCCTCCCGAGTAGCTGGGATTACAGATGCCTACCACCATGCTCGGCTAATTTTTTTTTTGTATTTTTAGTAGAGACGGGGTTTCACCATGTTGGCCAGGCTGCTCTGGAGCTCCTGACCTCAGGTGATCCACCTGCCTCAGCCTCCCAGAGTGCTGGGATTACAGGCGTGAGCCACTGCGCCTGGCCGACAAACATATAATTTCTAAACAAGTAGAGGAAAATATTGTAATGTTTTCCAAATTTAAAGGATTGAAATCATTCAGAATATGTTTTCTGATCCAATGCAGTTAAGCTAGAAATCAGTAGCAGAGGATCATCCCTAAGTATCTGGAAACAAAGGAACACTTTACAATAACCAATAGACTGAAGAAGGAAGATCAATGGAAAGCAGGTAATAGTTTCAACTAAATGACTTTAAAAATACCACAACCGAAAATTAGTGGGATGCAGATGAAACATTACTTAGGGGAACAATTTATAGCCTGAAATACTAGACTAGAAAGCCTCAGCATTAATAAGTTAAGCACTTTTTTGTTTTTGGGACACAGTCTCGCTCAGCCAGGCTGGAGTGCAATGGTGTGATCTCAGCTCACTGCAACCATCTCCTGTGTTCAGGCGATTTTCCTGCCTCAGACTCCCCAGTAGCTGGGATTACAGGCACCTGCCATCATGCCTGGCTAATTTTTGTATTTTAGTAGAGACGGGATTTCACCATGTTGGCCAGGCTGGTCTTGAACTGATCTCAGGTGATCCACCCGCCTTGGCCTCCCAAAGTGCTAGGATTACAGGCGTGAGCCACTGCGCCTGGCCTACTAAGCATTTTTTTTTTTTTTTAAGAAGTTAGAAGATAGAAAAATAGAAAATAAAGCCAAACCAAGTAAAAGAAGGAATACAGCAAAGCTAACAGCAACATTAATACAAAAGAAATTCAATATATATAACAGAGAGGATCAACAAAACCAACAGGTTTTTAAAACACGAATAAAAATTATGGTAGAAGACCCTGGGAAGCTGCACACACCTGCCTCCTCCCCATTTCCAGGCACACAGCGTGATGCTGGTCCAGCTCTCCCTGACAGACCATGTCCCTGGACTCAGGTCTAGTCCATGAAATGTGAGCAAGAGTGAAATTCGGCCCCAGCCCATGAAACCCTGCTGGCGTGGTCCTCCGTTCTCCCTCCCAGCACAGTGGAGGCCAAGGATGCCGTCCTGGAGACCACATGGTGAGGACAGCTGGGCCAACCACGGAAATGGCCTGGGTTCCTGAACTGTCACTTGGAGGAAAGCTACTGCTGATTATAAAGGCTCATTCAGAGAAATAAACTGCTAATGGACACTTTTGTCATTTTGTTGTTGTTTTCAGAAACCAAGAACTCCTTAACGAATATATTTACAAACTTCAAAAGATTGATCAAGGAAAAAGCAAACACATACGTAACTAGTAGAGGAATAAAAAAAAGCAGGTATCGTGATGAATGCTGCAGACATTAAAAGACACTAATAAAAGGGTTTATGATAAAAATAGGTGAATTAATGTGAGCAGTTAGATGACACGGACAAATTCTCACAAAACTATAATTTAACAAAACGACTCAATATTGTTAAGTGTCAGTTCTCCTCATATCTGATCTGCAGATTCGGTACAATCAAAATTCCAGCAGCTTTTTTTTTTTTTTTTTTTCTGGAGACAGGGTCTTGTTCTATCACCCAGGCTGGAGTGCAAGGGCATGATCTTGGCTCATTGTAGCCTTGACCTCCTGGGCTCACGCCATCCTCCTGCCTCAGCCTCCCAAGTAGCTGGGACTACAGACACATGCCACCATGCCCAGCTCCAGCAGGCTTTTTGTAGAAATTCTAATGTGATTCTAAACTTTATATGGAAATGCAAATATCTTAGACTAGCTAAAACAACCTTTAAAAAGAAGAACAACATTGGGAAACTACACTGCCTGATTTCAAGACTTTTAAGACTATAAAGTGACAGTAATCAAGATAGTGTGACATCGGTGTAAGGATACTAACTAGATTAATGGAGCCAAATAGAGACCAGAAATTAATCCACATGAGCCTACAAATAGATTGCTTTGTTGGTGCCACAGTCATCACTGGGGAAAAGACAGTCTTTTCAACAAATAGTGCTGGACACACTCTATATCCATCTACAAAAAAATAACTTACCAAAAGTGACTCAAGAAGAAATAGAAATTGTGACTACTTCAACAACCATTAAAGGAACTGAATTATTACTAATTTTTTTTCCCCAAAGGAAACTTCGTTAGCAATTTTTACCAGATATTAAAGGGATAAATCATCCAATCTTTTTTTTTTTGAGACAGAGTCTCGGTCTGTCACCCAGGCTGGAGTGCAGTGGCGCGATCTCGGCTCACTGCAAGCTCCACCTCCTGGGTTCACGCCATTGTCCTGACTCAGCCTTCCGAGTAGCTGGGACTACAGGCGCCCGCCACCACGCCCGGCTAATATTTTTTGTATTTTTAGTAGAGAAGGGGTTTCACCGTGTTAGCCAGGATAGTCTCAATCTCCTGACCTCATGATCTGCCCACCTCAGCCTCCCAAAGTGCTAGGATTACAGGCGTGAGCCACCACGCCCGGCCAAATCATCCAATCTTATAAAAATCTTTCAGAATTTTTTTTCAGAAAGTAACACTTGTCAATTCATTTTATAAGGTTAATACCTCCTTGATCTTAAAACCTGGCAAAAAAACAGCAATGAGAAAGAAAAATTACAGACTAATCTCATCGGATACAGAAATCTAAAACAAAGCATCATCAAATCAAATCCAGCAACATAGTAAGAATAAAATAAATAAGAGCCAAATTGGGTTAAGCACCAAGGAGGCAAAGTTGATTAAATACAAGAAAACCAATGAATATAATTTCCCACAGTCACAGATTTAAAAGATATCTGAGCACACCAAGCGGTCCAGAAAGAAGAGCCTTGATAAAATTAAACACATGATCACAACAGACTGGGAAGGGGTTTCCAGAGGCTTCTAGAGTGCTGGGTGTGAACTGTCTCTTGATTCACAGTGTGATTATGTGCGTATTTGCTTTGTAACTCTGTTAAACTCTACATGTTTCATGCAGTTATGAGTATATTAAATTACACAATAAAAGAAGAAAAGGCCGGGCATGGTGGCTCACACCTGCAGTCCCAGTACTTTGGGAAGCCGAGGTGGGTGGATCACTAGGTCAGGAGTTCCAGACCAGCCTGGCCAACATGGTGAAACTCCATCTCTACTAAAAATACAAAAAAATTAGCCAGGCGTGGTGGCGGGCGCCTGTAGTCCCAGCTGCTCGGGAGGCTGAGGCAGGAGAATCGCTTGAACCCAGGAGGTGGAGGTTGCAGTGAGCCAAGATTGCACAATTGCATTCCAGCCTGGGCGACAGAGGGAGACTCTGTCTATTAAAAAAAAAAAAAAAAGAATAAGAGAAAAGAGAAAGAGTGCTATGGTTTGAATATGCCCTCACCCCCCATCCCCCACAAAAAGCATGTGTGGGAAACTTAGTTGCCATTGTAACAGTATTAAGATGAGACCTTTAAGATGTGATTGGGCCACGAGGGTTCTTTCCTCTTGAATGAATTAATGCTATTATCTAGGCCGGGTGCGGTGGCTCACGCCTATAATCCCAGCACATACTAAGCTAAAAAGATGTTAGTTCTTTTGTCCTTTGCTTCCTGTTCAATTCATATCACCATAGGTTATGCAATCCTGTTTTCAACCTGCTGACTTTCCTCTTAACCTTGGACAAGACTGTCCGTCAGAGCAGGCCGTAATGCAAAAGTAAACATGACTACAGTGCCTTCAAAGATCTGACATATGCCCAAGCTCAGAGCCACTCCAGTGAAGGGAGATGAGACATTAGAAAGGCTAACAGTATTTGAGAGCTGACATGCGTTAAACAGAAGTGACGTAGTACCAGGGAGAAAGGTGGAACTACGGAGTAGATTAGTAATGGCATCATAAACTTGAACGCCTTCAAACTACGTACTTTAAAATATGGTACCTCTTTTCATTCTCTCCTACAGCCCTGTAAGGTAACAGATTTTGTCTTCATTTATTGATGAAGAAGCTGGAGGGGCCTAGAGAGGCCGAGCCTCTTCCTGGTTAGCATGGATCCTGAAGAGTCCACAGCTTGTAATCATCACTGTTCTATGGCATATGATTCCAGGAGGCAGCAGGGTCCGGCCTCAAGGGCCACCAGCAACATTCCGCTGGCCCTGGAAACAAAATAATGAGGGCCTAGCCCTTCAACAGTATTTCTCTAACTCTGCTGCCACTCAGGGGCACTTCCATATATTGCTTTGTATCATGGTTGTTATCGCTTTCTAAATGTTTTACTTCTTCCAGCAGAGGATGAGCGCTCAGAACAGGTGTTGCAACTTGCCCTTTAGCCCTCAAAGTATTAAAAATCATGCCAGCCACCATATATCAGGTGCACTGCTGCTAATAATGCCAGCTACCACTGTTGAGAGCTTTTTATTGTAATTACAGACCTCTGAGATAGGCATTATAATCATCTTCATCCTGCAAAACAATACACTGAGACATAGAGAATTTAAGCAGCTTCGACAATGTTACATAGCTAGAAAATGGCAAAACTAGTCATCTAACAAGTATAATCTGCTTCCAGGGTCTGTACTCTTTAACCATTAAACTATAGTATGTGTGTGCACGTGCATATGTGTGTCTGTGCGCATGCGTGTGCACGTGTATGCACGTGTGTGTGTGTATAAATTCAATTTCTGTGAATGCTCTCCTGCCTATTCAGATGCTGTTACTAATAACATCTCCAGGCTCAGCTCATTTCCTGCCTCCTTCAAAAGCCTTTCCAAACTATTTGGTGAAATCATTACACCCTTTCTGGAATTTCCACATACTTCTTGCCATCACAACGTAAAATAACTTTGCATAAAATCAGTAGGAGGATACATAATGTTGACAGTGATGATGTTGGTGATGACGATAGTTAATATTAATGAACTACTTCATTATTCCATGAACTTTACATAAATTCACTCATTTAATGCTCAAGTACCCTGAAAAGATACCTATTATTCCATATTTTATAGATGAGGAGGCTGCATATTTTATAGATGAGGAGGCTGAAGCTCAGGAGGCTGAGGAATTCACACACAGTCACACAGAGAGTGACAGACCCCAGTTTCCAGCCTAGGCCATCTGCCTGCAGACACCAGGAGGCAGGACACTGGTTTCCTAAGGCCTCTTGGAAGACCAGTGTGCCCGCGGCTGCATCAGAGGGCGCTCCACCCACGTGCCATCATTCACTGCAGCTCTGCCTGTCCCACCCGCTGCCCCTGCAGACATGCGTGGGCCCTGCCCCTAGCTCTGTGACTGGGCCAGGTCCAGGCGACTCCATTCCTGCCTCTGGTTTCCCAGGTCCCAGCTACTAAGTCAACACCATGCAGGACATCTAGAAAAGTGTTGTAAATAACAGAACGCGGTATTTTTAGTGGGGAAGGGAAGAAAAAGAAAGATGAGGAGAAGAGACATCTGAGAAGTCGATCTGTTTTTGAGTTGAGCTTTTTTATTCTGAAAAAAAATTCTGAGCTTATTCACACAGGGAACGGTGAGCACACTGCTCCGGCATTCCACAGAAGAGGGAGCTCTGGCACCCCAGGGATCTCAGGGCCCTGCCATCATTCAGGGAGGGGCTGCTCTCCCAGCACACTCAGTCACAGCAGGGAAGCAGGAAAGCGGCCTGGCAGAGAGGCCTCATGCCCACTGGCCACCCTCTTCGTCTGGTGTGAGAAGATGCTGTGGGTCCACCCAGTCAGTTCAACAAATCCTCACTGTCTGCCCACTACATCCCAGTGCCGTCAGAGAGGGCATAGAGGTTCTGGCATCTCGCTCCTTGAAAAACCCTCAATTTCTCAATGGTATCCTGGAAAATAACTCATAGGAGTTAGAGGTGGAAAGGGGACAGGAGATGCGTCACCACCAAAGGTGGGGAGGGGCAGTCAGCTATGAAACCTTGGGCAGAAAGGGGAGCCAGAAGTCTTTTTAAACAGGCAGAAAAGAAATCAAAATAAAAATAGGAGCTAAAATGACAAAAAAGCAAACATCCTAGACAGATGTCCAGCCCTATGTCCCTGTCCCTCGGGGGACCCGGCCAATTGTGGATGGGGAGGATCTGCTTGACGGGGTGCAAACTGAGACCCCCGCCCCGGCCCTCCTGCCTACACCCGCAGACATTTCATTTTCTGTCTTCTTTTAAATGAGAAAATCTCCGAGAGAGGGTGCAGGTGAAGTCCCCTGCATCTGTGTTTGCACTAGTTTGCGGCGCTTTGCTTTAGTCAGTAACCTCAGTGAGCAGACACAGGGTTTGGACGTCAGGCTTGCAAAGGACTGAAGGCTTCTGTCCCTCCCCCAAGTTCATATGTTGAAATCCTAACTTCCAAGGTGAGGGTATTGAGAGGAGACTGTTGGGAGGTGGTTAGGTCATGAGGGTGTCGCCCTCATGAGTGGGATTAGTGCCTTTATGCAAAAAGCCACCGGAAAGCTTGCTCACCCCTCCCACCATGTGAGGATACAGTGAGAAAACGGCCTTCTGCAACCTGGAAGGGAGCCCTCCCTGGAACCTGACCATGGACGTCCAGCCTTTAGACCTGGGGGAAATAGATGTCTGCTGTGTAAGCCACCCACCCAGCCAGCCCAAGCTGACTCAGACAAGGCCTGAGGACTGAAAGCAGGAAGGAACCGGCCCTCCTGGGCCCAGCCTAGCCATAAGCAACCACACCTGTTGCTTCCTAAATGATTTCCTCTCTGTCCAGGACCTGTTGAGACCCTTTCTCAAAGACGAACAAACAGCCCCTACCTTTTGTGAAAGGAGCTGAGAATAGCTAAGACAAGTGGGAAAATGGACTTGGGGATTTCTTTGCAGGTCTATCCCTGCCTGAGGCTGTCAGTGCCCAGGCTCTCTTCCTGTCCGGCCATTCTCAATGTCCTGTTCACACTGGTGTTTTTGACTGCTGCACCCCAGCCCCTCTTGATTACCCCAAGCGCTGCCTGCGGCTCTGTGTCAACCACCCAGACCAGAGACGGGGTACTTGTTTTGCCAGCCAGCTCATCCTGGGCCTCCAACCACCCCCATTTGGCCGAGGCGGTTCTGCTACACACTTGCTGCAACCAGACCAGTCACTCCCCGCCCAGCACACCAGCCTGTGGTCCTCACTGGCTGCATGCAGCATCACCATCTGCTCTGGATCGCCATCTCACCCACTCAAGGGCCGCCCTCCAGGATGGTCCTCCAGCACTTCTCAGCCACAGTGAGCGCGCCCTCCTTACATCTCCGGAAGCATTCACTATAGCAAAACCTTGTACATCTGTGGAGGATGGCCTCAGAAACAGCTCATGCACAGCTGTAGTCTCTTAGTGATGAACTCCCACCAGCAAGGGCAGAAGCCCAAGGTCTCAAGTCACTTGGCCCTTGAATGTCATATATTTGGACTGTGCCATCTACAACCGCTCTTACTATAGCTATGTACTGAGCCCTGGATCACACTCCTTAGCCCTTGAAGATTTTAGTTTCCTACTCACTGTCATCTCTCCCCCAACACTAATCTTACCCTAAACCTTGGCAATTTCAACATCCTGCCAGATAGTTCTTTGTGTCAAGCTCTGCGTTGAGTGCTTTACAAATAATGTCTCATTTGCAGGGCGCGGTGGCTCATGCCTGTAATCCCAGCACTTTGGGTGGATCACCTGAGGTCAGGTGTTTGAGATAGCCTGGCCAACACGGTGAAACCCATCTTTACTAAAGATACAAAAATTAGCCAGGCATGGTGGTGCACGTAGTCCCAGCTACTGGGCAGCAGAGACAGGAGAATCATTTGAACTCGGGAGGCAGAGGTTGTAGTGAGCCGAGATGGCGCCACTGCACTCCAGCCTGGGCAACAGAGCAAGACTCTGTCTCAACAACAACAACAACAAAAAAATAATGTTTCATTTAATCTTCACAATAATCCATCTCTCAAAGAAGGAAAGAGATTTAGAGAAAATATGCAATTTGCTGAATACCATGCTGTTATTTAGCTGTAAAGCTAGGATTCAAACCATGCTGCTCATATTATGAGACTATGTTCTTGACTGCTGTGCTGTGTTGCCTTCCATTATTTAAAAAAAAAAAAAAAAAATTTGGCCGGGTGCTCATACCTGTAATCCCAGCACTCTGGGAGGTTGAGGCAGGATGACTGCTTAAGCCCAGGAGTTCAAGATCAGCCTGGGCAACATAGTGAAACCTTGTCTCCACAAAAAATTTAAAAATTAGCTGGATGCAGTGGCACACACCTATAGTCCCAACTAATCAGGGGGCTGGGGCAGGAGGATCATTTGAGTCCAGGAGCTCAAGGCTGCAGTGAGCTATGATCTTGCCACTGCACTGCAGCCTGTGTGACGGACAGAAGCCCCTTTTCAAACAAAAACAAAAACCTACCTTTTGTGGAAGGAGCTGAGAACAGCTAAGACAAACGGGAAAGAGGGGTTGGGAATTCCGCTACACTTCTGTCCCTGTCCCAGGCCTCCTTCCACAACTCCAATTCAAGCTACTCCTTCTATTACTAGTTAACAACTTTGATTATGTTGAAACTTGTGGGCATATGAGGACTCCTATCCTCTGGGAAGGCAGAGCTGGTTTTTCAGTCAGATGGGCATGGGTACAAATCCCCGTTCCACCATCAGTTAGCTGGGTAACCTCGGTAGTGACACCACCTTCCTCAGCCTCCACTTCTGAGGCAGCAGGGGGTCGTGCATTAGAGCACAGGCCATGGGATCAGCCTGCCTGGACCCAAGTCCCAGATCTCCGCCAGCTGTGACCCTGGGCAAATCAGTAAGTCTCAGGCTTCCCGCCTGCTGAGAGGCTGCACAGCCTGTTGAGAGGAGCAAATGGCATCGTGTGCTTACGGCCTCCAAGCTCTGTGTGAGCGTGGTTCACAATGCCAAGACATGGAGTCGACCCAAGGAAGGGCCATCAGTGGCAAACAAAGAGAGAAAACGTGGTATATATACACATGGAATATTATTCAGCCTTAAAAAGGAAGGACGTCATCTGTAGTCCCAGCTACTCAGGAGGCTGAGGCAGGAGAAGCCCTTGAGCCTAGATGTTCAAGGCTGCGGCGAGCTCAGGTTGTGCCACTGCACTCCAGTCTGGGAGACGGAGCGAGACCTCGTCTTAAAAAAATAAAATAAATTAAAAAAAAGAAGAAAATCCTGTCATTTGCAACAACATGGATGAACTTGGAGGCCATTATGCAAGTAAAATAAAGCAGATGTGGAAAGACAAATACTGCATGATCACACTCAGATATGGAAGTTAAAAAATTCACCTCATAGAAACAAGGAGTGAAACGATGGTGACCAGGGGCTGGGGTGTGGGCATTGGGAAAGTGTTGGTCAAAAGACACAAAATTTCAGTCAGACAGGAGGAATAAGTTCAAGAGATCTATTGTATACCATGGTGACAATAGTTAATAATGATATATTGTACTTGAAAATTACTAAAAGGGTAGATTTTGACAGTTCTCACCAAAAAAGTAAGTTATGAGAGGTAATGCATGTATTAGTTGGCTTGATTTAGCCATTCCACAATGTATACATATATCAAAACATCATGTTGTACACCATAAATATATATGCTTTTTATCTGTCGATTTTTAAAGAAAAAAATCTCCTGTAAAAGAGACATATCTTCCATACGGAAGAATTCCAAATTAATACATAATTAAAAAGATCTGCACACAATATTTGCTCAATAAGTTGCCTGACAGAATATGAAGATAAGTTAGTGTCCCTAAGCAACCAGTTCCTGGAAAATGTAGCTTCTTCCCTCACTCCCTCCCTCCTGGACTCATTACCATGGGCCCCTCCCACCTGTGCTGTGCTCAGCCATGCCTGCTTCTTTGCTCTTCCGTGGTGCTCCAACACGCCTCTGAGCCTCTGCCTGAGCCGTAGCCTCTACCAGGACATCCTTTCCTCTCCCATGTTGCCTTGCCTGGGCATCCATTAATGACCAATCCAAAAACTACTTCCTCTCTTATGTGTCCCCATGATGCCCAAAAAATGGCCAGGCACCTCTTTGTACTGCCAGAGCAATGTGTATGCCTCTGTTGTGAACACAATACATTACAGCTGCACACAGCCCATCAGTATCTGGAGGATGGGGACCATATTTCATTTCTCTTTGTGTCATTAGTCCCAACTGTGTTTCCTGGAATGCACTGAACTCCATTTAATTTGATTGAAAATGCAAAGGAATGAAGCCAACGTTGAGAGAGGCAATCACCGTGGCCCTGAGTATCCCTGCAATATGTGCTGGGAAAGCCAAGAATACACAGCCTGGTTCCATCCCTACTCATTGCTCAGGGTCGTGTTTGCAGCAAGCAACTGTGAGGGATGAGGTAATGTCTCCTTCCAGAACAAAGAGCAGGCTTGGCATAAAGGAAGGGACTGTCCTCAGCTGTGACACAAACCCACTGCTCACACAGCATCCACTTGGGCCCTCTGTGCTGGCTCTGGCTCTCTGTCCTACAGAAGGCAGGAACTGTCACAAATAGGATGCTCTTTCTGGCCTGTGAGTAATAACGTCCTTTGTTTCTGACCCAGGAATCTCATGTCTTCTGACAGCATCCATGAAACAGTGACAGGATAATTTACTATCTCAAAGGCCAGCAAACTACAATTCATGGACCAAATCTAGCCCATGATCTATTTTTGTACAGCCTGTGAGCTAAGAATGATTTTTGTGTTTTGAATGGGTTGTAAAAAAAAGATAAAAAATATATGACAGAGACCTTATACTGCCTACAAACCCTAAAGTATTTATGATTTTGCTCTTAAATTTTTGCCAACCCCTGTATTATCTTTTAAGGAGAGTAAAGGTAATCTGAGTCTCTGACAATCCAACTCTCCATTTAACTTCCTGAGAGGAGGAGTGCCATCATCTCCTCCTAATGTTTCCATAGTACCAAGCACAGGGCTGGATACTGGACAAGGCTTAAACAAGACTAAAGCACCCCTTAATTTATTCAACCCAGATTCAGTGCCTGGTGCTATTTCAGGAACTGGTGATACACCGGTTAAAGCAAACAGTCAAAATCCCCTACCCCATGGCGCTGACATTCTAACAGAAGTGATGAACAATAAATAATTACATGTCAGATAGTGGTTAGTGGTGTGGAGAAAACAGAAAAGAATAAGGGAGATATGTTGTTCCAAGGTTTGGCTGGTTGGGGTGGATAGGAGTGGCTCATATTTTATGCAAGATAGAGAAGGACCTCTGAGAAGGCGGCATGATTATTTATATATTTATTCTTTTGAGACAGAGTCTCAGTCTGTCACCCAGGCTGCATCTGTCTGTCACTGCAGCCTTGGCCTACTGGGTTCAAGCGATCCTTCCACCTCAGCCTCCTAAGCAGCTGGAACTAGAGGCATGTGCACCACTACACATGGCTCCAGGAGGCATGACTGGGCAAGCCAATGCCTGTTTGGGATCGCTAAGCCTTAGAAGCCTGGCACTCTGGAGAAGTGAATGAAAAGCACATCCCATGATAACTATGTGAAGCAATGCATGTGTGAATTAGCTCAAGTTAGGCTTTCCACAACACATGCACATTTCAAAACATGTTATGTACACTAAATATATACCATATTTATTCGTTAATTAAAATAATAAATCTTAAAATAAATGATTTTTTTAAAAAAGCACATCCCCTTTCCACTTTCCGCCCCATGGTTCTCTAAGCTATGTACTCATTTGAGCTGGGCCCATTCTAGAACCGCTGCATCCCCCTTACCCTGGAAGCACCGCTTCTACACAGCTCCCTGGGAGCTGGAGGGCATGCACTGAGAGCGGGTTGGAGCCTGTGTGTTCTGAGGACCCCATCCTCACCGTGGAGGGCTTCCTCATAATCTTACTTTGGCACTAAAAGCCCCAAGTTAGGAATCACTGTACCTAGACCCTTTTATTTCACTCTATCAAATACATACTAATTCTCTGCCTTGACACACATGACTGCATATATTCATGCATATCTAAAAACGACAAATAAGATCCATATACATGTAAGAGCTGCTCAGCCTTTACTTCAGGAGAAAGGAAACCCTGAAAGATCACAGGCTTTAGGATCATCCAGAACTGGGTCCACATCCCTCCTTCCCCTCTAGTTAGCTGGGCAAGTTACTTTAACTCTCTTAGATTTTGTTTGCTCATCTTTGAGTGGGAGCTAATAATACCTATCTCTTTAAAAAGATGATCATGGTTGGGCACGGTGGCTCAAGCCTGTAATCCCGGCACTTTGGGAGGCCGAGGTGGGCGGATCACAAGGTCAGGAGATCGAGAACATCCTGGCTAACACGGTGAAACCCCGTCTCTACTAAAAATACAAAAAAATTAGCCGAGTGTGTTCGCGGGCACCTGTAGTCCCAGCTACTCGGGAGGCTGAGGCAGAAGAATAGCGTGAACCCAGGAGGTGGAGCTTGCAGTGAGCCAAGATCGCGCCACTGCACTCCAGCCTGGGTGACAGAGCAAGACTCCGCCTCAAAAAAAAAAAAAAAAAAAAAAAAAAGCTGATCATACAAAGCACCTAGCACACAGTCAGTCCCACAGAAAGCGTTCTGTAAGTGCTGGCATCTCCATAAGCTAGGACCTGAGTCCTCCATCCACTCGGCAGCATTCATGCAGCGCTCCTATTGCCTGTCAGGCAGCGTCCTGTGATGCAGCCCCTCCAAACCCTAGACCGCATGTGCCCCCAGGAGGCTGTAGAGCAAGACAGACAGCAAACAAGCCACGGTGATCCAGGGTGACACATGGAGGGAATCACCTGCGGGGTGAGGACATGGGGAAAGCCTACCCTATGAGCGGCTGAACCAACTAGAAGGTAAGGTTCCTGGCTGGAGAAAAACACAACATTCCAGGCAGAGGTGACATGTTAGAGAAAGGCTGGAGGCATGTGCCACGCAGTGAAGCAGCGTGATGGGAGTTACAGGAAGAGAGAGAGAGCCGAAGAAGAATGGGCTGAAGTTAAATGGCCTTGTCTGCCGCACTAGGGAGCTGGATTGGTGTTAAAGACTGGCTTCCATATGGAGACATAACTAGAGTGGGCATGACTGGAGACCACAAAATATGTTAGGAGGCTGCCCAGAAGCAAGTGTGGGAGCTGGGAGGGAGATAAATGAGACTGAGTTTGATCCACTTGTGGAATATCTTGGTAGGAGCTATGGGTTAAGTGTGTCCCTCAGAATTCATGCCTTGGAAATTTGATCCCCAGCATGGCAGTGTTGGGAGGTGGCGAGATCTAAGAGGTGATTGGATCATCAGGGTGGATTAATGCTGCTCTAGAGGGACTAGGTTAATTCTCCTGGGAGTGAGTGAGTTCTTGCGGGACTGAATTAGTTGCCATGATAGCTGGTTGTTAGAAAGTGGGGCCACACTTTCACAATTGCCTGCTTCCCCTTCCACTTCTCCACCAGCTGTTGATGCAGAAAGGGGCTCTCACCAGAAGCCGAGCAGACGTGGCTGTCTGATCTTGCACTTCCCAGCCTCCAGAACCATCAACCAAAGTAAACCTTTTTAAAAATTACCCAGTCTCAGGTATTCAGTTACAGCAACAGAAAACTGACTCAGACAGTAGGTATCCAGGAGGTGGTCAGATGGAAAAGAGTGATATGGGGGCTGGAGACTGATGTGGGGCCATCGATCTGTAGATAAAGCCATGCAATGCGATAATCTAGAGTTTGTATGTGGAGGAACAAGAGAACAAAGCTGATGGAAAAGCCCTAAGGGACAGCTACAAGACAGAAGAAATAGAGCCCATGAAAGAAAAAGAATACAAAGGGAACAAGGGAGAATGAAAATCAGAATATTTTCTAATTTTAAAGTCATCTTCCAGAGGAATGATGTCAAAAAAATAGCAGACTAGAGAACTCCAACAGAAACATCAAAAAACTAACCAGAGTTGCCAGAACCAACTTTGTAGGAGACCTGGAAAACAACCAAAGCTTGTGGCAATTACATGCCATGTGCACAACTTGGATGAGTCTCTAGAGAATAATGCTGAGCAAAGAAATTCAAACCCAAAATGGTACATACTGTATGGATTCATTTTATACTATTCTTGAAATGAAAAAATTATAGAAATGGACCGCAGATCTGTGGGTTGTCCGTGGTTTAAGATGGGGAGGTGGCAGTGGTTATAAAAGAACAGCATGAGCAATGCTGTGGTCACGGCAATGTTTCATGTGGCTGTCCCTGTCAAGATTCTGGGTGTGAGACTGCACTAAATTTTGCAAGATGCTACCAGTGGGGGGAACGGTAAAGGGTACATGATAAATCTCTGTATTATTTCTTAGAACTGCATGTGAGTCTATAATTACCTCCTAAAAAAGTTTAACTTAATTATGAAAGCAGTCATATTCCCACTCACTAGCTGAGTCCTCAGAGTACCCTTTAAGGAATTTTGAGCAGACTTTGTTTATTTGTCATGTAAGAAAGAAAAGGTGCAGAGACATGATCCCTCCAAGGCCACACAGGCAGAGGCGTGCTGAGCACACACCTCGTGGGCCTAAGGAGGGCCTGGCCATGTCAGCAGCATGACTTGGGAACAGAAGGCTCCTCAGCTCCCCACCAATGTGCTCCCACCAGGATTCCTGGGACTTGTTTTCCCAACACATGAGGAGGAAACAAGAGGAGAAACTGTTGGTACAGCCGCCTTGTAGTTTGTCTACTGAAAAGGAGAAAGAACACAATGGAACAGAACCACCAAACATCTGCAGGGACTGAGCCTCCGTTTTTGCTGATGGGGAGCTCCTCCAGCATGGGGTGACTTGCTGGGGCAGAACAGTTGGTAAGCTGCTCGTAAAAGGAGAGTTAAAAGCTACTTCTTTTAATTAGTGAAAGAAAAACCAGGGCTGAATTGAGGAATTGAGCTGCTGGGCCCAGGATGGCTAAGGCAGAGGCAGACAAAAACATCCACATCCCTCCTGAATCTGGAGAGCCAGCCAGTTTCAAAGCACCCAGGGCTTTCATCAACCCAGGAAAACGTTATATGCAATCTATCCGGCAGGGGGCACCAAGGAACCCCAAACAGCTGTCACTTCACTGCAAAGCGGCCTGGATGAAATCAGGTTGAGCAGGGAACTTAGGGGTGCCTGGAAATCCAAGACAGTATGGCCTGCACCAAACCCCACCCCTCCAAAGTGTTCATCACCCACCTAGCCCCAGGATCACTCGATCTGGCTTCTGAAAGGCAGCTTGGTATTCTAAAAAGAAGCTGCTAACTGGAATTAGATAGATGTCCTACTTAGTTCTGTCATTAGTTAGCTAAGTAAAAAGTGGGTCTTCTTTTCTTTTCCTTTTTTTTTTTTTTTTGAGATGGAGTTTCACTCCTGTCTCCCAGGCTGGAGTGCAATGGTGCAGTCTCGGCTCACTGCAACCTCTGCTTCCCGGGTTCAAGTGATTCTCCTGCCTCAGTCCCCCAACTAGCTGGGATTACAGATGCCTGCCACCACACCCAGCTAATTTTTGTATTTTTAGTAGAGAAGGGGTTTCACCATGTTGGCCAGGCTGGTCTCGAACTCCTGACCTCAGGTGATCCACCCGCCTCGGCCTCCCAAAATGCTAGGATTACAGGCGTGAGCCACTGTGCCCAGCCTATTTTCTTACTTCATAAGATGGGAGTAATACTGATGACAGTATTTGTTGAACCTTTGCCACAGGCCAGCCTTATGACAACCATATGAGGTGTGCACTGTATCGCCATTTGACAGATAATGAAGACACAGCACAGACAGATCAAGTGGCTTTTCCCAGTCACACCAGCTACGGAGTGGAGGGTTTGAATCCGGGCACTTTGGCTCCAGAGCCTGTGTGTGCCCATTCCCCTGGAGACTGGGGAAGGCAACAAAAGAGGACTAGTGCCCACAGCCCTGCTTCGGCTGCCTGACTCAGAGGCTTGCTGCCTTGCGGCCTCTAAAGGTGTGCTCTATAGGCGAACACCCCGAGCCTCTGCATGCATGCCCCAGGTAAGCACGTGGATGGCACAGGCACGCGTGTGCTGGGCCAGCTGCAGGCAGGGCTCAGGGCTGGCTCCACACAGGCTGGCGACCACGAGACCTGACCTCAGCCCCCAAACTGCACCAGGGCCCTGTGAGGCGCTGCTGCTCCCAGCTGACGCATACGGAGTTTGTGTCCTGGCCCATTCTTCTCCTCTGCTCCTTTGTATCGCCTCCCTTGCAACCCATAATCCCGAAACAACAGGGAAATTCTTCCCTCTGCTGAGGATCTGGCAGGAAAACAGTCTCCTTTCCAGTGACTTCTTTAGAAACCCCATTAAAAGACTTGCAGAAGTCAGACAAAAGAACTTGCCAGCAGTAAGATTTGCGATTGTACCCACTGGTCACGGGGATGGGACACACAATTGGCATGATTCAGCTCAAAGGAGGAGGTGCGGAGGAGGGCTGGGGATGGCAGGAACCTAAGTCCCGGAAAGGGGCCTGGGCAGGGGGCCTGGAGGGACCCTGCTTTGGATAGAAGTACCTGGGGCTGCAGGAGCCACCAGGGCCGGGTTTCCCAAGACAGCCTCAATTTCAAACGTTCATCTGCCGTCAATCGCATGCTCCTGGTGCCTTCTGGAGTCAGGGTAGGCTTTGCAACAGGGATCAGGATAGGGTCACGCCTGATGCTGGGCCCATGTCGCTCACACACCCTCTCTGCCAGCTCCCTGAAGCTTGAGCCCGGTGTTTTGATAACAAGCAGAGGAAGAGCTAATCCGCTTTATCAACATGGCCAACTGCTAGAAATAGGCTTTAACTCATTTTTATAAGGCTAAGCCTATTTCCGGCAGAGGAAGGAGCTAACAGTTTGTTCCCAGCTGGGCCAATTGCCTGCCCTGACCTGAACCGCGCTGCAGGGCTGCGAGGCCCTGTTGCTCCATTTTGCAGATGCACAGCTGGTGTTCTGCTAGGCTGAGTGCTCACCTGAGGCTCACAGCTGACAGGCATGCGCTAAGATCATCATGACGCTGGATAGGCTCCCACACCCACCCTGTTCCATGGATCTTTATTTGGGGGGAAGAATTAACCTCAAAACCAGGGAGATGAGGTCTCTCCATTTTTCCTTCTCTACTGGCAAGAGTAAGAAAAAGTGCTTGATTTTTCATTAATGAAGGGTCAGAAGGTCTCCAGCGTAGGGGAGAGTGGACCTGAGTTTCCCAGGTTGCTGGCATGAAGCATCCCCTGAAATAGTGACCACAGGATTTGGAAGACAACAAATGAAGGGATGAGTGATCAGATGATTTTGGAAATGCTATAAAGTTAAATAGATTTTTTTTCCTACAAATTTCTGAAAGCGTGTGTGTGCGTGTGTGTGCGTGTGTGTATACATATATATATACATATATATATACATTTTTTTTTTGAGATGGAGTTTTGCTCTTGCCGCCCAGGCTGGAGTACAATGGCTCGATCTTGGCTTACCGCAACCTCTGCCTCCCGGTTTTAAGCAATTCTCCTGCCTCAGCCTCCCGAGTAGCTGGGATCACAGGTGCCCACCACCACGCCCAGCTAATTTTTGTATTTTTAGTAGAGATGAGGTTTCACCATGTTGGCCAGGCTAGTCTCGAACTCCTGACCTCAGGTGATCCGCCTGCCTAGGCCTCCCAAAGTGCTGGGATTACAGGCGTGAGCCACTGCACCCAGCCTCTTTGAAAGCCTTTGTATATTAATGAGCATTTTAAAGCTCTAGGTGTAGGAAGCTGAGGTTTAGAAAAATCCTTGATCCAGGCCACTGTGGGGCTGAGAGAGCTGACCTGTGCCCCAGCTCAGCGACCCACAGGCGGGGCCTCTTTATGCCCCCCAGAGGCTTTCATGGGTAAAGTGAAGTGACTGTTGGAGCTCGTCTCCCACTGACACCCATGACTGAAGACATGCTTCTAGGGAGCCCCTGAGCACACTCTGATGTTCACCACGGCTTACCTAGCACCAGCCACTTCCTCCACAAGCCTCAGTTCCTGGGCTGACGGCACTTAGATCTAGGAGAGCTGAGGAGGAGGGGACCTGGAACACCTGCCCCATCCCGCCCTGCACCTAGCCAAGAGTCAGCCAGCTTTGAGCTCCCCTGGGAAGCCTTCCCTGCTTTCCCTTCTCTGCCACCACCGCCAACCCCCACATCTGGCTGGGTGACCGTCTGCTGCTTCCAGGTTACTCTGGCTCATCTTGACCACAGCCTTGTAAGAAATTAGATACCTGGCACATAAGGAGCACCCCCAAAGTGAGTTCCCTTCCCCTCCCCAGGGATGGAAGACCTTGGTTTCTACCCTGGCTTCATCCCTGACTGTTGGTGACTGGGGCAGCTGTTTCATTCTCTGACCGTCACTCACTTCAAGGTGCATGGTTCTGAGAAGGCCACATGAGAATGAGTGCAGGAAAATGAGGGCCGCACAACACAAAGCCTCAAAGGGAAGGAACAGGGCTGAGGGCCCCTTCCTGTCCCCTCTCCTGGGCAGTGTCCTGGCAGCTAGGGACCCTGGAGTGCTCCTCTCGGCTGAGCCGTCCCCAGCCCTGCCCCTGTACACTTCATGCCCATTCCTGCTTTTCCATCTCAGCATGCCCGTTGCTCCATCTGAAACACATCCCACTCGTGACATCCAGTCCTACCAAAGGACCTGCCCTGCTCCCGGGGGCTAGGTCCCATCTCATCCGTTCAGCGTTGTCCTTGCCCCTTCAGCCTACCCTGGGCTGGGGAGGAGGTGCCACAAGAGGGAAAAGCAACAACACCCACGGAAGAAACAGTGGGCAGGCCTCCCACCCTCCAGCAGAGTCTTTCTCTGAGGCCCTGCAAGGGTTGACAGCAGAGGGCGAATATTGTTCTCAGTGGCAGGGAGACTTTCACACTGCACCAGAATGCTGAGCCTCTTCAGCAGATGTACCCAGAAAGGCAAATAATGGAGCTTTTCAGCTGTTGCCAGAGCCAGCCTGAGAGCTCAGTGGGTCCCGCTGGCCACACCAGGTTCCACGGAGGGGGCCTTGTTCAGCACCCCATGTGTGCACACGGCGAGGGTCCAAGAAACAGCTCTGCTCCCAGTCTGAGCCTCTGGCCCCCAAGGTTAACACCGAAAACATAAAAACATTCTCCACCTTTTCCTTTCAGGGTTTCAGGTGGCCTCAGTAAGAGGTGGCCATTCTCCAGCTGAGGGACGACTTGGTCTGAAAGTGGATGCATCAGCTCCCCACTCTGGCTGGGCTGCCCGTGACTGCTGCCTGGCACTCCCCTGCCTCACTAGCTTCCTTTCATACCCTCTCTTCTCTCTAACTGCAGAGATCATTGTTCCCCAGCAGCTTCCACACTCCTTCGAATTCTAGACACAGTCCCGGAGTCATCTCGTGCCATCACAGATTCAAGCACTGCGTATGTGCTGGGCACAACCAAATAGCTACTGCCAGCTGCCTTCCCAGACTCACCAAGATTCCCTGCTTATCTCAGGAGTAACTCCCTCTTCAGTCAGTGACATCACCAACGACCCAGCTGATGAAGGCAGAGACCCGGAGCCCTGCGAGACTTCCTCCCTCACCCATTCCACATCTATCCGGCTCCAAGTTTGCGGGTTACAGCTCCTGAGTGCTCTCTCCTATCCTCACACCACTGCCCCTGCTGTACCTTCCATCACCAGCACAGATTACTTCTCAGCTTCCCAACCACTCTGCAGGCCTCCACCCTTACTCCTCCTCCGCTCTCTGAGCCCAGACAGATCTTTCTAAGCCTCAAATATGACAGCCACATCACATCACTCCCTCCAATCAAAATCTGTGAAATGCCCTCTTGGTAGGCTGAGTAAGGACCCCCAAGATGTCCGTGTCCTAAGCCCAAGAACCTGTGACTGTTGCCTTTTAGGGCAAAAGGGATGGGGCTGAGGTAATGAAGTGCATGAGATGACGAGATAACCCAGATTATCCAGGTGGTCCCGATATGATCGCCGGAAGGTGATGTGATGCTGGAACCAGAGAATGAAGTGATGTCTTTAAGGACAGGGGGGCCATAAGCCAAGGAATGTAGGCGGCCACTGGAAGCTGGAAAAGGCAGGAAGGAGACCCTCTGAAGCTTCCGGAACGAACCGGCCCACAGGCACCTTGGCTTCAGCCCAGTGCGGCTGGCTTTGGGCTTCTGTCCCTCAGCTGTAATGCACTGGCTGCGTTTTAAATCATAATATTCATACTAGCTTGTTGCAGCAGCTACACAAAAGTCATACTTTCCCCATAAAATTGCAACAAAATCTGACCACCCTAGAATGTTTGCAAAGTCCTACTTCCTGCCTGACCTGGCCTCTCCCTGATTCGCCTTTTCCTTGGATGTTCTGCTGCACACAGTGCCACGACAGTATGAAATCCTTAGCTTGTATTCCCTAAAGACACGATGCTTTCTCCTGCCTCAGACCGCAGCTTGTCTCTGCACCTGGAACGCCTGCCCCACCCCACCCTCCCACACCCAGCCAAGAGTCAGCCAGGTTTGAGCTTCCCTGGGAAGCGTTCTCTCCTTTCCCTTCTCTGCCACCAGCGCCAACCCCCATGTCCGGCTGGGTGACCGTCTACTGCTTCCAGGTTACTTAGGCTCATCTTGACCAGAGCCTTGTAAGAAATTATTCCATAAGGAAAAGACGTCCAGGAGGCTTCAGTCCCAGGTCCAGACTCAGTAAAAGCACATCTACCCTTGGCCGGGCGCGGTGGCTCACACCTGTAATCCCAGCACTTTGGGAGGCCGGGGTGGGTGGATCACGATGTCAGGAGATCGAGACGATCCTGGCTAACACAGTGAAACCTTGTCTCTACTAAAAATACAAAAAATTAGCCAGGCGTGGTGGCAGGCGCCTGTAGTCCTAGCTACTCGGGAGGCTGAGGCAGGAGAATGGCCTGAACTCAGGAGGTGGGGCTTGCAGTGAGCCGAGATGGCGCCACTGCACTCCAGCCTGGGCGACTCCATCCCAAAAAAAAAAGCACATCCACCTTGCTCCCACCACACGCAGCATTGAAGCCAAGACATGGTGCAGGGGGCAGCTGCCTGAGGACTCTGCAGAGGAACCAGCAGCAGTGGGACCGGGGAGAAGGCTGCAACGTGAAGGATGCTGAGGCAAATTCCTCATCATATCTCTGAGAGCTCCTGATCTGGAAGTGGGCATGAGGGCACGGACGAGAAAGCCCTGGGGAAGACTTAGTACAGGCTTAAAGAGGAGGAAAAGGGACTCATGACACTCAGAAAGAGGGAGAAACTGCCTGTTGATTTATTTCCTTTTCTCCATTCTCTTATGTCCCAAGGAAAGCCACAACTGAAATTAGAACATATTTTGAACTGAATGAAAATGAAAATACAATATATTGGCCAGGCGTGGTGTCTCACATCTGTAATCCCAGCACTTTGGGAGGCTGAGGCGGGCAGATCACGAGATCAGGAGTTCGAGACCAGCCTGGCCAACATGGTGAAACCCCCTCTCTACTAAAAATACAAAAATTAGCCAGGCGTGGTGGCACGCACCTGTAATCCCAGCTACTCAAGAGGCTGAGGCAGGAGAATCACTTGAACCCGGGAGACGGAGGTTGCAGTGAGCCGAGATCGCACTACTGCACTCCAGCCTGGTGACAGAGCGAGACTCCGTCTCAAAAAAAAAAAAAAAAGAAAAAAAGAAAAGAAAATACCAGAGACCAAGTGAAATTCATCCCAGGTATGCAAGGCTGGTTCAAAAATCAATTAACATAATTCATCATATCAACAGGCTAGAAAAGAGAAATCATAAACCAATCAATAGATGCAGAAGGAGTATTTGGCAGAATTCAACATACCTATGTGATAAAAACTCTCAGCAAGCTAAGGATACAAGGAGACATCCTTACCTTGATAAAGAACATCTACACAAAACCCACAGCTAACATCATGCATCCTAGTGAGAAGTCCCTTTGCACCATAGCATGGAAGTACCACCAGAGGACTCAGGTCATGGGGGCCAAAATCCTGCCTGCCATACGCACCTTCTTCCTTTTTTTTTTTTTTTTCCAGATGGAGTTTCACTCTTGTCGCCCAGGCTGGAGTGCAGTGGCACAATCTTGGCTCACTGCAACCTCTGCTTCCTGGGTTCAAGCAATTCTCCTGCCTCAGTCTCCAGAGTAGCTGGATTACAGATCCATGCCACCACACCTAGCTATTTTATTTAAAAAAAATTTGTTTTGGTCTCTAGAGATGTGGCCTTGCTATGCTGCCCAGATCTGTCTCATACTCTTGGCCTTAAGCAATCCTTCCACCTCAGCCTCCCAAAGTACTGGGATTACAGGTGTGAGCAACTGAGCCCAGCAAGATGCAATGCTTTTATTCAACCCTAAAGAAAGTTTTCTTGCTCAGGTCCCTGGACCTAACTTAGCAGCACATGAAGAAAAGGCCCAGGATTTGAGTCCACAGTGGAATGTGGCAGTCAAAAGAGCTAATTCTGTCCTGGAATGCCTCAACTGACATGCATCCCTCAGGAGAATGGGGTGTGAGTCTACTGCTCCTCTGGGCTGGTCAGGCACCAGAGACCCCACCTCAGTCTGAGGCCCACACTCAAGTAAAGGACTGACAGACTTGATCACAGCCTGAGATCAAGAGCCTGCTGGATACAGAATGATTTAAGAACTGAGCTTGTTTGACCCCAAGGGAAAAGAAAAGATGACTGGAGGCAAAACAAACAAACAAACAAACAAAACCTATCTTTGACTTTATTCACCAGCACATGGAAAAGAAACTAGACTTTTTCTGCGAGGATCAGAAAAGAGAAAGATCAGCAGTTGACAGCACCGCAGGGGGTCCTGAGTGTGGGATTTGGAATGTGATTGTGGCAGATCACTTCATACCTAATGGCCAGGTCCTTCCATCTGGAAAATAACCAAGATGACTAGGAGGAGGAGGTGACACAACCTGCCTCACGTGGGAGGAATGACCTGAGAGGACATTTCCAAGGCTCAGCACCGTTCTGGCAACAATAACTGCACCGTCAGTGCTAAGAGTATTATTAACAGGAGAGAAATTTCCATTTAATACAAGGCATGACTTTCCAGCAACTAGACTGTACAACATCTCCTGGGCTACCCCAGAAGGCACTCGAGGAGGCTGTAAAGGGGAGCACTTGGTAAATACCAGACACGACGCTGCCATAGTCCCTCATACGCACAGTTCTCTAAATCCCTGTCATTGGTCTGCCTGTCTTGGAAGGCCCAGGGCAATTTCCTCCCTTTTTTGAGATGTCTGTTTTGACTACTCCAACCCTCCCTAAATGCTTTAAAATTTTGAACTGCGGTTGTACATTTCATAATCAAATCCTTGCTTAGGTAGCAAGTCTCTCCTCTGAGGACAGGGAGTAGGACCTCTCACTTTCATCACTGTATCAGCTTTGCATACAACAAAAACGTTCAGGAAGTACTGGCTGGTTGGCTGGCTCTGCTCCCAGAACACACACCCATGTGCGTCTCCATCACAGGAAAGGTGCTTCAGACAGCTGCCATCACTCACATGCTGTTTAAAAAGGATTTGTTGAGCTATAATTCACATACCATACCAATTACCCACTTAAAGTAGACAATTGAATGTTTTTAAATAAATTCAGAGTTGTGCAACCATCACCACAATCTACTCTTAGAACATGTTTGTTCTAATACTTGCTGTATTTTTTGTTTTTGTTTTGAGACAGAGTCTGGCTCTGTCGCCCAAATTGGAGTGCAGTGGCATGATCTCGGCTCACTACAACTTCCGCCTCCTGGGTTCAAGCAATTCTCCTGCCTCAGCCTCCCTAGTAGCTGAGACTACAGGGGTGCACCACCACACCTGGCTAATTTTTTGTATTTCAGTAGAGAAGGAGTTTCACATGTTGGCCAGGCTGGTCTCTAACTCCTGACCTCAAGTGATCCGCCTGCCTCAGCCTCCCAAAGTGCTGGGATTATAGGCGTTAGCCAGTGTGCCTGGCCCAAACCCCATACTCCTTAACATTCACTCCCCACTCTGCTTCAACACTTCACCCCTCACTCCAGCCCCAGGCAACTACTAATCAACTTTCTGTCTCTATAGACCTGCTGATCCTGGGTATTTCCTATAAATTGAATCATGCAATATGTTGTTCTTTGTGACTGGCTCCTGTGACTAGGCGTAATTATTTTGAGATTCATCTATGTTGCTGAATGTGTCAATAACTCACTCTTTTTTTTTTTTTTTTTTTGAGACAGAGTCTCGCTCTGTCGCCCAGGCTGGAGTGCAGTGGTGCGATCTCGGCTCACTGCAAGCTCCACCTCCCGGGTTCACACCATTCTCCTGCCTCAGCCTCCCGAGTAGCTGGGACTACAGGCGCCCGCCACCATGCCCAGCTAATTTTGTTTTTTGTATTTTTAGTAGAGACGGGGTTTCACCATGTTTGCCAGGATGGTCTCGATCTCCTGACCTCGTGATCCGCCTGCCTTGGCCTCCCAAAGTGCTGGGATTACAGGTGTGAGCCACTGCGCCCGGCCTAACTCACTCTTGTTGTTAAGCAGTATTCCACCCTATGGATATGCCAGAATTTGTTCATCCTCTCAACTGCTGATGGAGATTTCAGTTGTTCACGATTTTGAACTATTATAAATAAAGTTGCTTTGTGAATTTGTGTCCAAGTCTTTGTGTGGATGTGTGCTTTCATTTCTGTTGGATAAATGCATAGGAGTGGAATTGCTGGGTCATGTGGTAACTCTACGTTTAACATTTTGAAGGACTACCAAATTCCAAAGCAGATGCACCACTTTACAATCCTGCCAGGAATGTATGAAGGTCCCAACTTCTCCATATCCTTGACAACACTTGCTGTATATTTTATTAGTCATGTTGATGGGAGTGGAGTGGTAGCTCACTGTGCTTTTCATTTGCATTTCCCTAATGATGAAGATGTGGAAGAAATTTGTATGTGCTTATTGGCCATTTGTATACCTTCGTTGGAGAAGTGTCTATTGAAATCCTTTTCTATTTTTAATTTTTATTAATTGTTTTCAGGTTCTCTCATGAGGTTGCATAATCCTTTGCCTACTTTTATTTTTTATTTATTTTTATTTTTTATTTCCATAGGTTTTGGGGGAACAGGTGGTGTTTAGTTACATAAATATGTTCTTTAGTGGTGATTTCTGAGATTTGGGTGCACCCATCACTGGAGCACAGTACACTGTATCCATTTGTAGTCTTTTACCCCTTAGCCCTCTCCCACCCTTTCCCCTGAGTCCATAAAGTCCCTCATACCATTCTTATGCCTTTCTTTGCCTACTTTTAAATTGAGGTATTTGTGTTTTTACTATTGAGTTGTACAGATTTTTGTTTTTACTTTTTTTTTTTTGAGTTGGAGTCTTGCTAGGTTGCCCAGGCTGGTCTCAAACTCATAGGCTCAAGTGACCCTCCTGCCTTGGCCTCTCCAAGTACTGGGATTACAAGCATGAGCCACCACACTCGGCCTGTAAAGATTGTTTATGTATATTCCGGATACAAATTCTTTATCAGATACATGATTTGATTTGAAAATTTTTTTTTTTTTTTGAGACGGACTCTTGCCCTGTTTCCCAGGCTGCAGTACAATGGCGCGATCACGGCTCACCACAACCTCTGCTTCCCGGGTTCAAGCAATTCTGCCTCAGCCTCCCAAGTAGCTGGGATTACAGGTGCATGCCATCACGCCCAGCTAATTTTTGTATTTTTAGTAGAGAGGGGCTTTCACTGTGTTGGTCAGGCTGGTCTTGATCTCGTGACCTAATGATCTGCCTGCTTTGGCCTCCCAAAGTGCTAGGATTACAGGTGTGAGCCACTGTGCCTGGTCCAGATTTACATAATTTTTCTTTTGTCATTTCTGCTTTTCTTGTATCTAAGAAACCATTGCCTAACCCAAGATGCAAAGATTTACTCTTATGTTTTCTTCTGTAACTTTGTTCTTTTTATGTTTATTTGTTTATTTATTTGGATACAGAGTCTTGCTCTATCCCCCAGGCTATAGTGCAGGGCGTGATCTCGGCTCACTGCATCCTCCACCTCCTGGGTTCAAGTGATTCTCCTGCCTCAGCCTCCCAAGTAGCTGGGATTACAGGCGCCTGCCACCATGCCCAGCTAATTTTTGTATTTTTAACAGAGACGGGGTTTCACCATGTTGGCCAGGCTGGTCTCAAACTCCTGACCTCAGGTGATCCACCCGCCTCAGCCTCCCAAGGTGCTGGGATTACAGGCATGAGCCACCGTGCCTGGCCTGTTCTTCTGTTTAAAGATTGTTTTGGCTATTCAGGATCTTTTGAGATTCCACCTACATTTTAGGATGAGATTTTTTTTTATTTCTATGAAAAACATTTATTGGGACTTTGATAGAGATTGCATAGAATCTGTAGATCACTTGGAGTAGTATTGACGTCTCAACAATATTGATTCTTTCAATACATGAACACAGGATGTCTTTCCATTTATGTATGTCTTGTTAAATTTCTTTCAGCAAAGTTTTGTAGTTGTCAGTGTACAAGCCTTTCACAAGTGTACAACCTCCTTGGTTAAGTTTATTCCTAAGTATTTTATTCTTTTTGATTCTACTATAAGTGAAATTCTTTTTTTAAACAAGATTGTTCATTCTTCCTTCTTTTTAATGTAGGTATTTATAGCTATAACTTTCCCTAAAGCACGGCTTAGCTACATCCCGTAAGTTTTGATATGTTATGCTTCTGCTTTCATTCACCTCAAAGTACTTTCTAATTTTCCTTGTGAGTTCTTCTGTGACGCATTGATTAGTTAGGAATATGTTGTTTAATTTCTACATAGTGTTAATTTCCTAACTTCGAAAAACATACTTTGTATGATTTCAGTCCTTTTGTATTTGGGGGCTGGTTTTATGGCTTAGCACATGAAATATATATATATATATATATATATATATTTTTTTTTTTTTTTTTTTTTTTTTTGAGACAGAGTCTCGCTCTGTCACCAGGCTGGAGTGCGGTGGCACGATCTCAGCTCACTGCAACCTCTGCCTCCTGTGTTCAAGTGATTCTCCTGCCTCAGCCTCCCAAGTACCTGGGATTACAGGCACATACCACCACGTCCAGCTAATTTTTTGTATTTTTAGTAGAGACGGGGTTTCACCATGTTGACCAGGATGGTCTCAATCTCCTGACCTTGTGATCCGCCCACCTCGGCCTCCCAAAGTGCTGGGATTACAGGCGTGAGCCACTGCGCCTGGCCCTTGGACTATATTTCATATGCAATTGAGAAAAATCTGTGTTCTACTTCTGTTTGGTGGAGCATCCTATAGACATCTGTTAGGTCTAAATGATTTGTAGTGCTGTTCAAGTCTTCTGATTTTCTGCCTAGTTGCTCTATCAATGAATGAATGGGTGATCTCCAACTATTGTTGTTACGTTGTTTGCTTCTCCTATCAATTCTGCCTGTTTCGGCTTCATGTATTTTGGGTCCTGTTAGTAGATGCACATATGTTTGTAATTTTTTTATTGTCTGGATAGATCTAAACTTTTATCATTATAAATTGTCCCTCCTTATCTGTGGTAAAACTTCTGTTTTAAAATCTATTTAGGCTGATATTCATATAGCTACCCCAGCTCATGCAGTTATGATGGTATGTTTTTCCACCCTTAACTTTCAACATATTTGCATCTTTGAATCTAAAGTATCTCCTGGCCAGGCTGGGGTTCGAGACCAGCCTGACCAACATGGAGAAACCCCGTCTCTACTAAAACAGGAAAATACAAAATTAGCCGGGGGTGGTGGTGAATGCCTGTAATCTCAGCTACTCAGGAGGCTGAGGCAAGAGAATCACTTGAACCCTGGAGGTGGAGGTTGCAGTGAGCGAGATCGTGCCATTGCACTCCAGCCTGGGCAACAAGAGCAAAACTCCACCTCAAATAAATAAATTAATTAAATAAATTTTAAAAATGAAGTATCTCCTATAGAAAGATATAGTTGGATCTTGTTTTTCTTTTTAAGAAAAAATTCATTCTGACAGTCTCTGCCTTAGTTTGGGTTGTTTAATGCATTATTGGTATGGTTACATTTATATCTGCCATTTTGATTTTTGTTATTTTTTATGTGTTTTGTCTTTTTGTACCTCTGTTCTTCCTTTTGCATTTAGTGAATATGTTCTAGTGTAACAGTTTAATCTTTTTAATGCTTTTTTTTTCTATGTAAGTTCTTTTCTTAGTGCTTGCTCTAGGGCTTACAATATTCATCTTAGCTTGTAAAATCTACTTCAGATTTATACTACTTAATTCTAGTCAGATATAGAAACTTTACTCTTATATAGCGCTACTCTCTTCTTTGTGTGTATGTGTGCATTACTAATGTTGCACATATTGTGTTTCCATATGTTACAAACAGATCAATACACTGCTTCATATAATCTTATGTCTTTTTTAAGGAGTGGAGAGGAAAGTACATATTTATAGAGTTTATTATGTTAACTTTTTTCTTTCTTTTTTTTTTTTTTTTTTGAGATGGAGTCTCGCTCTGTCGCCCAGACTGGAGTGCAGTGACGCGATCTCAGCTCACCGCAAGCTTCGCCTCCAGGGTTCATGCCATTCTTTTGCCTCAGCCTCCTGAGTAGCTGGGACTACAGGCACCTGCCACCATGCCCAGCTAATTTTTTGTATTTTTTTTTTTTTTTTTTTAGTAGAGACGGGGTTTCACCATGTTAGCCAGGATGGTCTTGATCTCCTGACCTCGTGATCCACCCACCTCGGCCTCCCAAAGTGCTGGGATTACAGGCGTGGGCCACTGCACCCGGCCTATGTTAACTTTTTAATTTCCAATTCTCTTCATTTCCTTCTATGGATTTGGGTTGCCACCTGCTAAGCTCCACTGCAGCTTTGTTCCCAATCACCTCTGTGCTTTTACCGTGAAGCATATTACATTTCTTTTTTTTTTTAATACTTTAAGTTTTAGGGTACATGTGCACAATGTGCAGGTTAGTTACATATGTATACATGTGCCATGTTGGTGTGCTGCACCCATTAACTCGTCATTTAACATTAGGTATATCTCCTATATGCTATAGGTCCACCAATACACTGATATATGGATTATTTTCTGCCATCACTTTCTGAACAGTTGAGAAGAAAGAAGAAAAAATATGCAATTGCTCCATCTTTTATAATTACCTAAATAATCACTTCTACTGGCATATCTCAATTTATTCATGTGGATTTGAATTATTCTCTGGTGTCACTTGCTCTCAGCCTGAGGAATTTCCTTTAGTATTTCTTGCAAGGCAAATCTGCTAGCGACAAATTATTTCCATTTTTTTATATCTGGGAATTATTTTATTCTACCTTCTCCTCTCCTTTTATTTCCATATATGTTGGTGCACTTAATAGTGTCCAACATTTCCGAGTCTTTGTTCATTTTTCTTCATTCTTTTTTACGTCTGTTCTTCAAATTACATAATCTCTATTTATTAAGTTCGCTGATTCTTCTACCAGCTCAAATCTACTGTTCAGCCCCTCTGGTGAATTTTTCATTTGGTTAATTTCTATTTGGTTAATTGTTATATTTTCCATATCTTTAACAGTATTATGTATTTGAAGAGACATTGCTATCACACCTTCCTTGAATTCTTTATTCATGGCTTCCTTTAGTTATTTGAACCTAGTTATAATAGCTGCTTTGAAGTCTTAGTCTGCTGAGGCCACCAATGCACCCCTTCAAAAAGATATTTGTATGGCTCGCTTTCTGCCCTGTATATGGGTCATACTTTCCTATTTCTTTGCCTGTCTTTTATTTTTTGTTTTGTTGTTGAAAACTGGACATTTCAGATAACACTACAGCAATTCTGATACTAATACTTGTCCTGTGGGTTGTTGATATTGTTATGGTTGTTGTTTGATTGGCCAATTGTTTATTTGTTTAAACTTCTGGTTGCCCTGCCTTTTGTTTTTTCTTGAAGTAAGCAATAACGACTTAACTCAGCCAGCTTAGATTATTCAAACCGCACATTTCATAGAAAACACTGGCTATTGATTGGCTCCTGAGAGATCATCTCTGAGGTCTTAGGATATCCTGCCTGCTTTTGTCTGCCTGAGGCCCTGGGGGACTGGAGTCTGAATAGCTAAGTTCAGTCATGCAAGTATGCATGCCTATATGACTGACCCCAATAAAACCCTGGGCACCAAGGCTCAGGGGAGCTTCCTGGTTGTAACACTTCATGTGGGTTGTCACACATTATTGCTGAAGATTAAGCACTGCATGCCACTTCCTAGGAGGCGGCACCTGGAAGCTTGCAGCTGGCCTCTCCTGGACTCCACCCTCTGTACTTCTTCCCTCTGCTGACTTAAATCTGTATCTTTTCACTGTAATAAACCATAACCATGAGTATAACAGCTTTTCAGAGTTACACTCATGGTCCTGTGAGTCCTAGTGGATTGTCAAGCCTGACAGTGGTCTTGGTGACTCCTGACTCATGAACCTACCAGCTTCCTCTTAGTTGCCCTCCACTAGGAGCGGCACTGTTTTCGGCAGTACCCTTAAGGCATGGGTTCTCCAACTTTTTGTTTCGAGTAAAAAGTCAGACTCCTCCGGCCGGGCGCAGTGGCTCACGCCTGTAATCCCAGCACTTTGGGAGGCCGAGGCAGGCGGATCACAAGGTCAGGAGATTGAGACCATCCTATGAATGGTGAAACCCCGTCTCTACTAAAAATACAAAAAAAAAAACTTTGCCAGGCGTAGTGGCGGGTGCCTGTTGTCCCAGCTACTCGGGAGGCTTAGGCGGGAGAATGGCGTGAACCCAGGAGATGGAGATTGCAGTGAGCTGAGATTGTGCCACTGCACTCCAGCCTCAGCGGCAGAGTAAGACTGTCTCAAAAATAAATAAATAAATAAATAAATAAATAAATAAATAAATAAATAAATGTCAGACTCCTCCAGCAAAGCTGCATGCCCTGCCTTTCCCCCTGGGCAGAAGCCCTGCATCAGAACACAGAGCTGGGGGTGGGGGCCTGCTTTTCCTGATGACATCCCCACTCTACCAGTGGGCACTGGTTGGCTGGCAGTCCCTGGTGTTCCTGTCTCGCCCCTCCTGGCATGGAACCTCCATCCTGTGAGCGAGATGAGACAGGGGGCACTGGGGCCCAGTATCCCAGCCTGCTGTGCCTGGAACAGGCCTCCACCCTATAGTGTGGGTTGGGTGTGAAAGTGATCCCCAGACTTCTCAGCAGCACTTGCCAGAAACAGAGCTTCTGCAACATGGGGCTGGGGATGAGAATGCCAGCAGCCTGACCCTCCTGGGGAGCAGCCAAAGCACCAGCCTATCAGAGGATAGGAGCGACAGCCCCGTCTTCTTGGCCATACCTGCTGGGGTAGAGCTTCCCCAGGGTGTGCCCACCCCACTTCCTAGGAAGAGGTGGGGCGTGATGACCTCAGATTTATAGAGCCAGACTCCGAAGAATAAATGTGTGTTATTCGCCCTCCCTGCCAAACATGAACTCCAGGACAGGGGTCTCAGCCTATGTCACTGCTGATTCCCAAGCACCAAGGACAGGGTTTGGCCTATAATTTTAACACTTGAATGTTCCTTATAGCTATGACATAATTAATCATTCTGTGGATTTTATTAACCATTTTGAGCAGGTATGCTATAATTTTTTCATTTACCGTTTCTCTTTTATTGGTCATGTTTCTTGGCTTCCCAAGCTATTTCCAGACACATCATCAGATTTTATCCTCACAGTGACCCTATGAGGTGAGCAGGGCAGGACATTCTCATTTGACAGACAAGAGAACTAAGACCTCTCTCCTACAGGCTAAGTAACCTGCCCAGAATCTCACAGCAAGGTGTGGGCAAGGCTGAGACTAGCCTGTAGGTATGACTGTCCATCCTTCAAGGCTAACTAAGCTTACTATAGTATCTCTGTGGCCTGCAGCCTCCGGCTCATGCCCTGAGCCACACTGTAGGGCCCCACCATTCCTGGGATGATGGCAGGGCTTGTGTGGTTTTCCCACAACATTGGACCCAAGCAAGACTGCTGCTCACATGCTGTGTCCTGGTGCTGTGCTCTCCCATTGGAGAGGGGCAGACCGCACCATGGGCCCCTAGGAGAGCCAAAGACAACGGGAGACATTGCTCTTCCTGGACACCGATGTGCACAGGCACCAGGACCACGGACAGCCCACGCCTGGCTCAGCAGCTCATCCCCAGAGGACACACAAGAGGCCCAGGCCTGCCGAGGGGAGACATGCCCCTCCCTCACAGCGCCTGTGAAATAGGCAGGTGAAGACTGGCCGTGTGCTTTGCAGAGTGGCATGTGATCGAGGTTCAGATAGGAAGGGAGAGGTGGCTGCATGAGATGCCTTGTCTAGACCTCACCTGGACTCAGGAAGTCTGAAAAACAACTCTGCGAAGCCGGCAGGATGTTCCAGGAAAGAAGGCAGAGACTAGCCAAACGGTGTGCCCAGAGAGGCTCTCCTACCTCAGGCTCAGGGCTCCCTCCTCCACCTGCTACTCTGAATTTTCTACCATCAGGATCCATCACTGCCACATGCACAGTAGCTAACACGCACTGTGAATCATCATGCAGATCCTCTGGCAGACCCCAAATTGGGCCTTGGGATAGGTGTGGGGATTCCGGGGTCCCTCATGGTGCCATATGAAGGCCGAGCAGGACAGTGGAAACAGCCCCCTGGAACCCAAAGCACAAAACATGCATGGCCTTGGTGCTGAACACTCCCTGCTGACCCTCGATGGGAGCATCAGGCTGCTGGAAGGAGGTTCTTCCCAGCTGCCCAGGTGGCAGGCCCCGCCCAGGGCGATCAGTCTGCTCTGAGCCTCCAGATGGGGCAGCCGGCTGCTGCTGAGCTCCCAGATGCCAAGGCTGCCCTTGTGTCGCTCACCCCTTTTCTGTCTGCTACTGGGCTCTGGGCTCACAGAGGACAACCCTGAGGAGTGGCGCCTCCTGTGCGTGCTGGCGAGACTCAGCACAAGTTGCATCTCACTGTCTCCCCACTGCGGCTCTCCACCACCCGCAGGAGGCAACGGGGCTCAGGCCCACCCCAGTCCTGCTGGGCTTTCAGACCTCTCTCCCATCCTGCGGTCTCCTCCTGAGACTCTCAGAGTTCTGCACATCGTGCTCACTCGCCTCCGTGCAGGGCGTCCCACCTTCTGGGCCAGGCTCCCCCAACCCACCCCACACAGTCAGTCTTGCCCGGGGACTTCCCCGGCTCACAGTCCCCCCCACCCCCACCAGCTCACAGTCTGGCCCGAGGGCTCCCCGCTCCCCACAGCCAGTCTCATCAAGGCATCGCTTCATCTGTGCAGCGTCCTTGGAGGTCCTGGAAGCAGAACGGCGCCCCGATGTTGTGCCTTGTGCCTGTGCCCTGCCTGACACCACACTGTGGTCTGCTATCACCTGTCCATTCTCTCAGCTCCCCAAGACTCTCCTTTCCCCTTTGACAGGGTTGAGAGTTTCCTTTCCTGGGCTCCCCACACCAGACATGCCCCGGTCATATCTCCCACTGCACAGGTGACGCTGTCGCTGTGGGCCAGCCCACCTGTCTCCACCACTAGACCCATGAGCTCATCAGAAGGGAGGGCCTGCCTGAGCCTCTGCATCCCCAGCCCCAGCGCAGGGCGTGCCGTGGAGCAATTGCTCAGCCAACTCTTGAAAGAATAAAAGCTGTGAAGTTGGAATGGTTCATCTCCCCCACTGTAAAAATAACATCTGTAATAATAAAATAGCTACGGATAAAGTGCTGCCACGTGCCCTGTGCCTTTTACACATTATTTAATCCTAGCATGAGGCAAGTCTGATTGTCTGTATTCTCCAGGTAAGGAAACTGAAGTTCAGGACAGTTAAGCACCAACCTGGCAGGTGGCAGCATTTGAATTTGGACCAGGTCTCCAGCTTCTACAAACATTCACTCACGATGTCTCATTTGGGCCTTACACAAGCCCGGAGAGACTGGCAGAGCAGGTCAACACCCCTGCATTTCCTGCTGGCTGTGTCCATGGAGGCCCTGGGAGGGTCGAGACCTTGTTCCAGCTCACGGATGAGCTGAGGACAGCAGCAGTTACCCTTCTTCTTCGTGTGACCCACAAAGTGTCGAGCTCTGCCCTGCTGCTTTGCAGACAGACTGGAGCCCCCCAGCCTGTCCACTCCACCCTCTTGGATAGAGACCGTGTGCAGCCGCCCACTCAGGCCCGGAGCACCTGCATGGTGGGCGAAGGGCAGGCCTTGGCAGTGCAGCAAACTCCCCAACCTGCATGAACCGCACCAGGTTCTGGCTGAGAGCACATTCTCACCCCATTCCCAGCTGCCTGTCTCATGGGAAGATGTGAGCTTCCTTCCCCTGAGAAGACACAACAGCCTGAGCACCAGCGCTGCATGGCTGATGGATGCGAACCAGGGCTGGCTGCGGAGCTGGCGCCAGCACCCTCCTGACAGTTGGCGCCACCAACAGATGCATCCAGATTAGTGTCCTCTCTGCCCTGCATTCCCAGGTCACAGCTGCCTGGCTGCCAGGGCAGGAAAGGCACATGCTGGCCTCTGGCAGGTCCTATCCCAACCACCCTTCTCAAAGTGCAGGCACTTCTCCGCTCCACAGCGGTCAGGACTCCGGTGTTCACAGCACAGAAAGCTGGCGGACTCATGTCCTGCCTGCCCTCCCACAGCTCTGCAAGGGGACCCAGCAGGCTGGGGTTTTTTTGGTTGTGCAGCAGAATGAACCCATTCCAAGGAGCTCAGTGAATGGCCCAAAGTCAGAACTCGAGGGCTGCCCAGGCAACACTGAGGGCCTGAAGCCCCTCAGGCCTGCATGGGACATGGTGTCCTGAGAGAAGACCTCTCCACATGAGGGGTACCAGGGATACAACAGGCAGTGGCCAATGGCTCCTCCTTCCTCAGGTACAGACAGGCCTGATCCCACACACTTCCGAAGAGGCCCCTAGAGAGGCTGCCCCCTCCCTGGGGCACTGGCCCAACTGCTCCTGTGAGTCCCTCTGAGGATGTCCTAGAAACGTGGGCTGCTTTGAGAACCCCCATGGGGCCAGGAGGTTGACCCAGCAGTAGGGGAGCCTCCCAGTGGGGTGAGGGCTTGGGACCTCCCTGGGATGCCACACACTGGCCCCAGACCACATGTGCAGTTACAGCGTCCTGTTTCCTGCTTACAAAGATGCCACTAAGTCAAGGAGAGCTTTTGAGGGAGAAGAAAAAATCACTATGTTAAATGTACACATCAATTATAAATGCATTTTCATTTCACAAGTATTATACTGTTTTTTAAAAAGTGTATCCTAGGCTGGGCAAGGTGTCTCACGCCTGTAATCCCAGCACTTTGGGAGGCTGAGGTGGGTGGATCACTTGAGGTCATAAGTTTGAGACCAGCCTGGACAACATGGTGACATGCTGTCTCTACTAAAAATACAAAAATTAGTTGGACGTGGTGGTGTGCACCTGCAATTCCAGCTACTCAGGAGATTGAGGCAGGAGAATCACTTGAACCTGGGAGGAGGAGGTTGCAGTGAGCTGAGATGGTGCCACTGTACTCCAGCCTGGGTGACAGAGCAAGACTCCGTCTCAGAAAAAAAAAAAAAAGTGTATCCTAGATCATAGAAAGGAGGTGTGTGATAGTGGTCCCTCTGGTCAGAGATTGAGGGTCTCCTCCTTCAAGTTCTAGGGCAGACAGGCAGCCTGGGACAGCCTGTGGGGTGCCCCCAGGAGCAGAATGGCTGCCATCCCACCTCACAGGCCAGGGCACTGGGGCCCCAGGCAAGGCTGTCTCTAAGGGCAGCAAAGGGAGTGACCCTCCCTATAGGGCACAGAAAATTTCCTTGCATCCTAAAGCCTCCCCAGCCCTGCCCGCATCTCTCTGCCCCCTGATATGACAATAAACACCCAACAAAACAGGGTGTTCTTGCCCCAACGCTCCCCAGCTTTTTCATCACTTTCCCGTTACTCTTCGGGGAGCTCCAGGAGATGGGCACACTGAGAAACAAACTAAAGTTGGGACACTGAGAGGGGTCACGGAGCCAGAACCCAGGCCCCAGATCCCAAGGGTGGGTGGGAAGAGGTGCTCTTGGCTGGGGATGGGGACCCAAGGAGGAGGGGGGCAGCAGGGGAGTCCCCACCAGCTGTCCTCTCCTCCTCTGCCATTGGGGGGTGCACAGGTGGGCAGTGCCCCCAACTAGCATGGCTGGGATGGAGGATCCAAGGTGCCCAGGGCCCGCTTAGACTCTCCAAGGCGCAGCTCCCATTCTGCCCACCACCCTCCAGCTCCAGAATGGGAGCTGGTGCCTGGCACCTCCCCTTCAGGGCTCATCACCCCTGAGCCTCGCTGCCCCACCCAGGCCTGTCTCCTGTGCCCTCTATCCCTGTCCCACTGACACTGACAACCAAGCATGTCCCCTCGGGGCCTGGTCTCCCTGCAGACCGGGAGGCAAGTGTCATGTGACTGGAACCCTCACTAAAACATGCACAGGGCCCCGGCTCCACTCAAAGCTCCAAGCCCGGCACTGGAGGGAGGAAGAGATAGGATTACTCGAGCGCTGTCCTCAGGAGCCTCCCTGCCATCCACTGATTCCTGGGCCCTGGGAATGCCAGGCAGGAGGTGCCTGCACACCCATGTGGGGAGGGCTTCCAGTGCCAGCGCTCAGAGCCTTCGCAGAATTCTCACAAGGCTGCCAACCTTTACTACCCAGAGGGCTCAGAAGCCCCTGTCCAGGGGCTGCAGGTATGTCTTGCTCATGGCCTGACCTCCTCAGCACCCAGCACGGGCCTAGACTCTAACAAGACTAGTTAAATGCTGTGTGTGGGGATGAAAACACTGGACTTGGGGTCGAGTCGGTATGCTGGGGCAGCGCACAGGGTGGTTCAGACGCGATCCTGGCCTGAGGCCCTGCTGCCCCACAGGGTCGGTGGGAGCAGCCCAGAGCGCATCTCCCCGCAGGCCTGCTGCAGCCCCTCTGAGGTCAGGAAGCCTCACCCTTCAGGCCAAGGCCACCCACCCTGTGCAGATGGCCTGCTCCCACCCTGAAGACTGGCCACAGCCCACCCTCCCTGCCCACTTGGGCAGAGGCCCCGTGTCCTCGGACGACTTTCCTTCCTTCCTCTCCTCTGGAAGAGCCCCTGCAACCACGTGACTCCCTCACACCCGTAGCCTTCACTGAGCTGGTCAGCTTCACCCACAGACAGACCCCAGCCCAGCGGCCCAGCTCCAATCCCACACACTCCTGAGGCTCAGACCTAGCCTCTCAGAGGGGCTGTGGGGAGGGTCAGGGCACGCAGGCCCTCATGCCAGGGGCAGTGGAGCCAGCACAGGGATGGGCCTCCAGGGCCGCCTTCCATGCCCGACTCACCCCCAGGTGGAGGCCTCACCTTCTCTAAGCCACACTGTTCCTGTAAAGCCTCGCCTGATGTTTTCTAAACTCTAGAACTCACAGAGAGAAAGGGGACCTGGGTGCACCCAGGGAAGGACAGGACACCAAATGTGCCCCTGCTTCAGGGGGTCAGGCCCTCGGAGCCAAGCGTGGGGGTGGAAAAGCAGCTGGAGCCACAGCATTGAGCACTCAAGATTTGCAGGTAAAAAGGAACATTCCACAAACGTCAGCACATGTGACTGCCACAGCCATCTTACAGAGAGGGACCATTATCCTCGTTATACAGATACGAAGACTGAGGGATGAATGATTAAGTCACACCAAATGTGCACAGTTATGATCTTTTGGTGCCTCTAAGTCCAACATGGTGACTGAAACCTCCTGTCTTCCAGATGCCTCTGGGTGCCCACGAGGCATCAGTCATTTCCTCCGGCCTCCTCTGCATTGAGTCACTCATACTCCAGGTGAAAAGCGATTCAAGAGGAAGCAGGAGACGCCCCTGGTCACTAATATCACCCAGTTTGTCAGATTCAGCTCAGGCACTGAGCGGTGTCCGGAAAGGCCAGATTCCTGGGAAGGGAAGGGTAGCCTGCTTCTGGAGGGTGTAGCCGGCTTTGGGACTGGGTGTCCAGCAGGGGCAAGGCTGGGAAAGGGCCTCAGAGTCGCCTTGACTGGACCCAGTGCATCAGGAATCCACACGGGGCTCTTAGCCCGCGCACATCAGAATAACACCCAGGCTTTCCCTAAAGACCTGCTCAGGCCTCCTCTGGAGAATCAAATCTGGGGCCTGGAGGGCTTGGCACATGTCTGTGGATACGGTGGAAACACACTCTGTGTATCTGCCGTCCGGCCAGGCCCTGATTCTCCTGCTAAACATACCCGTGTCACATAACTCGACCCCCGGGGCCCACAACTCCCACCTCATGATGGATCAGAAGAACAAGCCTCTCCGGACTCTTGTCTGAGCACAGACAAACATGCGTTGCCCTGACCACAGAAGCCTCATCAATGCCCTGCACCAGCTGCCCGAGTGTCCCAGCTGCCTGGCTGTCCAGCTCTGGCCTGGCTTCCTTCCTCCTTCTGCTAAAGAAAGACCCCTGACCCTAGAGCTACCCCCGCACCTCCTGAGGGCATCCATCCAAGCAAAGTCCAGCTTCCTCAAGCCCCTCTCACTGGGCCCGAATCCTGCCCTAATCTCTCGCCGTCCCATGTCGCTCTCCCCATGTACACCTCCCCACGGCAGGGGTCACAGCCCCCACAGGCAGGTTCCTGAGGGTCCTGGAGGGAGGGCGCTGGTCTGGGGGTGCGGAGAGGGAGGACTGGCTTACGCTACACAGCCAAGCGGGGCAGGGAGGCTGGCGTAGGGCCAGCAGCCTGGTCCTGCCTGGCAGTCGGTGTGGGTGGCTCCTGGGATCCCAGCACCCGAGATGAGGTGACTCTTGGGTTGTGGGGGTCTCAGATGACCAGTTACCCCAGGCTGACAGTCCTCAGGCCCTAGGCCCTGGCGGCACCAGCCAGCAAGGACACAGCACTGATGACGCACAAACAGTTTTGGTTCGAGCTGAGCACTCAGCCGAGGAAGGCCTAACCACTGGGCACCCAGAGAGCAGATACAGGAAGCAAGGGGCTTGTTTGAGCTCTCAGAGAAGGTCCTGGGCAACAGACCTTGAGCCAGGCCTGCAGGGAGACGGCCGCCTTCTGGCTGAGGTGGGCCCGGTTTGATCGAGGTGTAACTGATGCACAATAAACTCACACACTGGAAGCACAACCTGAGGGTTTTGACAGGTGCACAGTCAGCAGCAAATCTCCACTGCCTCTGTCCTTCCTCATCTGCCCTCCAGCTCCCGCCCACCCTCACCTGTCCCCAGGCAGCCACTTGTGTGCTTTCTGTCACTGTAGGTTCGCATTTGGGATCACACCATAGATCTGGCTTCTGCCACTGGGCCTGGTTCCCTGGAGGCCCGTCTGGGCTGATGTGTATGGCAGCAGTTCCCTCCCTCCTAGTGCTGCTCTATGGATGTGCCGCCCTGTGAGTCGCTTCCAGGTCTTCTCACAAGCTTGAGTCCTCACACAGGGGCAAACTGCCCCACCTGACCCAGCTTCTCCCACCAGCCACACCCACTGTGCTCTGAGGAGGATGTTCTCATAGTCAGCATGCCTCTGTAAAAATACACTTTCTTGGCCAGGTGCAGTGGTTCAAGCCTGTAATCCCTGCACTTTGGGAGACCGAGGTGGGTGAATCACAAGGTCAAGAGATCGAGACCAGCCTGGCCAACACGGTAAAACCCTGCCTCTACTAAAAATACAAAAATTAGCCAGGTGTGGTGGCGGGTGCCCGTACTGGGCTGCCATGATCCTCCTGCCTCAACCTCCCAAGTAGCTGCGACTACAGGTGTGTGCACCATGCCATGCTAATTTTTTTAAAAACATTTTTGTAGAGATGGGGTCTCCCTATGTTGCCCAGGCTGGTCTGTAACTCCTGGGCTCAAATGGCCTCCCGAAGTGCTGGGATTACAGGTATGAGCCACCGTGCCCGGCCAAAAACTCACTTTCTACCTAGAGCAGGAACTTCGGCCAGCAACATCAGGCAGCATCACACTTGGCCAAGTTTCAGATATGGGTTTCCATTCAACCCCACTGGTTATAAGTAAAATATGGCAGGCTGGGCGGCTCACGCCTGTAATCCCAGCACTTTGGGAGGCTGAGGAGGGTGGATCATGAGGTCAGGAGTTCAAGACCAGCCTGGCCAACACGGTGAAACTCAGTCTCTACTAAAAATACAAAAATTAGCTGGGTATGGTGGTGGGTGCCTGTGATCCCAGCTACTTTAGAGACTGAGGTAGGAGAATCACTTGAACCCAGAGGCAGAGGTTGCAACGAGATGAGATTGTGCCATTACACTCCAGCCTGGGCGACAGAGTATGAGATTCTGTCTCAAATATATATGTATATATTTGTTTGGGGAAGACAGAAATAGAGACTGGGGCGGATAGCTAATAGTTGTTGGGTGTTCTCTCCACATGCTTTCCCTTGGTTTTGTTATTTTAAATTTTCACACACCCCTGAGAGTGAAGGGGTTAAATGAAGGTGCCCCAGGGCACAGAGCTCTATGGGAGAGTGGGCCCACCCAGGGGCCATCTCCATCACAAACGGACCCTGGGAAGAGGGGCAGCTTCCAGGGAGTGCTCCAAGGAGACCTCTTCTCAAGCATGTGCAATCTTTAGTTCACAGGCAAAAAAGCTGTGGAAGAGAGACAAATCGACCCCTATGGTACAAACGTGGCTGATACCCAAGGCATTTCAAGCTAGCCAGGGTGGGACAGGGTCTCTAGGGGTTTACTGCCAGCGTTCGCATCCAGCCAAGAGGGCTGTGCCCACCAGGCAGGGCACCCCGCCTCCTTTACAACAGGGCAACGAGAGGGCTGGAGGGCCTCACAGGCAGCACCATCCCCGTCCGCAGAGGGTCCCGGAGCCAGGGACGGGCCAATGGGCAATATCGTTTAAACCTCACCATCTTATAACTGGCAGAAGGCGAGGGGCAGCCCATTGCAGAGATGAGGAAATCACATACGGGATCCAGAAAGACACAACACTTCTCCTGAGCCAGGGAGCTAGTTGCACTCGGTGGGAGAAGCAAACAAAACGTATGGGGTCAGCGACTCCTACAGGAGACCCAGAGTGAATTCAAACCCTCTGCAGGGTGTGGTACTTTCCCAGGTTATAAACAGTGGCTGGAGTCTCAGGAAGGGCTGAGGACACCTGACTGAAGCCAGTGGGAGGACAGGCACACAGAGGTGGGGCAGGCTGTGCCCAGCCCATACCTGGAGAGCAGGGCTGTGCCCCACCCAAGTTTGGAGAGGTTTCAGGAGTTCATGTCTCTAGAAACATCAATCTGGGGCCCTCTGGATTCAGGGCCCCCTTGGGGATCTGACCTGGCCACACACACAGACTCAGCGCATTTCCCGAGGATACGCTGTGCTCCAAACCCTGGCCCTGCCCTCAGAGCCGACAGCCCAGAGGGAGAGAACAACCTTTGGAGACGCCAATTATGGCCCAACAAGCAGGGGGTGCTTGAGAATGTGTGTTGTACAGAAAGACCATCTGGTGAGGTCAGGGGGGGAGCCCAAGGGGGCAGAGGCAGGGTCTGGAGGAAAAGCACAGGTGGGAACCGTGCCCCCCTTGGAAGGGCAGCGGGGGAGAGGAGACCCATAGCAGGAGGAAGCACTGGTGCCTCTGAGCAGCAACGCAGCCAAGGCTGGCAAGTCCAGGGTAGCAGGAGGCACAGCCCAGAGGCGGCACCGAAGGCCTGCTGGCAGGCACCTGGCTCCCCTGCCGGGTGTGCCCCACCCACTCCGCCGTGCAGGAGACCAGCCTCTGTAGGGTTCAAGAGGGCAGCCTGCCCCAGCTCAGGGTCTCCAGCCTTGGGTTCCTGCTGTGACCTTCACCCAGAAGAGTTCAAGGATGTTAGGTGGCTCCCTGGCAGAGGCCCCAGGAACCTGGAGTTTAGACCCTCCTTCCTCCACAAAAGTGGAGGGGCCAAGTGAGTCCTGGCAGGATTTCTCAGTCGTACACCATGAGTGGGTACTGGCTGCCCCGTGCTGAACAGCTGCTGGAACTGGGGAGAGGAGGAGATCCCAATATAACTGAAAATCTGGCCCCATCTATCTTGAAAATAGAAAGGAGGCAGATATCCTCTCGTCCCACCCTCTGGCAGCTCAGCTAAGACCCAGCCAGGACCCTGGCTCTTGAGGACAGACCTCACCGCCTACAAGAGACACTAGAGGGTGTTGTCAGCAGAGCAGTGGAGCCCACACCTGGGGCAGCCCCACAGGCCCAGCTGCACTTCGCCCCCTTCATCCTGGCACAAGCTGGGCCAATGAGCTACCCCCAACCTGCCAAGACGTCACTCTTTTTTCACTTAACTGGAGCCCTTTACTGTCTTTGGCAATCAAGATCCTTCACTAGTAAAGAAGCTGGTACCAGGATCCCTGCGGGTAAGACATCTGCAGGAAGGTGGGGAGGAGAGCTGGGACTGCGGATTTCACCTAGTTGAAGCCAAAAGCCGGGGAAATACATTACCACTGTGGAAGATGTGGAACTCTGGTATCTCACTGCCTGCATGGCCAGCTCCTAAATAAATTATCAATGGTGGCCAAGTGACTACTGGGTGCTTTGTGGGGGAAACAGCTCTTGCTACAAAATCCAAATGAAAGGCATGAAGAATCCAAGGACTGCCGGGCACGCTTGCTACTTCTAACTGCTCTGTACAGCTTAAAGTGAGGTAATAACACACTCTGTCCTTGCAGGGCCTCTCTACCACTCTACATAAAGTACGAGTATCTCTTCTCTCCTGCAGCCACAGGCCTGAGATATCCCAGAATCAAAAGCAGTCTGACTCCACCAATCTGCAGACTGGCGCATTATACAACCAGAAGGATGTATTGTTTCCTTGCTCCTTGAGTGACAGTCAGGGTATGGTTTGGGAAAGAGTGGGACCCTCACCTTAGGAGTAGGGATGCACTGGGGGCTCACAACCCCACTGAACCCTTGCTCCTCTCTCTGGCTGCTTCAGGCTGTTATGCCCTTCCCAGCAAGTCACCCTGTTCTGCTCATGCCCACCCTGGCCCCTTTCCCTGCCTCCAGGCCAAAGAGCAGAGTCAGATCCCAGCATAGCCAGGGGAACCAATTACAAGAGAAACCATCAAGGAAAAGACTCATACTTCAGAGAATGAGGACTGTGCCAACATACACCAGCAAAAACCAGGGAGAATGGTGAGAATGGATTTGGAGTGTCCCCAACCCTGGGGGAAGAGCAACACCCCAGGCCAGGGCAATGTGCTGCTGCAGGTGCGCCCCCCATGCTGGAGTCCAAGAGCCAGCAGGTGAGCTGTTGGTTCCCTGAAACCTCAGCTTGATAGTGGCTCCACAAAGTGAAACTGAAAAGCCAAAATCCCTTGAAGGAATCCAGATATCTGAAGGGATACAGTGTTGGTGGAGACCGATCAAGAGCAACCTGTACAACATCCCTAACCATGTCTCCAGGGGAGCCAAAAGGACCTGCCCCAGCCCAAAGCACCAAGAAACATTTAGGAAGGAGAACACCAAAAGCTTGAAACATTGCCACAGACATCGTTCTCTATCAGCTGGAGATGATGATGGGCGACCTTCCAGTTGGTGGAAATTCTACAGATGAGAACGGTGAGGCTGGCATGACAGAGGATGGGAGGAAGCATTCAGGTGCTGGTAGCCAGAGGGGCACCAAGATGTTCTCATGCTGAGGCTCCTTGGCACTGGCGACTCACCCATGGCGCTGCTAGGACTGAAATCGACAGGTAATTCCAACAGGGTCCTATCTGACGTGTGTAATATTAATAGAAATGTGAAAAAAAAACTTTCTAGGCCTGGCACGGTGGCTCACGCCTGTAATCCCAGCACTTTGGGAGGCTAAGGCGGGAGGATCATGAGGTCAGGAGTTTGAGACCAGCCTGGCCAGCATAGCGAAATCCCGTCTCTACTAAAAATGCAAAAAATTAGCCGGGCATGGTGGTGCGTGCCTGTAATCCCACCTAGCTGGGAGGCTGAGGTAGGAGAATTGCTTGAACCCGGAAGGCGGAGGTTGCAGTGAGCTGAGATCGCACCACTGCGTTCCACCCTGGGTGACAAAGCGAGACTCTGTCTCAAACAAACAAACAAACAAACAACCACTTTGTAAAACTAGGTCTGGTAGGCAGGAGTCTACCGTGAGTGCCTAGAACAACATCTGGCATATAGTAGGTGTTCAACAAATATTTGCTGAATAAACTGCATTGCCCCTTGCCCAATTCCCAGATTTCACTCAATAGACCCCAAACTCCTTGAGTTGTAGGGAGGCTGGTCACCTGCGTAACAGCACAGGTATATGCTGTGAATCTTCCAGAGCCTCCTGGACAGAGAAGTACCTGGACCTCCCGGCACCACTGAGGGCTGGTTCCGAGCTGACACTGTTCCTGGTAGTCCAGGATGTCTCCACAGCCTGCCACCAGGAGTGAGGCTTGCCAGAGGCAGTGGCATGCAGGCCATGATGAGAGCTGTGCCCTGCGTCCACCTCATGGCAGCCCACTGAGATCCCAAACCTGTCCTATGGCAATTTCCCTAGCTCCTGAGTGCTCAGGTGACAAACACGTGCCAGTACGTAGCAGGAACTTCATCCTGGCTTCCTGAGCCATGGTGTGGAGGCTTCTATGGTGGGAAAGTCTACCTGGATGGCTCTGCAACTCCCTCACCTCCAAAATAGTGGCTCATTAGCAACACCTTATCCCTGGAGACTGAGAAACCACCAGCACCCAAGGCAGAAGACGCTGCTGCATCCCCCCTTAACCTGCCAGGTAGGCTTGTGCAGGAGACACAGGGCCTTGAAAATGCGGTGGACGGCTCTGGGTTCAATCAAGTGGATTCTCTCATCAGCTGTGCTGTCCCACTTATGATCTCCCTACCGGACTGAAGCTGTCACAATCCTTGGCATAATATAGAGCCACTGATTGGATGAAAACTCTATGTGTGTGCGTGCACCTGTGTGTGCACCTGTGTGTACACCTGTGTGTCTGTGTGTGTGCCTGTGTGTCCCAAGTGTGTATGCCTGTGTGTCTGTGTGTGTGCCCATATGTGTACCTGTGTATGCCTGTGTGTGTGCCTATGTGTGTGCTTCCTGCTGCAGTACTCAGGAATCCACGGAAGTGGGTTGGCTTCCCTGTCATGGGGCACAGCATCCCACCTTCATGACTTGTCTTGGCTTACTGATTCTGTGCCACGGTTTAGCCAACAAAGACCTTGACCTTTCTCTCCAGAGGACCTCATGTGGGTCTTCTGCACACTAATAAGTCTTGGAGGAAACCGAATAGCAAAGTACCCTAAGTGTTAGGACATACATGTACCAGAGAGTAGGACATACATTCCATGAAAATACAGGGACCTGCCACTTCAGTGTCGGCTCCAGGCAGGCAGCAGGGGGTCCAGCTGTCTGGAACATTTTGAAATACACCCTCGAAAGCAAAAGTCATGCTTGGCCCACACACGATGCTGGGAGGGCCTCTGGATTTTTGAGACAACATATTTTCCTCTTGGGTGTGCTGCTCCTCTGACTCATTTGCTGGGTGACCCCCAAGGCGGTGCACCTGTGTGGGCCCCTGGCAGGTGCAGGCTCTCCGACTGGTCTGCCTGCACGGGGAGGGACTCTGCCACACGACTGTCATGCCCCATGGATCCCACGGTGCCCAACGTGCCCGAGCAGATCTGTGTGCTATACAGAGTCTGTACCAAGTGCCACCAGAAGGCACACCTGGGGCCTTGGGGTCCTCCTCCTGGGCTTGGTGGAAACTAGCTGCATCTTGGCTAACAGAGTCTGACTGGGAGACCCGGGCAATCTGAGGTTCCCAGAATGAAGTGGGCCTTTTCTGGCCCAGTCCAGCACCCATCATCAGGGGAACCTCATAGGACCAATCCCTGGGGACACCAGGAGGCACCAGGCAGTGACTCAAGTACGTAGCTCCCCCGCCCACCCCACAACCTGTGTCCTCACGGGGTATTCCTTACCACCAGTGTCTGAGAGGAACAAGTATGAACTACGTTGTCGGTGGCTCAGCAAGGCACACTCACACGGCCAGAAGTGTTCTGCTGTGGCAGTCAGAGCCCCTCCCATGTGGACAGCAGAAAGGAGACCCTCTGAGGGGCACAGGTGATGCTCCCTGTGGTGTGCATGGGGAGGCCTCAGGTGTCTCAGGACCTACAGGGACCTGAGGCAGACACATGGCAGAAAGTATGGAAAGGCCTCTCTGAATAGATGGGGAACTGGAGGACAGTGTGTCTCAGGAATACTTTCACAAAGGCCAAATCCCAGGAACCTCCCAGGCAGCAGCAGACAAGGTGGCTGCCCAGAGATGTCCAGTGGCCTCTCCTCCAGCCACACTCCGCCTGCTCCTGGAGCTTCTGGGGCCAGCTGGGTGACTGAAGATTCTGCCCAGGCATCTCGGATTCTGTCCGGCCACCTTCCCCTCACCTGGGCAACTCCTTGCTACCCTTGCTGTGGGTGAGGCAGAACCAAGGTCCAGGGCTCACCACTTCATAAACACACTCACATTTCTTTCCTTCCTTCCTTCCCTCCTTCCTTCCTTCCTTCCATCCTTCCTTCCTTCCCTTCCCTTCCTTCCTTCTTTTCTTTTTCCTTTTTCTTTTTTTTGAGACAGAGTCTCGCTCTATCACCCAGGCTGGAGTGCAGTGGTGCCATCTAGGCTCACTGCAACCTCTGTCTCCCGGGTTCAAGCAATTCTCCTGCCTCAGACTCCCAAGTAGCTGGGATTACAGGGGCCCACTACCGCGCCTGGCTAATTTTTGTATTTTTAGTAGAGACGGCGTTTTGACATGTTGGCCAGGCTGGTCTCGAACTCGTGACCTCAGGCGATCTGCCCCCAACTCGGCCTCCCAAAGTGCTGAGATTACAGGCATGAGCCATCGCGCCGGCCCACACTCACATTTTCTAATAAGACCTTCACATTAACCCTGAAAGGTGTGGAGGGCGTGGAATCATCACCCACATTTTTCAAAACAAAGACCCAGGTGGTTATGTGATTGTCCCAAGATTGTACACCTCCTCAATGACAGAGTCGGCATTTGAAGGGGGTCTGAGCTCTTCCAAGCCATCTCCTACACTCACCAGCACAGGTTCCTGAAAGGCTGCCTTCCCGGCTGTCCGGCCCTCTCCACTCTTGATGCCTGTATCACTTCGTTATCGCTGGGGGTGGGAGCTGATGCCAGGCCAGCGGATAGGCTGAGGGCAGGGTTCCTGCAGGTCTGCCCTGGGTCACCTGGCTTCCTGCCCCTTTCACTAGAGCTCTCAGGCCCACAGAACTCCGACCCCAACCTCCCGTCTTCAACTCTGGGAGAAAATGGCTGCACAGCCAAGTAGGGCACCCTCCCGCCCTCCCGCCCGGACAGCCCCACACAGGTCTGCCTCCCCCTGGACCTGCAGCTGAGAGCTGGGGGCTCTTCCCTGCCTCTCCTTTCATGCAGTTGCTCCGGGACTCGGAGCCCATCGGAGCCCAGCACCACCCAGCGTCGCAACCGCCCTCCCGCTGGCTCACCTGGGGAGGTCGGGCTTGGCAACCTGTGGCCGGCCACCCCTGACAGTGCCCCGGAGCCCCCTGCCCACCTTGGGGTTCCTGTGGGGGCAGCGAGGTGGAGGCGTCCCAACTGAGTGGGTCCCCCATGGTGAGCGGGCCCGGAAATCGGGCCAGAGAGGGGGCACCCCGAGCAGGAGCCCAACAGCCCCGACCCCAGTTCCAGCCCCTTGCCGCCGCTGCGCCCTCGCGTACTCTCAGCCTGGTGAATAACACAACAGCAAACACTTCTCCGGCACCCACCCGGCCGGCACCAGCCCTCCTTCCCGAAACAGCTGGTACTGCGCCAAGCGGCAGAGGCTCCGAGTGCCCCGCGCGCCCAGGCCGGTCCCGGCGCGGGGAGGCCGGCTCAGGCGCTCGCCCGGGCCGCCGTCCCTACCGCCCCCAACGGAGCCCCCTCCTTCCCCGCGCTCGAGGCGGCCCCACTTTCCAGGACGCCGCCTCCGGTCTGCACGTCGGAAAGTTGGGAGCGGCGGGGAGCCACGAGGGTGTCCCCACCCACCGGGTGCCCAGGGGACGGCCCGAGGCGCAGCGGCCAGCGCTGGCTGTGCTCCTCCCCACCCGCGCAGGGCGCCCCGAGCGCGACCGCAAGTCCCGGACGCCGGCTCTCACCTTGAAGAAGCTCCGGAGGAAGTGCACGACGCTGAGCATGGTGGCCGCCCGGGCGCCTGGAGTCCGGCCGCAGCACTACACGCCGCGCCGCCGAGCCGGCTCCACCGACACCACCCCGCGCCCCGCCCTAGGGTCCGCCCCCGCGCCCTCGCCGGCACGCTCCGCCCCCCCAAACCTGGCCACTCGAGGCACGTGAGGTCCAGGCTCCTGCCTTGCCTGCCGCAGGGCTTTGGTCACCCGCGGGACTGGGCACGCACAGGCACACAGCAGAGCTGTCCACAGACCCGGCCTAGGGGCCCCCGGGATCATCCCGCCTAGCCGAGGTCCTGGGCCGCCTGGGAGCCTAGGAGTGTTTTCTCAGAGAGAAAGCAGCACGCGTCTTGCGCATTTGCACGTCTCCAACGCAGCGCTTCGGCCTGTCCTCCGCACCGGAGACTCAGGTGCCTCCGCTCTCCTAGGAGCAGGGGCGGCCTCTCTGCTCAGAGTTCTGATTGTCAAGCTCCGAGAACTTTCAGAGCTCAGTCCGCCCAGCGTTCTTGTTTACCAATTGAGGAAACGGAGGCCCAGAGAGGCTCTGCAGCACGCCGGCACTCACACACCTGGTGGGGACAAATGTGGACTAGGATATCTGGGACCGAAGTCTTGGCCTCCAGCTCCCTCTTGCCTCCCACTTACCTTTCCAGGTATGTCCTGCAGATAGGATGTAAGTGAATGGTCAGACCCATAACCATTAAGGAGCGCAGCTTTCTGCTAAGGGGCAAAGGGAAGTCCTCGCTGCTTTCTTTGCAGGGGTTTAACGAGGCAGGGCCTGCCCAGGAAACACTCTAACCAGCCCTAGGACCGCACTATTTTAAATCAGAAGAAAAAAACTGAGTATAATAAAATAATAATGAATCTAGCCTGGAGTATATTCATGTTTATATGAATGCAGTTGTAGACTCTAATTTTAACTATTTTATTTTATACAGGAAGAGGCCGACGAAAGTTAAGACCCTAAGGCCCATGTGCAGCATACTGCAGCCCTGCTCTGTCCGCCATTTCTGGGATCGGCGCCCCACAGAGGGAGAGCATCTGCCCAGACTGGCTTTTTGCACCCCCGCTCAAGCCTGCACCCTCGTCCAAGTCCTAGCCCCACTGAACGCTGTGCCTGGTCAGCAGTGCGTGTCAGGGGTGCCTGACGGAGTGTGCATTTTCTCTACACCCAACCTGTCTCTGCCTCTCCCCAGGCGCTCAGAGCAACCAGGCCAGGCGAGAAGCTTGGGAGATAGATACCCAGAGGAGGCACTGTGGGGCCATCTGAAGATCCTGCGTCCCCTGTCCCACCCTTTATGTCACCCAGGGTCCATGACTGTGCTAGAAGCATGTCCCTGAGGCCCATGGTGGTGGGAGGAGGGTGTGGGATTCGGATCTGGGCACCTGGCTGTGCTGCACACCAGTTGTGTAATCATGATCATCTGCTCTAAACACGTATCTTTAACATTCGAGAGGAATGACCGCCTGGTGGGGTTGCCATGGAGAGTACGTGAGAAATTAAACCTCACAGGTGCTCAGCAAAAGTTAATTCCCTCTTCTTTGAAGGCTTAAAGTGCTAATCCCCTTGCGGGGGGGGGAGTCCAGTGAAAATACACAATCACTGACCACAGCTTCCATTGTTGTCTGGACTCCTCTGTCTGACCAGTGGACAGCCCTGGACCTGGGTTCTCAGACCTGAGTCAGAACCACGTGGAGGACACCATAGAGCTTAGGCTGCTGCCCCTCACCGCGGCCACCCTCGCACAGGATCTGGGGTGGGGCCTGAGAATTTGCATTTTAACATGTTTCCAAGTGACCCTGAAGCTGCTGGCCCTGGGACCACACTTAGAGAACCCCTGGTTCAGTCTATGGGGCCTGGGCCAGGCTCGCCGTCTAGCAGAGGATCAGACCCCAGGTTGGAGCATAACCGTCATGATGGCTCCATTCATCAGGCACCTGCTGTGTCCCCGCATGCCCAGATCCCTGCCACAGCGCAGCCTCCCAGGAGAAGTGACATCCAATGCTCGAGGGGAAATAAATCAAAGGTAGTTTATGTCTGTCTTTTCCTTCTGGTGAACATGGTTTTAGGAGGACTTGACTGCACTGTGGTGTGCTCTCTCTTTTGCTGTTATTAAAAATAAGGAAGGCAGGCCTGTTTGAGTCGCTGAAGGATTTGTACAATAGAGTTTCCAGTCAGTGGAGCTTCCCGTGTTTAAATATGACCCCGACTTCATGTCTGCCGCATATGGCAATTAAACAGGTTCAGCAGCAGAGGGGAGTGAAGTGAGTGGCAGGAGAGAAAACATCGCAGCAGATTCCAAGTGGCAGAGAGAGCGTGGGTGCGGGGCGGACTGATGGAGCTTACAGGGGCTTGTGCTTTCCTCGCTGGGCAGCCTGGGCCACTCGCTTTACTTCTCTGACCCAGAGACCACAGGCTCACATATAGACAGACCTACACTACCAGCTGGGGCCTGAGTCACAAAAGACAGAAACTTCCCCTGGCTACTCTAGCAGGAAAGGGATTTTTGCAAGAATATGGAGTAAGGCATAGGCAGGTGGAGGTGTGCTGACCCGAGAAACAGGCAGCCAGAGCTCACCAGACAGACTGCCCACTATGGAGGCTGGGGCTGGTGCCTCTCCCCGAAGCTTTGCTCCTAGACTCTGGCCTCCTGTAATCTCTGCCAACGATCCCTGGGTCCCTGGTCCTTGACCAGCTCCAAAGATGTAAAGTCCAGGACCACCCACGTGTTGCTGTCTGACTGCTCGTGAGTCGGGAGCCATTGTGAGGAGGGCATGAGCCTTCAGCTAGCCTGGTGGGAAGCCAGCCTGCTTGTACAGCTGTCACAGGTCGGGGACAGAGATCAGGGACACGTTGGAAACAGAATCTTTTTTTTTCTTTTTTTTTTTTTTTGAGACGGAGTCTCCCTTTGTCACGCAGGCTGGAGTGCAGTGGCATGATCTCGGCTCACTGCAAGCTCTGCCTCCTGGGTTCATGCCATTCTTCTGCCTCAGCCTCCAGAGTAGCTGGGACTACAGGCGCCCGCCACCACCCCCGGCTAATTTTTTATTTTATTTTTTTGTATTTTTAGTAGAGACGGGGTTTCACCGTGTTAGCCAGGATGGTCGCAATCTCCTGACCTCGTGATCTGCCTGCCTCGGCCTCCCAAAGTGCTGGGATTACAGGCGTGACCCACCGTGCCCGGCAGAAACAGAATCTTAAAAGAGCTCCTCAGGTCAGAAAGCTGGGCTGACCCTAATGATGGCATTCTCCGGGGTGAATATGTAGCACCGAGTTCAGACCAAGTGACCCCTGACACGCGGGCAGGGCCTGCAGACAGCCAGCTCCGACAGTCAGCAAGGGGCAGTGGCGGGCAGTCAGCCACAGAAAGGCGCAGGGACGCTGGTGTTCCCTCTAGGCTGGGCCCAGGAGAGGGCAACGCCCAGGAGAGGGGCTTCACTGCCTCGTCCCCAACTCTTAAAGTTACATTCCCTCCCTCTCTCCCTGCCTCTTTTCTTTCTTTCTTCTTTCTCTCTCTTTCTCTCTCTTTCTTTCTTTCTTTCTTTCTTTCTTTCTTTCTTTCTTTCTTTCTTTCTTTCTTTCTTTCTTTCTTTCTTTCTTTCTTTCTTTCTTTCTTTCTTTCTTTCTTTCTTTCTTTCTTTCTTTCTTTCTTTCTTTCTTTCTTTCTTTCTTTCTTTCTTTCTTTCTTTCTTTTCTTCTTCCTTCTTTCCTTCCTTCCTTTCTTCCTTTCTTCCTTTCTTTTGATGGAGCCTCACTCTGTTGCCCAGGCTGGAGTGCAGTGGCACCATCTCACCTCACTGCCACCTCCATCTCCCAGGTTCAAGCAATTCTTCTGTCTCAGCCTCCCGAGTAGCTGGGATTACAGGCATCGACCACCACACCCAGCTAATTTTTTTGTATTTTTAAAAGGGTTGGGGTTTCACCACGTTGGCCAAGCTGGTTTTGAACTCCTGACCTCAAGTGATCCGTCCGCCTCGGCCTCCCAAAGTGCTGGGATTATATGTGTGAGCCACCATGCCTGGCCTTGAGTTACATTTTCATGGGGACTTGGGACAATCGGAAATGCATCCACGGCACTTGCAGACTGACTGGTGATCCTGAAATGATGGTGTGTGGGAGAGGCATGGGCTTCCTTTAAGAGCCGCCAGAGCCAGGACAAGGGCACCTTGTGCCTTGACGTAAGGAAGGCTCCCCTACCAGGATAGACAGAAGAACTGCCAAAGAGGTGGAGCCAGGCAGGGGCCACAGGCCTGTGAAGGTCTCAGCAGAGCCCCCAGGAGAGTCAGACTTGCTGCAAGCAGAGCCCATGGCTCTGCAGTTCCAGGAGAACTGTTTGTGCCCCTTGCCCCACTGCCTGCCAGCTGCCCCCAAAAGGACCAGAGGATCAGAGTAGCCCCACTCCAGACGAGGTGCGGGCACCATGCTGTTGCTATCTGCTGCCCCTCTTTCCATCTTTCCGTCTTACTTCCTGCGTGGCCCAGCATCCAGGCTGCCTAGGGCTGAGGGAGACCTGGAGAGCCATTAAAAACAACAACTGGCAGCACACAGGCATTTTTTTGGCAGCGCACAGAAACTCACACGGAACAGACAGGGAGCCAGAGGTGAGCAGAGTTACCTGTATTTGTCTTACCACCTGAGGAAATTGGGGTTCAGAGGGGTAAAGCACCTTGTGTGTTGGCCCCAGGGGTGAAGCAGGAGGGGCCAGACCTCCAGGAGGACTGGCACAGTTGGGTCAAGGACAGGGGAGCCAAGAGTGTGGGGTGCGGTCAGGACCTGGGGTGGCTGAGCAGTGTGAGGTGAGCCCAGAGGCCCAAGGTCTCTGAGATGCTGCACAGAAAGGCATTGAAAGGAGCCAGGATTTGAGGAGGAGAAAGGAGGAGGTGGGGGAGGAGGGCTTTTGTGCAGACCTGGGGTGTGGGGAGGGGATGTTCACTGACCCTCCCGCCCCACCCTTTCCCGCAGGACAGTGGCCAGGCTCCACCCTGGGGGCAGCACAGCGAAGAACGTCTAATGGGGATCCCGTGAAGATGCCTTTTGGGAGCTCTGCTGTGTACCTGTTACCTCTCACCCTCAATCACACCTCTGGGGCCTGGAGCTGCTGGGGACACATTGACTGGAAGGGGCTTGGGGGCACAAGGAGTGAGAGCCAGAGAAGGGCGGGGCAGCCCAGGGATTGGCAGACCTAGCCTCAGAAGCTATTGGTCCCACTGAGATTCAGGTACCCCTGCCTCTTCCCCAAGTCACAGACAGAGTGAAGACAGAGGCAGGATTCAAGCCCAGAGTCCAGGCACTGCCCTCATTCCCTGACTGAAGTGTATTCCTGGCAGGGTGACCTGGAAGGGGCCCCCCTAGGACACTAGCTGACCTACTTCTGCCTGGTCTGAGAAGCCTGTCCTACATCACTCAACCTGAACACGGGGGAGGCAGGGGAAGAGGCAGGAGGGTCCTCCTATGACCAGGACCACTCCCAGGGCTCGTGCTGCGGCAAGGACCCCTGCCTCATTGTGCCCCTGCTCCCCACGTCTGAACGTGGACAGGACTGAGGTTGCCCTGTGTAAGGACCGTGGAGGCTCCAGGCTGGGAGAAAGTGGAAGGTCCCAGAACCCCAGAGCCGGGTTCTGCTGCCTAATGCTGGAGCAAGTCACCTGACCCGCCTAGCCTCAGTGTTCTCATCTGTGAAGGGGGCTGATGATAGTGCCAGCTCTCAGAGCTATTGTCTTCACCCTTGGCTTTCAGTGTCATGGTTGTGAAGCCCACTCACCCCTGACCTCAATGAGATGGCCAGGTATGTTTATCAGCACTTTTGGGATAATGATTCTCCCCTCCCACAGTGACTGTGAGGGGCGCGAGTGTGGCCAGCGTGCAGCCGAGAAAACATGTGAGCCCTCTCGCTTAGGAAGGGAAGGTGGGACAGGCAGGCAGGACTCCCTGTGGGCACCTGTTGAGGGGGCCTCACCAGGCTGCATGGCCTCAAGGGTACGGATTAGGGCTGCTTTCATTGACTCATCTACAGTGTATAGTTATTTCCAGTCAACTCAATACAGCATTCGTTTGAAAAATGTTTCAGTCATTGAGAACAGTCTGCTTTGCCTGCCCTCAGAGGACTCCTGGAAATAAATCAACAAACAGAAAATTACAAGATAAGTTAAGTGCTATTAAGGTAAAACGTTCAGGGTTGAGAGAGGGAAGAATGACCTGAGTGGCCACAGAAGTCCCCACTGAGCCCTGGAGGCTGAGAGGCATGGGGAGGTCCAGGGAAAGAGGGTCCTTATTGGGGGTAAGTGCAAAGGCCCTGGGGCCACAGCAAGTTTAGAGAGGCAGAAAACTCACATACATGGCTGCACTGTAGGGAGCACAGATGAAGGGGAGATGGAGTAGAAGCCGGGGTGGGACAGAGCAAGAAGGTCCTGGAAGTGGGGGAGGAATGTGGAGGACCCTAAGGGCCATGGGAGGCCTCTGAGCTGGCCGGGGAGGAGGCAGAAATTTTTTTTTTTTTTTTTTTTTTGAGATGAGTGTCGCTCTGTCGCCCAGGCTGGAGTGCAGTGGCACGATCTCGGCTCATTGCAAGCTCCGCTTCCCGGGTTCACGCCATTCTCCTGCCTTATCCTCCTGAGTAACTGGGACTACAGGCACCCGCCACCACACCCGGCTAATTTTTTTGTATTTTTTTTAAGCAGAGATGGGGTTTCACCATGTTAGCCAGGATAGTCTCGATCTCCTGACCTTGTGATCTGCCTGCCTCGGCCTCCCAAAATGCTGGGATTACAGGCATGAGGCACCGCGCCCAGCCAGGAAGCAGAACTTTTGAGACCTGTCAGGAGGCCTCAGGGGAGAGGGCGGTGGTGGAGTGGCCGCAGGACTGAGGTGCATTTTGGAAGAGGTCCCTTTAACAGGAAATGCTGGTGGGTTGGGTGTGGGGTTGGGGAAAGGGAGGACTCTGTTTTTGTTTTTGCTTTTTCTTTTCTTTTTTCTTTTTTTTTTTTTTTTTGAGACGGAGTCTTACTCTGTCACCCAAGCTGGAGTGCAGTGGCACGATTCTTGGCTCACTGCAACTTTGCCTCCCAGGTTCAAGTGATTCTCCTGCCTTACCCTCCCAAGTAGCTGGGACTACAGGCGTGTGCCACCACGCCCGGCTAATTTTTTATTTTTAGTAGAGACAGGGTTTCAACATGTTGGCCAGGCTGGTCTCGAACTCCTGACCTCAGGATCCACCTGCCTTGGCCTCCTAAAGTGCTGGGATTACAGGCGTGAGCCACTGCGCCCGGCCTGGTTTTTTTTCTGATTCAGTAGAGGGGTGGTAGTGCAGGTAGATGGAAGGGACCCTGGAGAAGGTGCTCTTGGGTGGCATGGGGACAAGAACTCAGTTTTGGACATGTGAAGTTTGGGGTGCCTATGCTGTGTCCAGTCCCAGGGGACTCAGAGGGCATGAGAGCAGGCACTCTGCCCTCATGGAGCTTGCAGTCTGGTGGGCAGATTGGGGATAGGGATCAGGAAATGTGTGGGGCTGGGGGCCCGGTGGCTGTGTGGAAGGCCTCTGAGCCTCGCCCTGCGTCCAGGCAGAGCACACAGGAGGATTTGATGTGAGCTCAGCCTTAGGGGCCTTGGGGTCCCCTCCTGACTGACATGCCCCATGCACATGGCCCTGGTTCTTGCCCCTCTGACGGTACTCACTGCTGTGGGATGCCACACTGGCCTCAATGTTCTCTGCTCCTGGAATGTTCTTTGCCCCCTCCCACCCCTGCTCCCTTGTGTCAAAGCAAGCCCCTGCTCAGCCTCCAGGCTCAGCTCTAGGCCCCGCCCCCAGATGGGGCTTTGCCTGCCCTGAGGAGGGGTCCTCTGTTTTGGTCCACAAGAGCCCTGCACCCCACCGTGCACTGACCCAGCTGCCTCTCAAAGGGCTGGGCCTCCTGGATGTGGGATAGGCCTGAGTCATGGATGTGCAGGCCCCGCACATCTGTCCCTGGCTGGAGGCTGCAGGGCAGGTGGACGCTGACGTCAGGGAGCACCAGGAGCCGCACTCTCGCTCCTGCAATAAGCAAGGCCATCTGTAATGAGGCCCCACCTGCCACAGAGGAGGCCTCAGAGGTTACAAGTCTTCAGAAACCAGGTTTAGGAGGAGTAGGTGCTACCATGGGCACAGGGAAGGCTGGTGCCAGGAGGTGGAAGGAGCTGCACCAGAGAAACACTCAAATCCATCTTGCAAGTGCTCTTTGAAAGTGTCTTACGAGTGCTGCCTAGGAACGTGTTTTTCGGATGCAGACAGCTGAACAAACCCCTCAACCTGATCCACCGAGGCACAGAGGCCTGCAGCAGCAGCAGCCGACTCCCACACCGCCTCACCCACCCCACCATCAGTCCTGCATGGATCCCAGCCCCCGCTGCCTCAATCATCACCTGACCAGAAGGGGTCCCATGGTGTAATGGCTAGCACTCCAGGTGGGCGTCATTGTCTGTAAACACACCCAAATGACAGGCTGAGCTCCCTGGGCCTGGGCACCTCCCCTGGCACAATGGAGGCCTCCCACTCCATTATCAGACATGTTGTGAATCAGGCCCTTTGGCAGACAAATATTCAAGCCAACCCCTGAATAAACAGGAGCCACATCTGCTCTTCCCTCAGAGGGCTCCCAGTCAAACGGGAGGGGCCCAGAGGCCTTTCTAGAGGAGGTGGCCTGCCCCCACAGATGCTCGAAGTGACACAGATGCACACAGTGTGCACACACATGCAGGACATACCCCCTTCCCCACCCCTCTGGCCTGTACACTTGGCATTTCCAAATTTCTAGGAACTGATGGCTCTGTGCATCCTGAGCCAATCCAGCTCGGAGCCTCCAAGGCATCCTGGTGAGAGGCAGCTGGAAGCTCTGCCTCTGAGGCCTTCTCACACCCACCTTCGGTCAAACTTGCTTCTGCTGAGGAACTTGGTGTGTCTTCCTTCTGGTCAGGAGGTCACATTTGAGAGCACAGAAGCAGTGCCTGCCCCCCAGGAATGTGGCTCTCGGTAGAATTGCAGGCTCAGGGGTTTTGGGCAGGAGAGCACCAACTGTGCCACACCCACACGGACACGGTCACTGGGGCCCTGCAGCAGGGATGACCACACTTCCCAAAGGGCTGGGAAGCCATGCCCAGGGGAGGCCATGCTCTAGCTCCCTTGGGCAGGGCTGGCTGCAAGGAGGGTGAAGTCGGGCATCTTGAGCCCAGAGAAGTGGAGGACTCAGCACCAGCACAACCAGCTCGGCGCATTAATACACATTCCTCTCCTACCTCTCCCCAAGCCTGAAAAAACCTCAAACCAGCCTCTGTGCAGCTCCCTGAGGTCATGACTCACGAACCATGCTCCGTGCAGGGAAAAGAAAAGCATCTGCAGTGTCTGGCCAACACCGCAGACTGTTCAAAGGGAAAGGAAAAAAGGAATGCAAAAGAAAGGAGGAAAAAGAAAGAACCAGCAGAGTCTTTATTTGGGAACAATGGGGACCTTCTTTTCTGTCTTTGCTGTGGGAACCCCCCAGCGAGGAATAGAGCGGGGGCATCTCAGGGAGCCCCCACATCTTTGCCTCCACCCTTACCCCCTACCCAGGGAAGTCACTGAGGGTCAGGACAGTGGAGGAGGAGCCACGAGGGACAAGCCCAGGCCTGGTGGGGGAAGGGTTGCGGGCGTGCCAGGGCTGCAGGAAGGACCGTGGGGGCTCAGCTGAGGGAGATGTGCCTCCTTGGGGGCTGCCTGCGGCAGGTGGGAGATGGGGTCTGCAGTAGCCGGGTGTGCAGGACCCTTTCCCTCGGACTTCCCTGCACCTCCTACCAATCGGTCAGGCTGGGAATACCCTGCTTTCTGCCCCAGCTCCTGGAGCAGGGGCTGCCGCGGGATGTCTGGGTCACAGGTGACTTTTAGCAAGGAGAGAGGACCACAGCCAAGGGTGGAAAGGTGAGGGTGTGTTCCTGGGAGCTAGCCTTTCAGTCAAGGTCTGCACATGATGAGGAGTCAGTGACAGCAGGACTCCCCGGCTGGGTGGGGTCCCTCAGGTGTGGGGTCCCTTGGGTGCAGAAAGGAGCTGGCCACAGGGGCGCTAAGGGATGTGGGCTGTGAGGCCTGGCCACAGCTGGCTGTGGGGCTCAAGGAAAGTGGTTGACCCTTCTGTGCCTTCGTTTACTCACCTGTAAAACATGGCAGCCATGTACCTGCCTTCTGGGCTGCTGTGAGCCCGACCAGGTGAACGTGTGTGGGGGCTGCGGCAGGAGCTGCAGTGGCCCAATTCAGCCCCTCCTCCACGGCCTGGCTGGAGTGAGTGTTGATGAAAGAGTTAATGGCAGTCAGCTTTGTCTATGGCCATACCACCCTGAACACGCCCGATCTCGTCTGATCACAGAAGACACTCAGCTTTGACACCCAACTTGCTGCCAGTGGCCACCTCTGGGGAGAGGATCTTCCCTGCACACACCTTTGTGTGTCTGCATTCACTCATTATTGCTTTAATGATAAGTGGCGCCAGTACGAGGAAGTGGGACCTCCCGCTGGCCGTGCAGTATCGTCCCAGCTCATGACTGGCCCTGGGCTTCTCCCAGGGACCTGCTCCACTGTCTTCCTCCCATCCAGAATCCTCGGCCTCACCCAGCAGCCCTCTGATGGGCGTGATAATGACAGGAGGATTTATTAAAACCGGGGGTTGGGGGTGCTTCCTGCCTCCTGTTGCTGAAGTGAGGCTCAGAACGTGAGCAGGTAAGGCGAGGAACATGCAGCTCACATCACTGCAACATCAGCGTCATTTCGCACGGTTCTGTGTCTGCGCTGTCCCTAAGTTATCAGCTACCCCTGCCAAGCGGGTTGCTCCAGGGAGAGTGACATGCCATCCACGCCAGTGCATACTGCATCTGCGCCACGCAGGCTGTGACACAAAGCCAGGGTGATGGCGAGTGTGGAGCGGTCCTGGGGGCCTCCAGGGTGCGGCAGCAACAGACGTAGAGCCTGACCCGTGGGGCAGGGCCCCCGAGGAGAGACCGAGAGCACATCAGACTCCCAGCTCACGGGAGAGGACCCTAAAGGGGGACACGGGGGCAGCAGGCCAGCCTGGGAGCCAGGGCCAGGCTGGGGTGGGGAGAGGATGGCTGGGCCGGAAGGCGCCAGTCTCCAGGGTGACGCTGGTCTCAAAGCAAGAGGCCAGAATGGGCTTTTGTGTGCAGCAGATGGGGGGAGTGTGTTCCCAGGGGAGAAAGGGGTGGAGGCAGGAGTGGGCAGCAGGAAAGAAAGGACCATAAAACATGGCAGGGATGCCCGCCTTGCACCCTCACTAGGCAACAAATGGCTTTTACCCCAGGCCTAGGCCAGGGGCTGCACACTCTGAATAGGGGAGTGACTGGAGGCTCTGGGGCCTGAGAGAAGCATCCCATTGGGGTGGAGCAGGTTTGCAGGCCTGCAGCCTTGTTCCCACGGCAGGACCTTCTCCCTCCTGGGTGAGAGGCAGAAGACGCCAGGTGTAGTCGGAGGGAAGAGTGATTCAGAGCCAGAAGCCCAGTTCTCTGAGCTGCAGACTCACCCCACGCTGTGGGGCTGCCCAGGCTGTGGATTCTGTGAATTCTGTGTCCCATCTCAGGGGCAGGCCTGGCTCTGAAGGGGGGCATTGGTTCTCGGGGGGTGGCCCTGCCTGGCCCTGGCCCCACCTGCCTGTGTTTCAAGGTGAGGCCACTCGGGGTGGGCGAGGGCTCCTTTGATGGGCAGACAGCATGAGGGAGGACCTCTTTTGAGGGGGACACTGCAGCGGGGCAGTGTCCTGCATGCTAGGCCTGGTAGCCACACACACCTGCTTTCTGAAAAAGGGGCTGAGGAGCCTGTGGGGAGGAGGTGAGGACCCCTCAGAAACCTCCAGGATTTCTCTCAGACCCCAGCGAAAGGCTTGTGCTGGGCCAGCCTTTGTGGGGTGGGGGTCCCAGCCCCATCTCCCTTGTAGGATAGGCTGCAGGCTGAGCCAGAGCTCAGTGCTTTGGTGCAAAACCTAGGCAGGGGATGGGCAGGCAGCCCTGCAGCATGGCCCACCCACCACAAGGTGACCCCTGAACATTGCACCCGGAGAAGCTCCATCATGTGACCTATGCCAGCCTGTGGGATGGACACCGGGTCCCTGTGCCTGGGAGCCAGGCCAAGGAAGCTCTGAGCAATGGGATATGCAGGGAGAAATCAGTTCGCAGACCCGCGGTGCCTGGCTCCTGGCCATTGCAATTGTGTGCCTGTGTGAGACGCCTTTACAGAGGGCACAGTGCGTGCATGTGTGTGTGTGTGTGTGTGAATCACTCCTGCTTACACACAAAACCTCAGAGCTCAAGCAAAACAAAAAGACTGAATGAGGCCCATCCCACGAGGGGCACTTGAGAGCCTTTGCCTCTTGGTGACTCATCTCCCACAGGCAGCAGGAAACAAAAGAGATTCAGGGGTTTCCGCACGTGTGTGTTTACGTCATTGTGAATCAATTATCTTCCACATGAAACATGACAATTTTCAAAATAGGAAGCAGTTTAGCAGATGTGTGTGAGTTCACAAGAACCTTTAGGTTTTCACTGAAGAAACAGTCCTGGTGGATGGGCTGTAGCTGGCCGGGATGTCCTGTTCTGTGTGTGCGTGCAGGCCCTTTGGGCAGCGTGGGGTGCTGGCTGCAGAGTGCACTGAGCTGGGACAGCTAGGCGCTGGCTGGCCCTGTGACGGCTGCTCTCCACGGGCCCAGGTGCGTGGCTTCCCACTGTGGGCCAGGGACGGAGTAGCACTTCACCTGCTTCGGTGGCCCATTTCACAGATGAGGAGACAGAGGATCAGAAATTACCCCCTCCAAAGTGGCAGGATTCAAACTGCATGAAGAGAGGTGTTTTCTGAATCCAAGAAGGGGCGGCCATAGGGATCTCTTGGGGGACAGCCAGGTCACTGAGGCCCAGTGTGGCTGTGTGTGGCCACGGGGGAGTGCAGCTGGGACTGAGTGGTTGGAGGAAAGGCCCAGGGCATGTCCCCGCCCGAGTACAGGAACGTGCTGGGCAGGTGGGGACTGCAGGGTCAGGGCCAGCCTGTGCTTGTGACTCTAAGTCCCCCTCACCTGGGACCTGGGACCACAGACCTCCCACACGGTCTCAGAAGTTCCCTTGAGGGGTGGGGGGATTGAATGGGCGTTGTGAGTGAGCGAACATGAAGCAGGGACTCTGGGCCTGACAGCGCTGGCTGCTCTCTTGGCCACCCTCCCCAAATGTACTGTGCCAGGTGTATTAAGTCCGCAAAGCCAGGAAATGGCAGAGCCAGGACTTCCCCGGGCCCAGGGTGACCCCAAAGGCTCATAATGCGGTGCCAGAGACCAAGGGGAGTGACATCAGCTCAGGCCCTGGGAGCATCACAGTGAGAGGCAGGCGACATGGACTTGGCAAAGGAAGACAGAGCTAAGGAGAGGCCGGCCTAGCTCCCCACACAGATGTCACCTGGAAATGAGGTGACAACTCCATGACCCAGCAGGAGGAATTCCGGCCCCTGCACAGGAAGCTGAGAGCCAGAGGGGCCACAAAGGGGGTTTTCTCTGCTCCCTCGAAGCCAGACCCCAGTGTCTTCCAGGGGAGGGCAGCCCTAGTGGTCTATCCACCCAAAGCCTGCCCCAGGCTGGCTGTCAGGAAATCCTGCCCAAGTGTTGGCTGGCGGCTTTCAGGGCTGCCCCACAGGCATCTGCTACTCTCATCCTCACTGGCAGCTGCAGCCTTCAGGGATTCCACACCCTCCCTGGCACACAGATTCCAGGGGTACCAACTCTCCACAGGAACCAGATTGGCCATCCCTTCCTAGCCTCTCCCTGCCCCTGAGAGTAAATCCCTTCCTCAATCCCACCCCCAAACTCCGCGTGCCTGCCCCACAGGTCCAGCAGTGCCTCACAGGGGCAGACACCCAAGAACACCATCCAGCTGGAAGGACACATCTTCATCTTCTTGGTTAGGCAGGTGGGCCAGACCCACCCTGAGCTGAGGCCTGAAGGTGCAGGAGGAAGAAGAGAGCTGCCCAGGGGTGGAGGGGAGGCTGCTTCTCAGAGCAGCACAGCCCAGGTAGGTCAGGGTCCTACAGTGTCAGCTGGCATCCCACTGAGGCCTGGACACTGACAGACCAGCAGGGCATGCAGGCTGAGGGCACCCATGGTTGTGGCTGAGACCCCTCAGTGTAGATGGCTTTCCTCCAGTTGGAGTCTGAGCCACTGCTGGGAGCCAGGGCTTGCCAAGGGCAGGGCCCTGCTCAGGTGGGTGGGCTGCATTAGAGTGCGCACACACTCACAGGCAGGGCACACGCGCCTCATCACCCGAACCCAGGACACTGTGGAAGGTGCAAGTTATTACACAGGGACCTCAGGTGCCAACTGAGTGTGCTGGGACCAGGGCGCCTGGCCCCCGCTTGTAGACCTTCGCTTGGCATCTATTAACTCTTAGTTAACAAGTAATCTCAACAGTGATCTAGGACATTTAGTTTTCCAACAATAGCAGGGGAATTCCTTCCCACTGCTCTCCCTCTCTCCCTTCTTCCCTGCTGACTTGAGGCCCCAGCTCAAGGAGGGTAAAGACACCAGCCTTGTGCTTGATGATAACCCTGCTTGGCTAACAGTCACCTGTTAGCAAGTAGCCCACGTCCACATGGGAACACACACATGCACACACACTTCCAGCCCCACAGTCTCCTGTGCACAGGGGACCCAGCCCCATCTCTGATGTGCAGGGTCACCCTCCCCAGGGGCTGCCCTGCTGGGGTTTGGGGACATTGCGGGTGTGTCTGCCCCAGCAACAGCTGGCCTCTCTCCTGGGCCTCCTCATGCACACTCCCCGGAACCCTCCCTCTGTATACTCTAGTTTCCCCACCAGTCCCCCTTGTTGATTTAACCCATGGCTGCCAGAATCCAGGGCTCAGCCCCAGGTAGCAAAAGCCCTGGGTTCAGGGCAACGGCCACACACCTAAGAAACCGTGGCTTCTCAGGGCTGCATTTCCAGCTGCAGAGAACAGTTGTTCAGGAGAACAGTTGTCTTCTCAGGCAGTGGGTGTTGGGAAGCTCACCTTTATCCTGTATTTCACCTTGTGCATCAGGCCTCATGTTTCAACTCTGAGAGCCACAGGCCTTTAATAACCCATTCTGGGGAAGGAAACTGCCACTGAATTAAAAGTCAGTTCTTTTACAAGCAAGAATCTTTTTTACCTGGTCCAGTGTGACGTCCTCAAGAGCCAGGCATTTCATTTCTCTCCATTTGTTAATTGTCATTTCACTTCACTTGGTGATATTAAGAGCTTGGCCTCTTCATATCATACCATATCATATCATATCATATATCAGATCATATCATAAATCAAAGCCCAGCTCTGACATATATTTACTATGAGATCTGGAGTAAATTGCTTAACCTCTCTGAGCTTCAGCTGCCTCACCTGTGAAATAGGAATAATAGCAATACCTACCTTACAGGGCTGTTGTGAGGGCTAAAATAGACAATGAATTTAAAGTACAAGTTCCATGCAGAAGCTTAAAAATCAAACTCTTAGTAGAGAGTAGAATGGTGGTTTCTAGGGGCTGGGGTGGGGACATGGGGAGATGATGGTCAGAGCTACAAACCTGCGGTCATAGGATGAGTAAGTTCTGGGGATGTAAGGTATAGCATGGTGACTCTAGCTAATGACAATGTATTGTTTACTTGAAATGGACTAAGAGGACAGATCTTACATGTTCTCACCACAAAAAAAAAGGGTGCCTGTGAGGCGGTGGATATGTTCATTGTCTTGATTGTGGTCATTATTTCCCAGTGTATGTGTGGATCAAATAATCACATCGTACATCTTAAATGTACACAGTTTTATTGATGAATTACACCTCAGTTGAGCTGGGAGAAAAAGACAAGCCCTACCCGTGCTGACCGCACTATCGCTCAATTTCATCTGATACGACAGTCTCTTCCCCAGTTCCCGGCCGCTGTGCTACCCACTGCATGCTCAGATGGACCCCCAAATCACTCCAGTGGCTCTCTCCAAGGGCTGGGATGGAGATACATATACCTAAATATAATCATGGGCCCCAGGTGCAGGTCTGCCTGAAGGAGCCACCCCGGCCCCGCTGTGCCTCCTTGGGGAGCGCCTTCCCCGTGCCGCAGAGACGGTGCCTCCCCAGCCTCTGAGGACTCATGCTGGGCCCCACGCTGGAAGGGCTTTGTCTGAGGGCTCTGGAAGCAAATTTGTCATCACCAGCGGTGGCCCCAGGCCACACTCCTTCTCCTGCTAAGGAAAGTTGGCATCCAACTGGGGTGTTTTCTTTCACCCAGCACAGCCTGTTCGTTCTGCAGCTCTGGGAGGAACATTGTATTTTCTGCGTGGGGTGCGTGTTTCTGTGAGTGCACAGAGGAAAGGGACACGATGATTTCACTCCCCTAGTCTAGCGGTGATTCGGTTTCCTCAGCATTTTACCCAACTGAGCACTGTGGGTGGGGCCTGGACACCTCTTACAGGCAGCAGCTCACAGCAGCCGGAGGTGCTAGGCATGAACCCGCCCTCTGTCGGGAGCAGCACACGGAGATGGTCAGAACAGCCTAGCTGGAGGCCCACTCCCATGCCACACTGCTCTGACCCATTGGGAGGCTGAAGACCAACCCCAGCGTGAGACAGTGGGTGGGCCTGGCCTCTCACGGCTGGCCAGGTGTCAGGGGTGCCCAGGTCTCCTGGGTCTGTGCTCATGGGCCCCCAGACCCTCCCTCCAGCTCTGGTCTGTGTCTGCCAGAGTAGGGAGAAGCTGCGGTATCCCAGCTGGGCCTGGGGCTGGTGGGCTAGGGTGACTGGAAGGAGGTGGAGCCACAGGCAGCCTCCTTGCTCTGGCTGCTGCTTAACCCTTAGCTCTCCTATGGCCTTGCGGGCAGAGACCCAGTCACCTAACCATGAGGGCTTCCACGTATTTTGCATGGAGTGGATGCCCATTGTTTCTGGGCCAGTCGTACACTCTCGTGAGTTATTTCTCTCCATCTCCCCCTGCATGCTGTCCACGAGTACTTGTTTACAGCCTGTGGAAAGCATTGTGAGGACCACCAGAGGGCAGGCAGACAGAAGAGCCAGGCCAGGGCCCTGTTGGCAAGGACTGAGTCTAGGAGGCGGGAAGCAGCCAACCACATCTTAAGGACCCACAAAAACTTTCCTCCTCATACGTGCATTTCCACTCAGCCCAGACAGCCTCCAAGTTGGGCAGTTTTACTCTCACTTACAGAAGAGGGGGTCAGGCACTCGAAGTCCTGGCAAGGTCTGTGTCTGCGTGATTCCTATATGTACTCTGCTCAGCCCCAGCACAGCTGGGGAGACCTCGCCTAGAGGAGGCAAGCACGGGGGAGGTGGCGCCCAGCAGCTCTGTCCACTCAGAGGGCGCTCAAAATGGGGCCAGGCGGGGCAGCAGGCCTGGGCTGACAGCGGGCGAGTCACGCTGGTGAGGTGGAAGAAAGGCTCCGGGGTCGGCAGGCTCCCTGGCACTGCCCTGGTTTCCCAACAGTGTCTCTTTTCCTAGAGTTCTGAGCTGGGACAGGAGCTGCGCTCACTGGAGCCCTCACAGACGGGACCCCTTCCCCCTCATTTTCAGGCCAACACCCAGGAAGGCCAAGGCCAGTAGGGCCTCTCATGGCCCCCAACAAAAGCCAGCTGTGCTGTCTCCACAGGAACAGGCTTAGAACGAGAGTGGGGGTCCACTGTCCTCAACCCTGATCCTCAGCTCAGGGCACTCCACTCCCAGCAGCTGTTGCCAGCTCAGGAGACATCATAGGGCTGTGCACACACCCCAGTCCCAGAAGAGCTCTGGGTGGCATGAGGCACTCAGACCTTCACCAGGGTTGGCCCTGCACAGGACTGACTCAAAGAGGAAATGCATCCTTCCCCACGCACTCTCCTCTCCACATCCTCCCATGCTCTAGCCACGTTGGTTCGTGCCTCAGGGCCTTTGCACTTGCTGTTCCTTCTGCTGAATGATCTGCCCTCAAATCACTGCAGGGCTGTCTCCTTCTTGCCATTCAGAACCCAACTCAAATGCCCCGGGCCTTCCCTAGACACCCTGTCTAAGCCCCACCTCCATTGTCTTTGTCCTTCACTATCACAACGCACTATTTTTCTACACAGCTCTTAGCAGTATCTGGAATTACCTCATATATTTGTACTATTTCAAGCAGCCTGCAAAGTATAATTAATACTATTAATATAACAAACACCCACTTACCCATCACCTACCTGGCTTTGTCAAATCTTTGTGTCATTTGCCCTCTTTGCTTCAGAGGTTTTTCTTTAAAGAAATGAAACATGGGCCAAGCATGGTGGCTCATGCCTGTAATCCCAGCACTTTGGGGGACTGAGGCTGGTGGATCACCTGAGCTCAGGAGTTTGAGACCACCTTGGGCAACATGGTGAAACCCTGTCTCTACTAAAATACAAAAAATTAGCCAGACGTGGAGGTGTGAGCCTGTAGTCCTAGGTACTCGGAAGGCTGAGGCATGAGACTCACTTGAGCCTGACAGGCAGAGGTTGCAGTGAGCCAAGGTCACACCACCGCACTCCAGCCTGGGTGACAGAGTGAGACTCTGTCTCACAAAAAAAAAAAAAAGTTCTCACTCATAGGTGGGAATTGAACAATGAGAACACATGGACACAGGAAGGGGAACATCACACTCCAGGGACTGTTGTGGGGTGGGGGGAGGGGGGAGGGATAGCATTAGGAGATATACCTAATGCTAAATGTCGAGTTAATGGGTGCAGCACACCAACATGGCATATGTATACATATGTAACAAACCTGCACATTGTGCACATGTACCCTAAAACTTAAAGTATGATAATAATAAAATTAAAAAAAAGGAAAAAATAAAAGAAAAGAAAGAAAGGAAGAAAGGCCAGGCACAGTGGCTCACGCCTGTAATCCCAGCACTTTGGGAGGCCAAGGTGGGTGGATCACCTGAGGTCAGGAGTTTGAAACCAGCCTGGCCAACATGACGAAACTCCATCTCTACTAAAAAAAAGTACAAAAATTAGCTGGGCGTGGTGGCGAGTGCCTGTAATCCCAACTACTTGGGAGGCTGAGACAGGAGAATCGCTTGAACCCAGGAGGCAGAGGTTGCAGTGAGCTGAGGTCGTGCCATTGCACTCCAGCCCGGGCAACAGAGCGAGACTCCATCGAAAGAAAGAAAGAAAGGAAGAGAGAGAGAGAGAGGAGAGAGAGGAGAGAGAGAGAGAAAGAAAAGAAAAGAAAGAAAGAAAGAGAAAAGAAAAGAAAACATGAATAGAGATGAATTAAGTCCCTGCCCACTATGGACCCCTTCCTAATCTTATTTCTCTCCCTCCCATTCTTTTCCCTGCAGAAGTAAACACATTCTGAATTTTGGTCTGTTATTTCCATTCCTCTTCTGTGAGCTGGGAGTAAAATTGCCCAACTTGGTGGTTGTCTGAGCTGAGTGGAAATGCATGTATGAGGTGTAAGGCATTCATAAGTGTATTCCTATGGACATACTTAGTCCATAGAAAGGCATAGTGTTGTTTTGTAGGTGTTTTAAAATATATACACAATTTCATTCTCTAATTATAATTCTGCCACTTAGGTTTTTACTCAATATTTTGTGTTTGAGATTCATTCAGGTGGATGATTGTAGCTCTAGCTCACTTAATTTTTGCTATCCTATAACATTTTATTTCAGTGACATATCATACTTGGTTTATCTTTCCTCCCACTGATAGAAATTTGCATTGTTTCTAATTGTTTGGTCCACAAACATTGCTTATTTGTTATTTCCTTCTATGTGAGATTTAGTCTGGGAAAAGATCTATTAGTGAAATTACTAATCATGTTTATGTATGTTTTTAAATTTACTGTTGTTACCAAATTGCTCATCTAAGTGATGGTGACCAATTACAGTCCCAGGAGTGGCAAATGAGAGTCCCTGTAGCTCCACAATTGCTGTAGACCTCAGTTCAAATGGAATGCTTTTTAATGTTTGCCCTGCAGACAGATGCTACGTGGCATTCTGTTAAATTTGCATTTGCAGGGTTACTAGTGGGTTAATCATGTTTACTGTGTTTATTAGCCAGTCTAGTTTCATTTTTGCACATTGTTCTAGTGGAGTGTTTGTTTCCCTGATTAATTTATAGCCATTATATATTATGGATAACTTCACTGCCAGTTTTTTCTATTGCAAATATGTACTCACAGTTTTCAGCTTGTTTTTTCTTTCTTCTTGACTCAATTTTGGTAATTTTAATATTTCTAAACAATTATCAATGTCATCTACCTTTATAAAATTGTTGCTGCTAGGCCAGGCGTGGTGGTTCACGCCTGTAATCCCAACACTTTGGGAGGCCGAGGCGGGTGGATCATGAGGTCAGGAGATTGAGACCATCCTGGTTAACATGGTGAAACCCTGTCTCTACTAAAAATACAAAAAAATTAGCCAGGCATGGTAGCGGGCGCCTGTAGTCCCAGCTACTTGGGAGGCTGAGGCAGGAGAATGGAGTGAACCTGGGAGGCGGAGGTCGCAGTGAGCTGAGATAGCACCACTGCACTCCAGCCTGGGCAACAGAGCGAGACTCCATCTCAAAAAAAAAAAAAAATTGTTGCTGCTAATGTTAATCATAGTATTCTCTCATTCTCCCATGAGTTTTTGATTACACATTTCTTTTGTCTTTTTTTTTTTTTTTTTTTTTTGGTGTGATCACAGCTCACTGCAGCCTCAACCTCCTGGACCCAAGTGATCCTCCCACCTCAGCCTCCTGAGTAGTTGAGACTACATGTGTGGGCCACCATATCTGGCTAATTTTTTTTTTCAGAGATGGGGATTCACCATGTTGCCGAGGCTGGTGAGGAACTCCTCCTGGGCTCAAGAGATCCAGCTGCCTCGACCTCCCAAAGTGCTGGGACTACAGGCATGCACCACCACACCTGGCCTTTTATCCTCTTTTTAACAAATGCATTTAGGGTTTGTATTTACCTGTAAGAACAGGTTTACCTGAATTTCGCATAGTTTGATAGGTCATCCTTGCATTGTTCTCAGTTCTTAAAATTTCAAAATGTCCATTGTGTTTCCTCCTTATCTTTGGATTTTTAGTATCTTTAAAAGTCTCTACACAGGTTTTTTGACTGATGTTTTATTGTTGAGTTCATACTTACCATACTGCCATTGGAGGATCTGGCCTGTATGACTCCAATTCTTAAGAATATGTTAAGCTTTCTTTTGTCTCTTTCCCTGAGCCCACTTCCCCTGGCCAGCTCTCTGCCAGGGCAGCTGGACGCCAGGGGGTGCTTGGATCCCCCCACACTGGCCTAGAAGCTCCTCTGGACAGAGGTGGGTCCAAGCGCTTGCCTCCCCAACATCTGAGCCCACGTCGGCCTGGACAAGACCTCAGGCCTGCCTTCTCAGTCTGCGAGTGAAAAGAGCCATCCTTGGGACACACGGCTCTAAGTGTCTGGACCCCAACTCTTTCTCCTCCTCTGCAAAGGGACCTTCTTTGAGATTCTGGGGACTGAACTTGACTAGAACATTTGGGGTCACTCACAAGCATGCTTGGCTGCTGAGCTCAGCTCCCCCAAGGTTTACTGCCCCCATCCCCACGGCCTTAGACCCCAGCCCTCACTGCCTCCCACACAGCAGGCTCAGCCCGTCTCCACACACCAGGCCCTGGGCATAGGCTCCCCAGCCCGATGGACACCACCCAACTCAGGTGTGGAGCTTCTTCCTGCTTCCCCGGCCCCAGAGAGTGCCCCTTCCTGACTCCAGAATGCTGTTCGCTCCTGTGCTGTTCATACCATGACGATCATCCGTAAGAGCAACTCTGCAACAGGTGCTCCCGTGTCCCACCTCCTCTACTGCTCAAAACACACCCAGGGACAGAGGAAGACTCCAGGCTGCAGCATCGAGACCTAAGAGCCAGTCCAGAAGTCACCAGACCGTTGACTCCAAGGCCCGCTTCACGTCCGGTCTCACTCCCTTCTCTGTGAAGCACGGACAGGGAGGGGCACCTCCTAGGACCTGCTGTAGGTGACAGAACAGCACAGGGACAACACCTGGGCACTCAGCTGTCAGCAGAGACTGGAGGTGCTTGGACCTAGGTTTCCTGACCGCGAGCTGCAGGCCTTTCCAGAACGTCTCCCACATGCTCTCTTGCCCCAAGCACTGTGACATATACCCTGTGTCCTCAAATCAGACATTCACTCAGTAGGCACAGGGACTGGCATCCTGCAGGCAGGGCTGTTCTCTCCCAGAATCACGTTCTAGGCTTACAAACAAAAACCGGGACTTCCGATTCCAGCAATATGGCAGGTCTACTTAATTTGAAACATTTTCCACCACAGACATAAAAATGCTGGATTAGGCCAGGCGTGGTGGCTCACGCCTGTAATCCCAGCACGTTGGGAGGCCAAGGCTGGCGGATCATTTGTGGTCGGGAGTTCGAGACCAGCCTGACCAACATGGAGAAACCCCGTCTCTACTAAAAATACAAAATTAGCCAGGCGTGGTGGCGCATGCCTGTAATCCCAGTTACTCTGGAGGCTGAGGCAGGAGAATGGCTTGGACCCAGAAGGCCAAGGTTGCTGTAAGCCGAGGTCACACCATTGCACTCCAGCCTGGGCAACAAGAGCGAAACTCCGTCTCAACAAAAAAAAAAAAAAGGAAAGAAATGCTGGATTAAATTCACAAACATGCTTTCAAATGCACTCCTGGAAGCGCAAGGCCATAAGGAACACCGCCCAAGAGGCGAGAAGCAAAGAGCAACAAAAAACAAGTGAGCCAAACATAGGAGTGAGCACTGGGGCTGCCCTGGGCCCCACAGGCCAGGTGGGACCAACCCCTCTGTCCAGGGACCAGGCCCAACAAAGCAGGATGTGCTCAGGAGTGCACAGTGCAGGGAGCTCAGACCCAGCAATCACCTCTGTGCCAAACACAGAGAAATGCTTCACAAAATATTAAAAGGACAAAATCAGAAAATCATGGCCAGTCTCAAAAGTTGGAAAATGTCTCTGAGATCAGCAAAGAAGCAGGACTGGAATCTAGTGAGCTGGGCTAACATCTCAGGCTTACTGGAGGTGCAGGCAGAAGGGGGCACTTTGATTCCTGCAGGGTTTGGGGTATGAAAGGTGACACTGCAGCCAAGCTCACTGTGGGAGAAAGAGTGGAGGGAAGGGTGATCACTGAAGGATACGCAAACTGATCTGCAAACTTGTTTGCTGAGTGACATTCGGCTGACCACACCCACAGTGGGACTGCCGGATCAGCGCTCCTGGGAAAGACACTGGCCTCCACAAACAGTCATGTGAGCCTCGCTGACCAGTGCATTTCAGGGTGTCACTCACAGCTCTAGCAGATGTCCGACTCTAGCCCTCAAGCTTCAGGATTGAAGATGCCGCAACCTCTTCCCTGGCATGATCCTGAGCTAGAAACATAACATCAAAAAAACATGCTACAAGTGCAGCGAAACATGGCAGAGCCTGATCTGCAGTCCTCTTGTCCACTCAGGTCATGACGCAGGGTGCCAGGCTCTCCCCTAATATGATCAGAGTCGGGGGTCTTAGCATGGTGTATGCCCAGACGACTGAGCTCTGGACCAGCCTTCCAGGGAGATCAGCCTTCAGGGAACCAGTCTTGGAGGAGTTAATGCTTCCCTTTTCTTTCTTTTATTTTTTTTTCTTGAGCTGGGGTCTTGCTCTATCACCCAGGCCGGAGTGCAGCGGTGCAATCTCGGCTCACTGCAAACTCTGCCTCCCGGGTTCATGCCATTCTCCTGCCTCAGCCTCCCGAGTAGCTGGGACTACAGGCGCCCGCCACAACACCCGGCTAATTTTTTTTTTTGTATTTTTAGTAGAGATGGGGTTTTACCGTGTTAGCCAGGATGGTCTCGATCTCTTGACCTCGTGATCCGCCCGCCTCGGCCTCCTGAAGTGCTGGGATTACAGGTGTGAGCCACTGCGTCTGGCCAATGCTTCTCTTTTACCAAGAAATAACCAGTGGGACACAGTGGCTCATGCCTGCAATCCCAGCATTTTGGGAGGCCAGAGTGGGAGGATCGCTTCAGCCCAGGCATTTGAGACCAGCCTGGGTGACATAGCAACACCTTGTCTCTACTGAAAATAATTTAAAAGAAGACCGGGCCTGTAATCTCATGCCACTGCACTCCAGCCTGGGCGACAGGGTGAGACCCTGTCTCCTTAAAAAAAAAAAAAAAAAAAAGAAAGAAAGAAAGAAAAAGAAAAGCCTGGGTACAGCTGCAACAAAAAAAGAAAACTTCAGGCCAATTACTCTCTGATGAATACTGATGCAAAAATCCTCAATAAAATACTGGCAAACCAAATTCAGCGGCACAGCAAAAAGCTTACCAAGCTGGTCGTGGTGGCTCATGCCTGTAATTTGAGGACTTTGGGAGGCTGAGGCAGGTGGATCACCTGAAGTCAGGAGTTCGAGACCAACCTGGCCAACATGGTGAAACCCTGTCTCTACTAAAAATAAAAGTTAGCTGGGAGTGGTGGCGCATGCCTGTAATCCCTGCTACTTGCTACTCGGGAGGCTGAGGCAGGAGAATCACTTGAACCCAGGAGGCAGAAGTTGCAGTGAGCCGAGGTGGCGCCATTGCACTCCAGCCTGGGCGACAGAGTAAGACTCCGTTCAAAAAAAAAGTTTATCAGTGATAGACTGGATTAAGAAAATGTGGCACATATACACCATGGAATACAATGCAGCCATAATAAAGGATGAGTTCAGGTCCTTTGCAGGGACCTGGATGAAGCTAGAAACCATCATTCTAAGCAAACTGTCTCAAGGACAGAAAACCAAACACCTCATGTTCTCACTCATAGGTGGGAAGTGAACAACGAGAACACTGGGACACAGGGCAGGGGACATCACACATCAGGGCCTGTTGGGGGCTGGGGGGCTGGGGGAGGGATAGCATTAGGAGAAATACCTAATGTAAATGATGAGTTGATGGGTGCAGCAAACCAACATGGCACGTGTATACATATGTAACAAACCTGCACATTGTGCACATGTATCCCAGAACCTAAAGTATAATAACAAAACAAAACAAAACAAACAAGCAAAAAAAAAAGCTTATCCACCATGATCAAATTGGCTTCATCCCCAGGATACAAGGCTGGTTCAACATATGCAAATCAATAAATGTAATTCAGCACGCAAACAGAACTAAAGACCAAAACCACATGACTACCTCAATAGACACAGAAAAGGCCTTTGATAAAATTCAACATCCCTTCATGTTAAAAATTCTCAATAAACTAGGTGTTGAAAGAACATACCTCAAAATAATGAGAGCCATTTATGGCAAACCCACAGCCAGTAGCATACTGAATGGGCAAAAGCTGGAAGCATTCCCTTGAAACCAGCACAAGACAAGGATGCCCTCTCTCACCAATCCTATTTGACATGGTATTGGAAGTTCTGGCCAGGGCAATCAGGCAAGAGAAAGAAATAAAGGGTATTCAAATAGGAAAGAGAAGAAGTCAAACTGTCTCTGTTTGCAGATGACATGATCCTATCTCTAGAAAACCGCATCCTCTCAGCCCCAAAGCTTCTTAAGCTGATAAGCAACTTCAGCAAAGTCTCAGGATACAAAATCAATATGCAAAAGTCACAAGCATTCCTATACACCAGTAACAGGCCAACACAGAGCCAAATCATGAATGAACTCCCAGGCTGTGCCCATGAACTGCAAGGCTACGGTAACCAAAACAGCATGGTACTGGTACAAAAACAGACACATACACCAATGGAACAGAATAGAAATAAGATCACACATCTACAACCATCTGATCTTTGACATACCTGACAAAAACAAGCAACAGGGAAAGGATTCCCTATTTAATAAATGGTGCTGGGAGAACTGGCTAGCTATATGTAGGAGATTGAAACTGGACTCCTTCTTTATACCTTATACAAAAATTAACTCAAGATGGATTAAAGACCTAAATGTAAAAGCCAAAACTATAAAAACCCTACCATTCAGGACATAGGCACGGGCAAAGATTTCATGATGAAAAAGTCAAAAGCAATTACAACAAAAGCAAAAATTGACAAATGGGGTCTAATTAAACTAAAGAGCTTCTGCACAGCAAAAGAAACTATCATCAGAGTGAACAGACATCCTACAGAATGGGAGAAATTTTTTGCAGTCTATCCATCTGGCAAAGGTCTAATATCCAGGATCTACAAGGAACTTAAACAAATTTACAAGAAAAAAACCCCATTAGAAAGTGGGCAAAGGACATGAACAGACACTTCTCAGAAGAAGACATTTATTCGGCCAGCATGAAAAAAGCCTCAACATCACTGATCATTAGAGAAATGCAAATCAAAACCACAATGAGATATCATCTCATGCCAGTCAGAATGGCGATTATTAACAGGAGAGAAGTGGGTGGACGAAAGGGCTACCTTCTCTGCTGTCAAGCCTGGCCAACATAGTGAAACCCCAGGCTGCCCTTCTTTCTCACATCTCACCCCTTCTCGAACATTCTCTGTCTGCCCGCTCACCTGGCAGAGCACTCCCTCAGGGGCTCCCGTGTGGCAACAGCGGGGGACAAAGGTAGGGAACTCCTGGCGGCGCAGTGATCCAGACCTGGAGAGGCCAGGCCCATTTTCTCTCTCCTTAACTCTTGCCACTCCAAGTGAATGTATGTCCTAGGCACTCATTATAGCATGGAAACTATGGATGCTGTAATGAGAGCATAGATTAGTTTGGAAAGATTTTTTTCCATCTTTTTCATCTGTATCTTAAATCCTTCCTTCAGGAGTAATTTGATGTTCAGCAGTGTCTTTCCTGTTCCTTGTTCATTTTTTTATTGGGGGGGGGGCGGGGGCGGGGCACTTGGGATGCAGGGAGTTGAATTATTCACACTTCTCAGTTCAGGGGCACAGATGACTACCATCAATATGACAAGAACCCTCTCTTATTTTTTTTCTCCATTTAATTTAAATTATTATGAATTGGCAAGACACGGTGGCTCACTCCTGTAATCCCAGCATTTTGGGAGGCCGAGGTGGGCAGATCACGAGGTAAAGAGATCGAGACCATCCTGGCTAACATGGTGAAACCCCGTACTAAAAAAAATACAATTTTTGTACTAAAAAAATACAAAAATTGGCTGGATGCAGTGGCTCACGCCTGTAATCTCAGCACTCTGGGAGGCCGAGGTGGGTGGATCACGTGAGGTCAGGAGTTCAAGACTAGCCTGGCCAACATGGTGAAACCCCATCTCTACTAAACACACACACACACACACACACACACACACACACACATATTAGCTGGGCATGGTGGTGGGTGCTTGTAATCCCACCAACTTAGGAGGCTGAGGCAGGAGAATCACTTGAACCTAGGATGCGGAGGTTGCAGTGACCCAAGATTGCACTATTGCACTCCAGCCTGGGCAACAAGAGCAAAACTCCGTCTCAAAAAAAAAAAAAAAAATTAGCTAGATGTGGTGGTGCACGCCTGTGGTCCCAGCTACTCGGGAGGCTGAGGCAGGAGAATCGCTTGAATCTGGGAGGCAGAGGTTGCAGTGAGCCAAGATAGCACCATTGCACTCCAGACTGGCCACAGAGCGAGACTCCATCTCAAACAACAACAACAACAACAAATTATTATGAATGATTTTATTTTAAATTATTTTATGTATTACTTTCCCCTTTATCCTGAATACCCATCCGTCTTCCCTCAGCTCAAGGGTAGCTGCTGTCATGTATTGAAAATATATTCTCTTCAGATGCATAGAAAAGGTTTGTAGATTTACAAAAATAAATTTGGTGAGGTACACGGGGACTCAGTACACTAGGGGACTGATTTACTCTAGTTGTATTTTTCAATTTCTGACATTACAAATTTGTGTTCTGAAGACATTGCTTGCTGTCTGTATTTTTTGCTAGCTGGAGAGCACCTCCCTACATAGGAGGGAAGGGAAGGTCAGCTTTATTTTTCGGCAAGTAGTAGGTGAGAGAGTGAATCATAAAGGTCCTAGGGGAAGAACATTCCAGGAAGAGGGATAGACAGCGTGAGAAACCTGGTGTCGCAACTTGCCTGCCATGTCCAGTTTGGCTACAAGGGAGTAAGCCAGGGGCCTGGGCCTGAGACGCAGACAAGTGCTTGTAAGAGATCATGCAAGGAACTGTAGGCATTGCAAGGCCTTTAGACTTTGCCTCGAGTGAGAAGTATGTGTCAGGACTTGGTTTGTTTTAATTGCTGAATAATATTCCATTGTTTGGATATACCGCATTTTGTTTATCCATTCATCACTTGATGGACATTTGGGCTGTTTCCACCTTTTGGCTATTATGACTAATGCTGTTATGAGCATTTGTGTACCAGGTTTTGCATGGACATGTTTTCATTTTTCTTGGATATACCCAGAGTAGGATTGCTGGCCATATGGTATCTGTGTTTAGTATTTTGAGGAAGTGCCAATGTCTTATCCAGGAGTGATCCACAGAGGCAGAGTGGTTCTGAACTGAGTTTGTGGTGGGCTACGAACCGCAGAAGGGCTGGCCAGCAGCCAGGAGGCAGCAGGGATCGGGGACAAGTTCAAGACCAGCAGAGGCTGCCAGGATAAACCCATGGGGGAAACAAGACAAAACAAGCCTGTGAGCCAGGACACCAGGAAGAAAACCTGCTCCAGAACCTTTCGGAACACTGCAGGGAAGGCTGGGTTATGATTCTCTTTCTTTTCCACCTTCAGTTCTCTGTTCCTACTAGAAACAGGCTCGCTGTGGCTATCAGTGCATCCTCGGGGTGCAGAGAAGAGAGGTGGGTGTGTGGATCCTGGGAGTGTGTTGGGAGAGCGGGGAACAGGCTGAGAACACCCTGGGGAGGCCCATCCTCCTCCCCAGCACACTCCAGACCCAGGAGAGGCTTCCCAGGGGAGCACCGAGGAGTTTCTTCCCAGAGGCGCCAGAGCACTCCTCTCTCAAGTGCGACGTGGGGGAAGCGTGTACCTCCTGCCGCCTCCTCCTGGCTCTCTTCTGCCTTACTCCTCTTTCCCAACCCAGAGCCTAGCCCAGCTCTTTCGCAGGTGGGTGCTAGTGCAAACTGGGGCTGTCTGTCAGGCACCATCACATTCAGGTTCCACCAAAGCCTTACTTTTCTTGCAAGTTTGAGGTGAGTTTTAAATGCAGCTATTGGTCCGTGCGTAAGACAGTGGCCACATGTGTGCTGCACGTGTGACGAGTGTGTTACATAAAATATGGGTGTGGCAGTGCGTGCTTTCAGCAGGGTCTCGTGTGTGTCAGTCGGGGGGAGGGGCTTGTCTAGAAATGAGGATAATTCTGGGAGCCAGAGGGGAGTGGATTCCCTGTGCCCCAACCAAGAGAGCCCAGTTCCTCCCAGGGCCAGGCTGTGGGTGCTTGCAGGGGCCCTCCCTCCTGGCTAGGCCTGCCTGGGTGAGGCCAGCCTTGGTGCAGTCAGCCATAGCCTCTCCTGGCTGCCAGCCAGTGCAGGCTGAGGGTGATTGTGTCTGGGAGTGGCCTCTTGGCTCCTCCTCTGCGATCCTGACTAGACCTGTCCTCAGCAGAGAAGGCAGCCCTTTCTTCCACCCACTTTAACACTGGAAGAATGCTCCCAGCACTTCCCGAGTCTTCATGGTGGAACACAAGGTGAGATGGGTTTCCAGGTATTGTTTCAAACACTCTCCATGCACCCATCCCCACCAGGGCCTAAACTTCCGCTGTTAGAGACTTCTACATGAAGGTTTGAGGGGCTTGAGGTCACACTGGAGCGGGGTGGAAAGCTCTGGAGCAGAGGGGTCTCAGTTGTTCATGGATATCCACTTCCTTGCTGTGTGGCTCTATGCAAGTCACTTAAACTCTCTCAATTTGTACATGAGGTGATAAGAGTGACCATCTTTCATAATTTATTGTTATGAGTATTAAATGAAGAAAATAGGTAAAGCAGCTAGCAAGATGTCTAGCACAGGTGGGTGCTTGATGGCCAGGTATTCCCTTCTCACTGGAGTGCCGAGCCCCTGGGAAAGGTGACCTCAGCCTCCAGGCAGACTCTGGAGGAAAAATGGGAAAAGTTAAGAAATGGCAATCTGGGCTGCACGCAGTGGCTCACACCTGTAATCCCAGCACTTTGGGAGGCCAAGGCGGGTGGATCACGAGGTCAGGAGATCGAGACCATCCTGGCTAACATGATGAAACCCCATCTCTACTAAAAATACAAAAAATTAGCTGGGCGTGGTGGCAGGTGCCTGTAGTCCCAGCTACTTGGGAGGCTGAGGCAGGAGGATGGCGTGAACCCAGGAGGCAGAGCTTGCAGTGAGCCAAGATCGTGCCACTGCACTCCAGCCTGGGAGACAGAGGGAGACTCCATCTCAAAAAAAAAAAAAAAAAAAAAGAAAAGAAATGGCAATCTGTCTCTTTGTTTGTTCACTCATTTATTCACGCTTCCAATAGAGTAACATTGCCGAGTGCCTGCAAGTGCCAGACCCAGCAGGAGGCATGGAGACCCAGAAGGTGACAGGGTCTTGTTGGGATCAGACTCAGTAGGGGTCCATCTGAAACGCAAGCACAGCAGCAACTCAAAGCATTTGCAAGCAATGTGGACTTCACTGAAGTGTTGGTGAGGAAGCAGAACAGTAGGTTATACCACACAGAAAAAGCAAGATGTGTCCATCAGCTCCAAGCTCTCTCTGGCACCTGCCTGGCTGTGGCTGCCGGCACCCCTCCGCTTCCTCTGGCTTCCATTTCCTGGGCTCACTGCCCACATCCTACCCCTTATTAAGGGGTTTCATAGAGACGTAATTAACATACCACACAATTCACCTTTTAAAAGTGTGTACGTCAATGGTTTCTAATCTATTCAGGCTTATACAACCATCACCATAATCCAATTTTAGAATATTTTAATCTCCCCTCAAAAACCTTCATGCTCATTAGGAATCACCCCAAACTTCCCCTTTCCCCAGCCCTAGGAAACCACCAATCCACTTTCTGTCTTCATGGATTTGGCCAATTCTGGACATTTCATATAAGTGGAATAAGTCAATATGTGGTCTTTTAAAAATTTCAAATTAAGGTAAAAAAATGCTTAACATAAAGTTTATCATCTGAACTATTTTTAGGTGTACTGTTCAGTAGTGGTAACTGTATCCACACTGTTGTAGAACATCTCCAGAACATTTTCATCTTGCAAAACTGAAACTCTGTACCCATTGAACAACTCCCCTTTCTCCTCCCTGTAGCCCTTGGTTATCATCATTCTTTCTGTCTCTAGGAATTTGGTGACTGTAGGGACTTCATATAAATGAAATCATACTGTATTTGTCATTTCGTGATTGGCTTGTTTCAAGTAGCATACTGTCCTCAAGTTTTACCCATGCTGTAGTGTGTGACATCCTTCTTTTTAAAAACTGAATAATATGACTGGGCATGGTGGCGCTCATGCCTGTAATCCCAGCACTTTGGGAGGCCTAGGTAGGTGGTTCACCTGAATTCAGGAGTTCCAGACCAGCCTGGCCAACATGGTGAAACTCCGTCTCTACTAAAAATGTAAAAATTAGCTGGGCGTGGTGGCATGTGTCTGTAATCCCAACTACTCAGGAGGCTGAGGCAGGAGAAGTCCTTGAACCCGGGAGGCGGAGGTTGCAGTAAGCTGAGATGGCACCACTGCACTCCAGCCTGGGCGACAGAGCGAGACTCCATCTTAAAAAAACAAAAAACAAAACAACAACAACAGAACTGAATAACACACACACACACTCTCCCTCTGTCTCTCTCTCTCTGTCTACTTTATTTATCTGTTGAAAAACACTGAGTTGCCTCCACCTCCTGGGTATTGTGAATAGCACTGCAATGAACGTGGGTGTGTAGATATCGCTTTGAGATCTTGTTTTCAGTTCTTTTGGATGTATACCCAGAAGTGAGTTTGCTGGATCATATGGTAATTCTACTTTTAATTTTTTGAGGAACCCTCCATACTGTTTCCCATAGTGGCTACACCATTTTGATAGTAACTATCCTGGGTGTGAAATGGTATCTCATTGTGATTTTGATTTGTATTTCCATAAGTGATGTTGAGCATCTTTTCACATGCTTGTATGTCATTTGCATATATTTTTAGAGAAATGTCTATTCCAGTCCTTTGTCCATTTTTTTTCTTGAGACAGAGTCTTGCTCTGTCGCCCAGACTAGAGTACAGTGGTACAATCTTGGCTCACTGCAACCTCTGCCTCCCAGGTTCAAGCAATTTTCCTGCCTCAGCCTCCCAAGTTGCTGGGACTACAGGCACCTGCCACCACGCCCAGCTAATTTTTGTATTTTTAGTAGAGATGGGGTTTCACCATGTTGGCCAGGCTGGTCTTGAACTCCTGAGCCCAGGTGATCCGACCCCCTCAGCCTCCCAAAATGCTGGGATTACAGGCGTGAGCCACTGCACCTGGCCTCCTTTGTCCATTTTTGAGCTGGCTTGACCTTTTTTTATTGTTGAAATGTAGGAGTTTTAAAAATATATATTCTGGATAATAACCCCTTATCAGATATATGATTTGCAAATATTTTCTCCTATTCTGTGAGTTGCCTTTTTATCCTATTGATAGTGTACTTTGATACATAAAAGTTTTTTTTTTTTTTTTTTTTTTTTTTTTTTTTGTTTGAGAGGAGTCTCGCTCTGTCACCCAGGCTGGAGTGCAGTGGCGCAATCTCGGCTCACTGCAAGCTCTGCCTCCCGGGTTCACACCATTCTCCTGCCTCAGCCTCCCGAGCAGCTGGGACTACAGGTGCCCACCACCATGCCCGGCTAATTTTTTGTATTTTTAGTAGAGACGGGGTTTCACTGTGTTAGCCAGGATGGTCTTGATCTCTTGACCTCGTGATCCGCCCGCCTCAGCCTCCCAAAGTGCTGGGATTATAGGCGTGAACCACCGTGCCCAGCCATAAAAGTTTTTAATTTTGATAAAGTTCAATTTATTTATTATCTGTTTCTTTGTTGCCCGCGCTTTTGGTGTCATATCTAAGAAATCATTGCCAAATCCAATGTCATAAAGATTTTTCCCTATATTTTCTTCTAGGAGTTTTATAGTTCTAAGGTAAATACTTTTTTTTTTGAGAGAGAGTCTCTCTCTGTTGCCCAGGCTGAAATGCAATGGCACGATCTCAGCTCACTGCAACCTCCGCCTCCCGGGTTCAAGTGATTCTTCTGCCTCAGCTTCCTGAGTAGCTGGGACTACAGGCTTGTGCCACCACACCCAGCTAAGTTTTTTAATTTTAGTAGAGACAGGGTATCACCATAGTGACCAGGCTGGTCTTGAACTCCTGACCTCAGGTAATCTTCCCACCTCGGTCTCCCAAAGTCCTGTGATTACAGGCGTGAGCCACCGCACCCAGCCTTAAAGTAAATATTTTGCATTTAGGTATTTAATCCATTTTGGGTTATTTTTGTATCTAGCGTAAGCAGAGGGCCTGATTTCATTATTTTGCATGTGAACGTCCATGAGGCCATAGCTGAAGACTGAGAGAGAAAAGGCAGTGCAGCATGCAGGGGGACCATGTGCACTTCAGCCACTTTTTCATGTAACTCGCTTGTCTTCAGAGCCTGCTCAGGCCCAGTCATGTATAGACCACTTCCATTTGATAATGGAGTGTTGCTATGCCTGCCCAACTGTATGGCTTGTTGGATCACATAACACCCAGTTCATAACGGGCATCTCAGCTCACATGGTGACTGGGTGACGCATGATTAAGTGTTTAGTCTGTGCTAAGGCCCAGTAGCAGGCCAAGAGCTGTCTCTCAAAAGGATCCACAGAGGATGGCAGGATTTTGCTTTAAAATTCTAAGAGCTCACACTATAGGTCACCTATGGGGGCTCCAAATAGCATCCCTGTCTGCCACTGCCACCTTGAGCACCACTAGATCTGCTGGGTCACATGGCCAGAGTGGCAAAGCAGCCTGCACAGCAGCTTGGGCCTGTTGCAGCGCCTTCTCCTGTTCTGGGCCCCAAGAACTAGCAGCTTTTCAGGTCACTCAATAAATGGGCTGTAGTAACACACCCAAATGAGGAATATGTTGCCTCAAAAATCCAAGTAGGCCCGCTAGTAATTGTGTCTCTTTCTGGTTTGTAAGAGGGGCCACATGCAATCATGTATTCTTTCTTCACCTTAGAAAGGATATTTCATATCTCCAGATAGTTTAAAAGAAAAAAGAGAAAGGATATTTTCAACATTTTCTGGACCCCCAGAAACTTCACTGAGGCAGAAGATCCCTGAATTTTAGTTAGAGTTCTCTCCCAGCCTCTGACACACAAATGTCTCACTGGTAAGTTAAGAGTAGTTGCTATTTCTCACTTACGGTCCAGTCAGCACTAGGTCATCAGTGTCATGATAGACCAGTGTGCTATCTTGTAGGAGGGAAAAGAAATTGAGATCCCTGTGATCTAAATTATAAAATAGGGTTGTAGAGCTGACATACTTCTGAGGTACAACAGTGGAGGGGTAGTGCTGGCCTTGCCAGCTGAAAGCAAACTGCTTCTGGTGAACCTTACAGAAAGACATGGAGAAAAAGGCACTTGTAAGATCAATAGCTGCTTACTGTGTTAATTTGCTGAAGCAGTGAAACCACAGCTGGTGCAACAATTGCAATTGGAGTCACCACTTGGTTAAGCTTACAAGAAGCCACTGTCATTGTCTGAGATCTATCCCTCTTTAGCACAGGCCGGATAGGAGGGTTGAATGGGGATGTGGTGGGAATCACCACTCCTGTATCTTTTAAGTCCTTGATGGTGGTGCTAATCTCTGAATCTGCAGTCTCTCTAGAATGCAGCAATGCTTTTGGTTTTCTTAGGTAAAGGCAGCTTCAGTGGCTTTCATTTGGATTTGCCTATCAGAAGAGTCCTCAGGGATCCAACATGGTAATTCTGCTAGCTGCTAAGTACAGCCACGCATCACATAATGTTTCGTTCAATGATGGATAGCATATATGATGGTGGTCCCATAAGATTATAATACCATACTTTTGCTCTACCTTTTCTTTTTTCTTTCCTTTTTTTTTTTTTGAGATGGGATCTCACTTTGTCGCCCAGGCTGGAGTGCAGTGGTGCAATCTTGGCTCACTGCAAACTCTACTTTCCAGGTTCAAGTGATTCCCCTGCTTCAGTCTTCTGAGTAGCTGGGACTACGGACACCTGCCACCCACCACGCCCAGATAATTTTTGTATTTTTTGTAGAGATAGGGTTTCACCATATTGGCCAGGCTGGTCTTAAACTCCTGATCTCAGGTGATCCACCTGCCTCGGCCTCCCAAAGTGCTGGGATTACAGGCATGAGCCACCGCGCCCGGCCTGCTGTACCTTTTCTATGTTTAGATACACAAATACCATTGTGCTACATTTGCCTACAGTATTTAGTACAGTAACCTGCTATACAGGTTTATAGCCTAGGAGCAATAGGCTATCCTATATAGCCTAGTATGGAGAAGGCTATACCATCTAGATTTGTGTAAGTATGCTCTATGATGCTTGTACAAAGACTAAATTACCTAATGATGCACTTCTCAGACTGTATCCCCACTGTTCGGTGAGTGACACATGACAGTATGTTCCAATTATGCATTCTGGAACTTAGGAAATAACCACATAGACTGAGCCTGGGGACCCAACGGACCCACTGTGAGATGGACCTCAGCTAAAACTCCCTTGACCACCTGACCTCCGTAAGCCCCTGGAGGGCCACAGGGATGCTTCCGGTCTTCTGGAATGAATGTCAGTTCAGAGCCGGTGTCCAGGAGTTCCTGAGAGGTCTGATTATTTTCTTTTCCCTAGTACACAATGACCCTGGTAAAAGGTCAAAGGTCTCTCTAGGGAAGGCTGGGAGAAAGATTAACAGTAGAGGTTTTTGATAGCGTACAGGATCCTTTCTGGAGGGGACTGTGCTTCCCCTGCATGGACCATGATGTTCTGTTTTCATGATTCAAGTAAGACTTTTGTTAACTTGACCTGGAAGTTTTCTGCTTATACAGATTAAGAATTTAATAGGTATGAAAGTTGATCATAAGTGTGTGATTCTAGTCACACCCAACTAAATCTGAGTTGAGGGCCAAGGAGGGAAAAACACTCAGGATTTATAACATTGCTTCAGAAATGCAATTTTCTGCAAGTCCAGCAGCCAAAACTGTCTATTGTAACCTGAGACCAGTTTTCTCTATAGCTTGTGGAATATCTTGCCACCAACGTAGGGCTTATTGTGTCCACTGCCATCGTTCACCAATCAGCTTGCTAGTCCCAAAGCCTTACTAATATGAATAAACTTTCTCTCAAGACCGCAAGCAACATTCCTCTATTCTATAAAATCCCCAACCTGCTCTTTATTCTTTGGACATACTGAAAAACACCTGGTCTGCGTGTATGGCCCAAATTGCAAATCTTATATCCCAAATAAAATGTTATATTTAGAGATTTGTCTCTACCTTTTAATGTTGACTTCAGTACAAGCTTCCTATCTATTTCACTTCTAGGAACGCCATAATCAACTATCCAACATCACATATTCACACAAGTCAGACTATTCTGATTGTTACTTTGTCTCTTCTGTCCATTATGGTAGTCACACCCACCTTGTCTTAGGTGGTTGAGTTCCCCTCTTGGCTCCTCCCACCCTGAGATCAGTTGCTGTCATTGCATTTAATTTTCCAGTCAAGAGACTGTGGTTCCCACTGTAAGGTCTGGCCAGAGAGAAAAGCAATGAAACAGCACTTGAAGGATGCTGGGGCTCCCCTCACAAACCTGTATCTTACAATATTGGTGAAAGGTGTGTCTGGACCAGTGTGGGTAAGTATGTCTAAAATGGCAAATCTACTCTAATTCCAATCTCTTCAAGCCTTCGAATCCCTTCCTCTACATTAAAACAAGGGATATCTGGCACCTCCAACTTGCTCATTGCAGGCCACCTTTTAATCTGTTTCCCCTAATGAACCAAACTATTAGGTCTTTTTTACACGCCCAGGGCTGCAGAATCTCTGCTTAGTGGGCCCACATCAATACACTTGGCCTGATCCGACTTTATGTTCTTTCCGCCATTATCCTGCATGTTTAATGGATCCTTAAGATCCATTTCCACACATTTACTGGATTTCTGCCTGTATGAATTAGAAAACTCAAGTAGTTCTTTTGGAGTGTGGCACACCTCCTCCTGGGTCCTGCTATGTCCTCATCTTTGGGGGCCTGCTGGGACTTGAGTCTAGTTACAGGTCTAGTAAAGAGGGATGGGTCCTAAGGAAACTCAGCATTGTCTTACATGACAACTGCTTCAGGGGAGGTCTTTATCATTTCCTCCAGTAATGCAGGGTTAATCCCCTCAGGCCAAGGCCAACACCACGAAGGGTGTGAAGGCTGCTTCCCCTGGGGATGGGGAGGCTAGTTTTGCTGTGGATGGGAAGACACCTCCCATGGGCAAAGAGAATTCATCAGAATTGAGGAGCTCAATGTCTCCCAGTTTCATCAGGATATTCCCATACACCCCCATCCCAATTTACAGGTTCTCATCCTCTCCCAATCAATACCCTCACTTTAATAGTAGACATCCTGGGAGGCTGGGAGTTCAGCTTTTGTCGTAATTCAGCCAATCACATGGTGAGGACTTGTGTTTGATTTTCAGCAGTTTCAACCCTGTGGCTACAGAGGGTCATCCCTCATGGTGGCCCTGACGGCGTGGGGGAGAGAGGCTAGGACATCTGTGGTCTTCTTTTGGGAGGTACGGGGCTCACCCTCTGCACTTTGCCTAAGCTGCATCCCACACTTTCTGGGCAACCTCCTATTTCTCAACTCCTGGCCCTGCTGTGCCCCCAGAAGGCTCCTCTTGACAGGCCACCCTCTTAGGCAGGGTCCTTTTGGGATGACTCACACCTGATACCTTGGGGACCAGCATCACTTGCATCCTTGTCTGTCCACACGGTGCATCTGAAGCGTCTCCACTGGCAGCCCTCTTCCCAGCTTTTCCAGCAACAGATGTCCATAGCCTGCCCTCCTATCCAGGGGTGCTGCCCATCTCTGTCTCAGGGATGCTACTGGTCTGTTTGCTCACAGCAGGGATGGGCCTGTGAGTGCAGGCGCTGAGCAGGCAGCCTGCAGCCCTGAGCCGGTTCCCACTTCAGGGCCATAGAGGGCGGGGAAGGGAGCAGGGCCTGGCAGAGCCTGGAGATGCTTGGGTGGGGGCTGACAGCAGGGGGATGGGGGAAGGCAGCGCCTAGCAGCTATCCTTGAAATGAGTGTGTTCGCAGCCAAAGCTCAGGTGTAGGCCCACTCCCCCATGCCACGGCCTTTTGAACATGTGGAACCAGGACTCGGAACGTCCTGTTTTAAAGTGGGAGGTGGGCTGTCACTGGCAGGTGCAGAGCGAGAGCTGTCACCGCGCCTCTGCAAGGCTCCCCATTCCTGCGACCCTATCACATATGGAAGGTGAGTGGGAGGGTGGTGGCGCGGTTGATCTGATCTCTGTCCCAAATAAGGCTCTTGAGGAGGACGCAGGGCACTCCAGGGCGAGGGTGCCCCTGGGCTCTGACAAGCCCTTTGGGGGTCGTGGAGTCGTGGGAATGCCAGCTGACTCAGCGAGGGTGGCCTTGGCCACAGCAAGGTACCCTTCCCTACTTTCTGTCTTTCGTGGTGAGGCGATTTTAAAAACGCAGTCTGAGCAGCCCTTGCCATTGTCCTGCTGTGTACCCAGCACTTAGTGTGTCAGCCGTCCGTGTGGACGGCCCTGTCCCTCCAGTGGCATCCCTACCGGTGACCCCTCCTGCCTGCATCACCGTTCCAAGTTTCAGGGCCGGCGCACAGGCTGGGCGCCCGGCTCTTGGCGCACCTGCGCTCCGAACAGCTGCTTCCCGGCTGGGTGGCTGCTGTCGCCCGCCGCGCGGCCTCCGCAGAACAGTGGGCTGAGGTCGGTCCAGCACGGCGGTCCCAGCCCTACGGCCGGCGTACAGGAGAGGGCCCGGCAAAGGCCTCGGCCCAGCGGGGAAGGCGCGCCCTCCTGCGGCGCCGACGGGGACAGCAGGGCTCTCGGGCCGTCCTCTCGCTGTGCCCCGCCCCGGGGGACTTGGGGCGGACTGCGGGGCGTGCCCGGGGGCGCTGCACCAGCGGACTCGCAGTGGGTGCTCACTGTCGGCCAGAGCCAAGGCGTTCGGCCGCCTCGGCCTGAGGAATGAAGGCACCTTGTGTCGCTTTAGCAGGCAGCAGTGACCCGTGGCGCGTCCCCGGGGGACCCGACTGCGGGGCGAGTGGTGCGAAGCCAGTCCTGTGCCCGCTACGCCGGGCCCGGTCCTCCCAGCCTGTAGGAAAGTGGATCTCGCTCTCGGTGAGATGAAACGGCCCAGGAGAGAGGCCCCGTTCCTGGCAGGCGGGTGTCCGCGGCGGCGCGAGCCATTCGTTTGGTCAGCCGGGGCACCTTCCGGATGCGAGGCCCGCGGAGCTCGTGGGAGGTGCTGGCGCCCTGTGTGGCCCGCCCTGCGCTCGCGGCTGCGGGTACCGAGACTGAGCAGCGGGGAGCTTCCGGAGAGACGGCTCCGCGCGCCCCCTGGTGGCAGGAGGGAGTCGCTCTATGCTGGGCCAGAGAGCAGGGTCCTCCACGCGGCAGGGGGACTGCGCTAAGAAGTCAGGCCCCGCCTGGCGGGGTTTCAGGGCCACAGGCAGCAAGGGACCCACTTCTATCTACCCTGCCCGGCTTATGTAGCACGAAGAGGGCTGTGAAGAAGCAGCCTTTTACTGACATTCTACACACCCTTATGAAAAGCCCCCAGAGAGGCCCAGCGCGGTGGCTCAAACCCGTAATCCAAGCACTTTGAGAGGCTGAGGCAGGCGAATCACCTGAGGTCAGGAGTTCGAGATCAGCCTGGCCAACAAGGTGAAACCCCGTCTCTACCAAAAATACGAAAATTTGCTGGGTGTGGTGACGTGCGCCTGTAATCCCAGCTACTCCGGAGGCTGAGACAGGAGAATCGCGTGAACTCGGGAGGCGGAGGTTGCAGTGAGCCGAGATCGAGCCACTGCACTCCAGCCTGGGTGACAAGAGCAAAACTCTGTCAGGAAAAAGGAAAAAGAAAGAAAGAAAAAGCCCCCAGAGTCGGGTCTAGCCTAGGTCCCCAGCAGACAGTTAATCAATGAAAATGGGCCAAGCGCGGTGGCTCACGCCTGTAATCCCAGCACTTTGGGAGGCAGAGAGGGGCGGATCACGAGGTCAGGATATAGAGACCATCCTGGCTAACACGGTGAAACCCCGTTTCTACTACAAAATACAAAAAAAATAGCCGGGCATGGTGGCGGGCACCTGTAGTCCCAGCTACTCGGGAGACTGAGGCAGGAGAATTGCGCGAACCCGGGAGGCGGAGCTTACAGTGAGCCAAGATAGTGCCACTGCACTCCTGCCTGGGTGACAGAGCGAGACTCCGTCTCAAAAAAAAAAGAAAGAAAGAAAATTCATGGCTCTCAGGGCCCTGGAGGCCGGAAGGGTCTATTCCCCATGCATGACTCCCCTGTAAGAGGATACAGGGCCCTGCAGAGCTCAGGAATGCAGAGTGGGAGTGGGACAGAGGCAAGCACACCTGCAGAGGTGACAGAGGAGAAGGCTGTGGAAGGCCGAGGGCTTTGAGTGGTCTGGCAGCCACAGTCAGCAGGAAGTGGCCTGGGGCTTTGCACCCTGCAGCCTGGCTCTCCCCACACTCTGGAGTGGGACTGCAATGGTGTTGAGTCACTGCTCTAGGCCAGGGTTGACAAGCTTTATGTGAAGGACCAGAAAGTAAATATTTTAGCATTCAGGCTGCATACAGCCTCTGTCATATAGTCTTCTGGTGCTTTTATTAAGTGTGAGAACCACTGGCCTACACAATGGAGAGATGGGCCTGGGCCCTGGAGGGAAGGACTTGGAAGAAAGGGTAGACCAATTCAGAGACTGAGGGAATGGGAGCCAGCGGAGGTTCCAGCAGGACTTGCTGCAGGAATTGATGGGCCATCTCTATGGGGACTGCTCTTCTAGCAGTCCTCCTTCCTTTCATCTGGATGTAGGGCTTACACTGTTCCCACCCATGCCCATGAGCCGTCACACTTCTAGAGAGCAGGGACAGGTGGGACCGGCTGGGTGCATAGGATGGGGCATGGGTTATCACAAATGGTCCCACTATGTGACGCTTTGCACAAATTTTGTAGCTGGTTCTGTGGACTCACCTTGTTCAGCTCATGTTTGTTGTGGGGGTATCAGAAGGTCCCAGTTTTAGCCTTGTAAGTCCTTCATCTGGATAAACTTCTCAGTCCTGGGCAGGTGAGTTGGTGACCCTAGCCCCCAGCTCAGAGAAGGAAGGAGGGCATGCTCTCATAGACACTTGGCCCCCTGGCACACTTGCTCTGTCCCTTGGCCTGTAGGTTACTCCTGGGTGGCTCTGACCACGCTGTCCTTCCCGAACCTCTCCTGCCGTCAGGAAACCCTGTCATTCACCTCCTGGTCACAGTTTATAGCACCCAGAGGCCTCTTGGAGCTGTTGTCCTCACACTGAATCAATGACCCAACAGGAAGTGTAACCAGCCACAGTCAGAGGAGCCAGCAGTCAGGCTGTTCTGAGATGGCCCGGGGCTGCTAAGCAGGCAAGGACAGGGAGTTGCTGGGTTGAGGATGGCCTGACCCTGGGGCTGTCAGCACAATGGGAGGCAGAGCTGCCAGACCACACAAGCCAGTGGTTCTCTTTCCAACTGTGGGGTTTGAGCCCTCCTAAAATGAAAATGCCCCAGCAAGAAAAACTTAGAATATGTATTTTCAAAATTTCACTTATAATAGCAATAAAATACATAAGGTTTCTGCGAATAAAAAGTAAAATGGATGTAGTCCTTCATAGAGAAAATGGCAAAACTGAAAAGAAAGCCATTAAAGAAAATTTATATAAATGGAGCAATATATGTGAAACAATGTCAATTCTCTTCAAATTCATGCACTTTCCTGCAATTCTACTAAAATCTGAGCAGCTTTTAGCAGGAGACTTGTCAAACTGATTCTACAATTTACATGGAAGAGTGATGAGCTATGACCATTATAAAAATAAAGAACAAGATGGGAAGCATTGCCCAACAAGATATTCAAGATGTCATAATTAAGGCAGAATATACTGGCACAGGGAAAAAACTGACCAAGGAACCAAATCCCAGTAGCAGCCCCTCCCACATAGTAAGACTTGGTTTGTGACAGAGCTTGCAGATCCATGGGGAAATTATGGGCTGGTAAATCAATTTTCTGGAACAATTGGTTATCCATTTAGAAAATAAAGTAGAGTTGGATCTTTGCTTTAAATCATGAACAAAAATAAATTGCATATGGGTTAAAGACCTAAGTGTAACAAACCACATTTGAAACTGCCAGAAGAAATGGTAGGAGGCTATATTTATAAATTTGCAGTGAGTAATGATTTCATTAGCAAGACACAAAAGCACAAATCATATACAAAAATACTGATGAAAAAACAAAAAGATGGTCGGACGCGGTGGCTCACGCCTGTAATCCCAGCACTTTGAGAGGCTAAGGTGGGCGGATCACGAGGTCAGGAGATCGAGACCATCCTGGCCAACACCCTGTCTCTACTAAAAATACAAAAATTAGCTGGGCGGGCCGGGCGTGGTGGCTCACGCCTGTAATCCCAGCACTTTGGGAGGCCGAGGTGGGTGGATCACGAGGTCAGGAGATCGGGACCATCCTGACTAACACTGTGAAACCCTGTCTCTACTGAAAATACAAAAAATTAGCCGGGCGTGGTGGCAGGCACCTGTAGTCCCAGCTACTCGGGAGACTGAGGCAGGAGAATGGCGTGAACCTGGGAGGCGGAGCTTGCAGTGAGCTGAGATTGCACACTGCACTCCAGCCTGGGCGACAGAGCGAGACTCCGTCTCAAAAAAAAAAAAAAACACAAAATAAATTTTAGCTGGGCATAGTGATACACACCCGTAATCCCAGCTACTTGGGAGGCTGAGGCAGGAGAATCGCTTGAACCAGGGAGTCAGAGGTTGCAGTGAGCCAAGATCGTGGCACTGCACTCCAGCCTGGCGACAGAACGAGACTGTCTGAAAACAAAACCAACCAAACAAACAAAAACAAAAAGACAACCCATAGATAGGAAGCAAATAGTAAATTAGTATCCAGAATGCATAAAGAATTTACAAAAATCAATAAGAATATAGAAAAAAATGGATCAAAGATATGAAAAACCATTTCACGGATGAGGAAGTGTGGATGGGAAGGAAGTACCTAAAAAGATGCTTTGCCTTATTAGTCACAGAGAAATGCCAAGTGAAACCATAACAACATATTATTTGACACCCTCTAAATGGCGCCAGTGGGGAGTATCTGACAATGTGCAAAGCCCTGTTCTCTGTCCATCACCTGGAAGAGGAGAGCAGCTTGGCAGTGGAGTGAAGTGCTTCCTTACAGCCTTCAGTCCCAGTGTCTACTGCTTCTTTTCCTTAAAAATGTACTGCCCAGCATCAAAAAGAAGAAAATATTTAAAGATAAATTTAATAAAAGAAGTGCAACACTTGTACATTGACAACTCTAAAACATGGTTGGAAGAAATTAAAGAGAAATAAATGGAAGGACATCCTATGTTCATGAATTGGAACACTGAATGTTGTTAAGATGGAAATACTCTCCAAACTGATCTATAGTTTCATCACAATCCCTATCAAAATCTCTGCTAGCTTTTTCGAAGAAATTGACAAGTTGAACATGAAGTTCATGTGGAAGGTTAGGGACCCAGAATAGCCAAAACAATTTTGAAAGAAAATTCATGCCGCCCTATTACAAACCTACTACAAAGCTGCAGTAATCAAGACAGTGTGTTAATGGTATAGGGAGAGACACAAGATAAATGGAATCAAATGGAACCAAAGGTTCAAATAGAAACCTTTACAATTATGGTAAATTAATTTTTGACAAATGGGCAAAGACAAGTCAATGAAGGAAAGAATACTCTTTTCAACAAATGGTGCTGGGACAATGGATGTCCACAAGCAAAAGAATAATGTCATACCCTACTTCAGACCATATACAAAAATTCCCTCTAAATGGATCATAGACATAAATGCGAGACCTAAAACTATCAAACTCTTAGAAAATATAGGAGTAAATCTTCATGAACTTGGGTTAAGCAATGGTTTCTTATATATGGCACCCAAAGCATAAGCAACAAAAGAAAAAAATAGATACACTGAATGTCATCAAATAGAAAGTTTTTGTTCATCAAAGAACACCATCAATGAAGTGAAAAGATAACCCACAAAATGAGAAAAATATTTGCAAAATATGTATCTGATGAGAGTCTAGTAACCAACACATATTTTTAAAAGCTCTTAAAATTCAACAGTAAGAAGACAAAATTCTCAATGAAAAACCAGGCAAAGGTTTGAATAAGCATTTCTTCAAGTGGTCAATACGCACAACACCACAGTCATTAGGGAAATACAAATCAAAATCCCAATGAGATAGCATTTCACACCCACCAGCATGGCCAGCATAAGTGTTCGAGAGGATGTAAAGAAATTGGAACCTTCGTACACTGCTGGTGGAAAAGTACAATGCCGTGGCTGTTTTAGAAAACGCTTCAGCAGTTCCTGAAAATATTAAAGAGTTACCATTTGGCCTAGTGATTTCACTTATATGTATAAAGCCAAGAGAAATGAAAGCATATGTTCGCACAAAAACTTATACATGAATATTCATAGCAGCATGATACATAATAGTCAAAAAGTGGGAACAACTCAAATGTCCATCAGTTTATGAATGAATAAATAAAGTGTGACATGTCTATAAAGTAGAATATTATCCAGCCATAAAACGTAATGAATTACCGACACATGCAACATAGGTGAATCTTGAAAACGTTATACTCGCTGAAGGAAGATGGTCACAAAAGAGTATCTATTGTATGATTCCATTTGTATGAAATGCTCAGAACAGGCAAATCTATAGAGGCAGAAAATAGATTAGTGGTTGCTAGAGGCTGGCGGAAGAAAGAATAGGGAGTATGGGTGTTTTGTTTTTGTTTTTGTTTTTTTTAGAGGGGGTGAAAATGTTCTAAAATTACATAAAAGAACTAACTGGGAGGGATGTTCAATTCTGTGAGTAGACTAAAGCCATTAAATTATCCACTTTAAAAGGGTGATTTTTTTGGTATTCAAGAGGATGTTAATTTTTAAAAGGGGTGAATTGTATGACATGTAAATTATATCTCAATAAAACTGTCATTAAAATATTAGCTGTCTGTGCAGCAGCCCTGGAGAGCATGGGGCAGGTGCAGGGGTTCCTGTGGCCTGGCCACAGGCCTGCTGACTGCTATGTCTGGCTGAGACAGGCTCCCACACATGACCCATCCTTTTGAGGAACATAACATCCTCTCTGAGCAGCCCCGGAGTCAGCATGCCCTCCTGAGGCCCATGTGACAGTTGGGTGATGAGCACCTCCTCCCCGGCAGGGCTTGCTTGCTTTTACCTGATAAGCTCCCTTACTAAACAGGCTCCACATGGCTAGAGCTGACTGTTAAGGAGTCCCAGTGGCAGTAAACGCATTCGCTGCCAGTTCTGTGGCCTGGGAATTCCCCAGGAACAACTCTTGTCTTGATTAGTGGTCAGAGCTTGTTGTCCAGCTTCCCTCTCAGTGTGCTGTTTGCTGGCCATTCACCATGAGGGGACAAGTGTCACCTGCCTCCTGAGTGGCATGTGCCACCCTGGGCAGTGGCGCTGAACATTTATGAAGCCTGACACGCTACCACTTTGAGCCTGAGGGGAAGCTGTGAGGACTCAGCATGTCAGAGAGACTGCATGTATGGGAGAATGCACACACGGGAGCCGGAGGGACGCAGAGGAGCCAGTGCAAGGCACCAGGGAAGACACACCGCAGGCTCGCCTCCTCAGTGCTCCCAGACGTTGACCATGGGCTCGTGTGAGGACTTTTTCTTCCCTGTTACCTAAGTACAGGCAGAGTTGGATCCAGGCCTCCACCTAATTCCTATGGTATCAGGCTGGGGTTGAAGCATCCACTGTGGCTGGGTGACCAGCTGGCATGTTCCTTGGCTGGAGGAACAGTCAGATGTTGGAGTATGTCAGTGAGCTATGTTCCACAATCTCTGAGCCCAAAATGGAGCTAAGAACAGCTACCTTGCAAGGCAGTTGCTAAGAGACAGCAAGTGCATGCTCTGGGCCAGGCACGTGATGCTCAGTACAAGAGGGAGTGGTAGTTATTCCTAGATGAGAGTTTCCATAAAACACAGCTCCTTATTCTTCTCACCCTTTACTTCTCATCTTCTCTGCTTTCAGACCAAGCTCAGTGTGTAAAGAAAGTCAGAGAAGGCAGGCCCTGCTCCAGGCTCCAAGGGCCTGCTCTGTCCAACGAGCCTTGAGGTCTTTTGCACTTGTGCTTCTGGCTGGGAAGTTCCTGGAACCCTTAGGAGCTCTCTTCCCTCCCTCAGCACCAGCCCCTTTCCATATTGTTTGATACTTGATCATTCATCCCTGGATTGTAGCAGTGGGTGTGGATGATCAGCCTTTATTAATCAAGTTTATGCTGTCCTCAGAGAAACCTAGGGATCTGTGTGCAAGGGTAGACAGCAACTTATGAGATGATTTACTTCCTGCACCCTCTTCCTTGTCACCTTGACCGTGAGTCACTGCTGTCATTACTCAGAAGCCTGAGGATGGCAGGAATTGAGAGAGGCCCCTTACAATGGCTTGGGGCTTCCAAAAGGCCAGAAAAGCCTGTTCCATCTTATTGATGGGAGAAAAAGATGTATGAGCAAAGTGCCAGGGATTCCCCTTGAGGATTGGGCTGGAGTCCTCTAGTTGTGCTTCTGATGGGCATACCCAAGGAACTCAAGTTAGATTTCTCTAATACTATCCATCCATCCATCCATCCACCCACCCACTCATCCACCCATTCATTCATCCATCCACTCACTCATCCATCCATTCACCCATCCATCTATCCATCCATTCACCCACCTACCCATCTATCCATCCATATATCCACTCATCCATCCATCCATCCACCTATCCATCCACCTGTGCAGGCATCCAGCATCCATTTCTTGGGCAGCAACTCAGCTTGATGCAATATGCAGGAGATTTAGGACACTTATCTTTCTCCCAGGGAGCTCATAGGTATGCAAACACAATAATACATAATAATCATGTGTCACAGAATGTGACCAGCTTGGGAGGTTGAGGTGGGTGGATCACTTGAGCCCAGGAGTTTGAGACCAGTTTGGGCAATATGGCAAAACCCCATCTCTACAAAAAATACAAAAATTACCCAGGCATGGTGGTGTGCACCTGTGGTCCCAGCTACTCGGGAGGCTGAGGTGGGAGAATCACTTGAGCCCAGGAAGTCGAGGCTGCAATAAGCTGTGACTATACCATTGCACTCCAGTCTGGGTGACAAGGTGAGACCTTGTCTTAAAAAAAAAAAAAAAAAAGAACGTGACCAGCTATGAATGGCTATATACAAACAGCTATAAACAGGCCGGGCACAGTGGCTCATGCCTGTAATCCCATCACTTTGGGCTGCCGAGGTGGGCAGATCATGAGGTCAGGAGATCGAGACCATCCTGGCTAACATGGTGAAACCCTGTCTCTACTAAAAAAATACAAAAAAATTAGCTGGGCGTGGTGGTGGGCGCCTGTAGTCCCAGCTACTTGGGAGGCTGAGGCAGGAGAATGGTGTGAACACGGGAGGCAGAGCTTGCAGTGAGCCAAGATCGGGCCACTACTCTCCAGTCTGGGTGACAGAGCGAGACTCCGTCTCAAAAACAAAACAAAACAACCCAAATATAGTCACATTGGGAGTTAGGGCTTCCACCTGTGATTTTAGGGGAACACAATTCAGCCCAAATCACCAGCCCTCTTCAATAAGTACAGGGTGGGGAATATTGATTAGTTGCTATAAAGGCACAAGGATAAAAAGTTTATCCTTTAAATATTTTATTGTATAATTGTGTCTTATTTAACAAACTCTTATACAGTATTTATTATAAGTTAGGCACTATTTTAAGAAATGTACAAATATTAATTCATGGGGTGAAGGACCTATTTGACGTCAATTTTAATGTTTTTCCCATCCTGCCATCGTAAAGTTGATATACAGGCCGGATGTCTTGCTGGAAGGACACGGAAGTCCCTGGTAATAACGATTATTATTACATGTATACTCAGGTTCCATGGCCTCTAACTTGTATCCATGAAACCCTGTGTGATTGTTACAGGAAATTTATTTGTCACTGTTTGCTATAGAAAATTTGTCAGCTCCCTCCAAGGCAGCAACTATGTTTGCCTCCAGAAACTGAATTTGCTCAGCGCCCATATTGTAATTAACCCACTGACCATCACCTCGTAGTTCTTGTTATCATTTCCTCCTTCTAAATTTAAATTGCTTAAATACTCTTGTTTCTTAGGAAATGTACTTTCAGGTTTTTCTCCCCAGTTAGCAGATATTCACTGTAAAATGCAGCACCATCTCTATCTTCATTCTCCGTGAGCACAGAAACAGACATGCGAACACAGCCACGGGGTGCCCCAGACAAGATGCCGTTTAGAACTAGGCTTCCTTCTGTCCATTTTCTACCAGCATCCCGAGCCTGCCTCTTCCCGTCCTCTCCCATGATGCTGTCTTCTCCCCATGGCAGGAGCACCACCCCTGTGCCAGTCCTTCTCTGCCCTCCTCTCCAAGTTTATTTCTGCCTGAAACTAGTGCCCCACACCCTGCCTTTTCTTTTTCTTTTATTTTTTTAATGTTTATTTATTTATTTATTTATTTTGGGACAGAGTCTCCCTCTGTCACCCAGACTGGAGTGCAGTGGCGCGATCTCGGCTCACTGCAGCCTCTGCCTCCTGGGTTCAAGTGATTTTCCTGCCTCAGCCTCCTGAGTAGCTGGGATTACAGGCATGCGCCACCATGCCCAGCTAATTTTTGTATTTTTAGGAGAGGCAGGGTTTCACCATGTTGGCCAGGATGGTCTCGATATCCTGACCTCGTGATCTGCCCACCTCGGCCTCCCAAAGTGCTGGCATTAGAGGTGTGAGCCATCGCGCCTGGCACACCGCCTCCCCGCACCACTGTGCCTTTTCTTCTGGTTCTTTGCCTTAACCTCACCGCGGGGAGTCCTGACCAGACTTTTTTGTTGCCTGGGCTTGCAGCTACTTGCCGGACACTGACCAGTACTGACCAATGCACACCTCCCCCGGGTGGGCCCAGGAGGTCAGTCTCCATGGGTCTCTACTCTAAAACTGCCTAAGAATGCCTGTGAGACGGAGAGCAATTAGAGAATATGACTTTATAATAGAGTCTTGTCAAGGAAGTGGAGGAAGAAAAAGAAACAATGTAAAAGGAAACAAGTGCTTGTTTGCTTGCTTTTTAGAATCGGACAATGGTCACCAAAGTGCTATGGTGCTTAGATTCTGTTGAATAAATTTAAAAGCATGATATTCACTTTTTGTTTAAAAATACTAATTTTTTAGGATACATGGATGAGTATATCCTTTACAACCATTTAGACATTCTTGAGATAAAAGGAAGTTGGGGCTTCTGTTTAAAAATGTTGAGGGGAGTATATAGATTTTCAAAACAAATGGGCCAGGGTTGAAGATGGAGAGGCTGCTGTGGATCGGGTGCAGCGGAGGGCAGTGCAGTCAGCGGGTGCTTAGTCCTCAACAGTGGCCTGTACCTAGGAGGCAGTGTAGACGGGAGCTCAGGGCAGCACCTTGCCTGAGTCGCTGACTACTTAGACTAGTACAAAAGGCAACCTTTGTGGATAGCTGACATGGTTTGGGTCTGTGTTCCTGACCAAACCTCATGTCTAATTGTAATCCCCAGTGTTGGAGGTGGGGCCTGCTAGGAGGTGATTGGATCACAGGGGTGATTTCTCATCAATGGTTCAGTACCATCCACATTGATGCTATTCTCATGATACAGTTCTCACAAGATCTGTGGTTAAAAGTGTGCAGCACCCTCGCCCACACTCTTGCTGCTCCAGCCATGTGCCGCTCCTGCTCCCCCTTTGCCTTCTGCCATGATTGAAGCTCCCTAAGGCGTCCCCAGAAGCAGAAGCTGCCATGCTTCTTGTACAGCCTGCACAACCCTGAGCCAATTAACCTCTTTTCTTTTTTTTCTTTCTTTCTTTTTTTTTTCTTTTGGGGACAGAGTCTCGCTCCGTCACCTAGGCTGGAGCGCAGTGGCGCGATCTCGGCTCACTGCAACCTTCGCCTCCCGGGTTCAAGTGATTCTCCTGCCTCAGCTTCCCAAGTAGCTGGGACTACAGGTGCCCTCCACTGCAACCAGCTAATTTTTGTATTTTTGTAGAGACGGGATTTCACCATGTTGGCCAGGCGGGTCTCAAACTCCTGATCTCAGATGATCCGCCCACCTCGGCCTCCCAAAGTGCTGGGATTACAGGTGTGAGCCACTGTGCCCGGCCCAGACCCTCTTTATAAATTACCCAGTCTCAGGTATTTCCTTATAGTAGTGCAAGAATGGACTAATACAATAGTCTTCAGTCCTAAGAGCCCTCTACGTCTGTTCAATAACTCCTGTGAGTGAGACAGTATTGCTGATTATTTTAAAAGAAGATCCGGGCTCTGTTTCTTCCCAAGGTCGCTGTTCACCGAAGATGTGAGGAGTGCGCTGGCCGCAGCAGCCCAGGTGGCCCCTTGCCTGCCTGGCCAATCAAGGGTGGCACGTGAATGCCACCAGCCAACAAGCACAGGAGCCACACAGCGACCCGCTCACTAGCTGTAAATGCCACCATTATGACTGGAATTGTATGTCCCCCAACTCACATGTTGAAGCCCTAGCCTCAGTACCTCAGAATGGGGCTGTGTTTGGAGGTAGGGCCTTTAGAGAGGTGACTCAGTTACATCGAGGCCTTCAGGGTGAGCCCTCCACTCAGTGTGACTGAAAAGAAGACAATGTTTGGGCACTCAGAAAGACGCAGGACCACAGGCTGTGTGTGCACAGAGGAAAGGTCACGAGAAGGTGACCATCTGCAAGCCACAGAGGGAGACCTTGGGGGAGCCGACTCTGCCAGCACCTCCATTGTGAACCTGCAGCCTCCAGAACTGTGAGAAGTACATTTCTGTTGTTTAAGCCTCCCAGTCTGTAGTATGTTGTTATGGCAGCTGGAGTGAACTAGCTCAGCCACTGGAGTTTGGCCAACAAGCACACCGAAGCCCTGAAAAGTGAACTATTTGTTTCGGAGAAGTGTAATCAAGCAAAAAAGAAAACAATCTCCCTTAGCACTCAGGGTGAACGCCAACCTCCAGCTGACTGTCATTGTGGAAAACTGGGGCCTTCTTGACTGACCTAACTGGACAGATGGCGATGGAGGAGGAGGCTGTGCTGACATGTTCGGCTGAGCTCCTGCCTGTGCTTCCCAGCAGCTGCCCACACCAGCCACAGGGATCACACCCAACCTGCCTGGAGCCCCAGTGAGACGTACGGAGCCATAAGGAGAGGTGAGCAGTGTCGCAAAGATGTTCTTGGTTGTCGTTTTTGGGTGGGTGGGGGTGGCACCAGTGCTGACTTAAAAATACATATATGGGCCAGGCGCAGTGTCTCATGCCTGTAACCCCAACACTTTGGGAGGCCGAGGCGGGCGGATCACAAGGTCAGGAGATCGAGACCATCCTGGCTAACATGGTGAAACCCCGTCTCTACTGAAAATACAAAAAATTAGCCGTGTGTGGTGGTGGGCGCCTGTAGTCCCAGGTAGTCAGGAAACTGAGGCAGGAAAATAGCTTGAACCTGGGAGGCGTAGCTTGCAGTGAGCCAAGATCGTGCCACTGCACTCCAGCCTGGGCAACAGAGCGAGACTTTGTCTCAAAAAATATATATATATATAATATACATATATATTATATATACATATATAATATATTATATATACATATATAATATATCATATATAATATATTATATATACATATATAATATATACATATATAATATATTATATATACATATATAAATACTTTTTTTACTTTAGAAGTTTTACATTTATAGAAAAGTTTCCAAAAGAGCTTATGAGTATAGCACAGAGTTTGCCCACACTCCTCACGCATTTCTCTTGCTATTAACATCTTATACGGCCGGGCGCGGTGGCTCACGCCTGTAATCCCAGCACTTTGGGAGGCCGAGGCGGGCGGATCACGAGGTCAGGAGATCGAGATCATCCTGGTTAACACGGTGAAACCCCGTCTCTACTAAAAACACAAAAAATTAGCCTGGCGAGGTGGCGGGCGCCTGTAGTCCCAGCTACTCGGGAGGCTGAGGCAGGAGAATGGCGTGAACCCAGGGGGCGGAGCCTGCAGTGAGCTGAGATCGCGCCACTGCACTCCAGCCTGGGCGATAGCGAGCCTCCGTCTCAAAAAAAAAAAAAAAAAAAAAAAAAAAATCTTATACTACTATGGTACATTTGTCATGACTAATTCACCAGTATTGGTACATCATTATTAGTAACTCAACTCCATACTTTGTTCACATTTCCTTAGTTTTTCCTTAATGTCCTTTTTCTGTTTCAAGATCTTATCCAAATGACCACATTCCATTTAGTGGTCATATCTCCTTATTCTCTTTTGGGCTGTGACATTTTCTCAGCCTAAAATGATGTTTTGATGAGTTTGACAGTTTCAAGAAGTACTGGCCAGACATTTTATAGAATGCTTCTCAATTTGGGTTGGTTTGAAGTTTTTCTTGTAGTTAGACTGGGCTTACGGGTTTTGGAAGGAAGACCATAGAGGTGAGGTACCATTCTCCCCACATCATATCAAGAATAGCTCAACATGACTCAATCACTGTTAATGTTGGCCCTGTTCGCCTAGCTGAGGTCATCTTTGCCAGGTTTGTCTATGGTAAAATTACTTTTTATCCCCTTTCCTCACTGTACTCTAGAAGAAAGTAACCAAGTACAGCCCAGACACCCTTTGGGCATAACTCAATATCACATTATTTTCTGTTGCTGCTTAAATCGCTCCAGCCATTCATTTGGCCATTGGATGCTCTTTCAGTTGGCGCCTGTGTCCCTTTAACATACTCTCATTATTGTGTGTGTGTGTGTGTTTAAGCACTTTCTTAATTCCTGGTGTTACAAGATGCTCCAGGCTCATCTCATATATTCTACAATCAGCCATATCTCCAAAGACCCTTAATCCTTTTATGAGCGATCTGGAGGCTGGGTGTGCTTATTGCTACAGGGTGTCACTGCTTCTAGGCTGTTTTAGTAGACTGAGCTAGGAAATAGATGTATGTACACTGACCCACATATACGCATATACCTATAACTACTTCCACATTTACCCATCAGTATCTACATTAAGCTAAACATGAGTTCATTCTGCGTCTCTGATTCTAATCCATGACCAAATGTTTCACTGTAGCCTTCCCCTCTTGTTTATCTGCGACCTCCACCTTTAGCAGTGAGAAACCTGGCTCCTGCATGTGCCATACCACCATCCCTTTACTAGTTAATCCAAAAGTCAATCCCAGTATACATGTACAGTGAGTTCAGAATTGTTAATTTGTGCCCCCACAGGAACATACTTTGCATGATTATTATTATTTTCAATTTTTAATGTGTGCATGGTCCAGGTGTGGGTCTGTTTTTGTGAATGCTCCATGTGTGCTTAAGAAAAACATGTATTCTGCTACTGTTGACTGGAGTATGTTATAAATCCAATTAGACCAAGTTGATTGACAGTGTTGTTCAGATTATCTATATTCTTACTTATTTGCTGCCTGTTTGATCTATCAATTATTGAGAAAGGACTGTTGAAGGCTTCGATTATAATAGTGGGCTTACCTAATTCTCTTTTCAGTTTTATCAGTTTTTACCTGACATATTTTGATGCCCTACTATTTTATAATTATCTAATGGTCCTTTTTATATTTCATAATCTTCCTTGTTCTAAAGTCAGCTTTAGGCTGGGCACATTGGCTCATGCCTGTAATCCCAGCACTTGGGAGCCCTAGGCGGGTGGATCACCTGAGGTCAGGAGTTCAAGACCAGCCTGGCCAACATGGTGAAACCTTGTCTCTACTAAAAATACAAAAATTAGCCAGGCATAGTGGTGCATGCCTGTAATTCCAGCTTCTAGGGAGGCTGAGGCAGGAGAATTGCTTGAACCCACAAGGAAGAGGTTGTAGTGAGCCAAGATCGCGCCACTGCACTCCAGGCTGGGTGACAGAGTGAGACTCTGTCTCAAAAAAAAAAAAAAAAAAAAAAAGAAGTCAACTTTGTCTGAAATTAATACAGCTACTCCATTTTCTCTTGTTTAGTGTTAACATTGTATATCTTTCTCTGTACTTTTACTTTTCACGTGTCTGTGTCAGGATATTTCATATGTGTTTCTTACAGACAGCATGAAGATGGGTCTTTTACATTTAAAAAAATCCAATCACATATCACTATCACTTTCTTTTATCTGGTGTTCACATTTAAAGTAATTGTTGATATAGTTGGAGTAAATCTACCATTTTGTTAAGTATATATATTCATTGCATTTGCTCTTTGTAGCCTTTCCTTCTCTTTTCTGCCTTCTCTGGTTTTAAGTATCTTATATGATTACATTTTAGCTCTATCTTAACACATCATTAACACTCCTTAAAAATGTTTTTTAGTGGTTTCCCTAGGATTGACAACATACATTTTAAAATTGTCTATGACCACCTTCAAACCACATTATCTGTGGATTGCAGCTACTTTACAACAGGGTTGTCCAATTCTTCCCTCCTGTGCCTGATGACATTACAATTATTCGTGTCACTTATCCATGGGCTATAAACCAACACATTGTTACTATTGTTGTTTTAAGCAGACAATTATCTTTTAGATCAGTAAAGAATAATAAAAATAAAACTTTATTTTACCCTAATTTATTCCTTTTCTTATGCTCCATCTTTCTTTATGTAGATCCAAGTATATGACCTTATATTATTTTTCTCCTGTCTAAATAACTCATTTTAATATTTCTCTTTGTTTGAGATGGAATCTCATTCTATCACCCAGACCAGAGTGCAGTGGCACGATCTCAGCTCACTGCAATATCTGCCTCCCTGGTTCAAGCAATTCTTCTGCCTCACCCTCCTGAGTAGCTGGGATGACAGGTTCATGCCACCACACCAGGCTAATTTTTGTATTTTTAGTAGAGATGGGGTTTCACCATGTTGGCCAGGCTGGTCTCAAACTCCTGACCTCAAGTGATCTACCCACCTCAGCCTCCCAAAGTATTGGGATTACAGGCGTGAGCCACTGCGCCCAGCTTCATTTTAATATTTCTTTTATGGTTTCTGATGAGAAGTTTATTATAATTCTTATTCTTGATCTTCTGTGGTTAAGGTGTCCACCCTCAATAACTTCTGGCTTTCTTTAAAATTTTCTGTCTTTGGTTTCTGCAATTTGGATATTGCTGAATCCAGAATCCCACACACACATGTCCAGGGTGTGTGTGTGTGTGTGGGGGGGTGTTTGATGTTCTCTGAAGTGCTTAGATCTGTGGTTTTTTTACCTATCATTAATTTTGGAAAGTTCTCAGCCATTATTTCTTCAAAACTCTTTTGTTTTTTGGAGACGGAGTCTTGCTGTGTCGCCCAGGCTGGAGGGCAGTGGTGAGATCTCGGCTCACTGCAAGCTCCGCCTCCCGGGTTCACGCCATTCTCCTGCCTCAGCCTCCAGAGTAGCTGGGACTACAGGCGCCCGCCAACATGCCCGGCTAATTTTTTGTATTTTTAGTAGAGACGGGGTTTCACCGTGTTAGCCAGGATGGTCTCGATCTCCTGACCTTGTGATCCGCCTGCCTCGACCTCCCAAAGTGCTGGGATTACAGGCGTGAGAGACCGCACCCAGCCCAAAACTCTTTATATGCCTAATATAGTTTGGCTCTGTGGCCCCACACAAATCTCATCTCAAATTGTAATCCCCACATGTCAGGGGAGGGCCTGGTGGGAGGTGATTGGAGCATGGGGGCAGTTTCCCCCATGCCGTTCCCGTGATAGAGTTCTCACAATCTGTTTGTTTGATAAGTGGGTGGCTCTTCCCTCTTCCCTCTTTCTCTCTCCTGCCACCATATAAGATGTGCCTGCTTTCCCTTTGCCTTCTGCCGTGGCTGTAAGTTTCCTGAAGCCTCCCAACCCTGCAGAACTGTGAGTCAATTAAACCTCTTTTCCTTGTAAATTACCCAGTCTTAGGTAGCTTTTGTCTGTTTGTTTGTTTGTTTGAGACGGAGTCTCGCTCTGTCGCCCAGGCTGGAGTGCAGTGGCGTGATCTCGGCCCACTGCAAGCTCTGCCTCCCTGGTTCACGCCATTCTCCTGCCCCAGCCTCCCGAGTAGCTGGGGCTACAGACACCCCCACCACACCCGGCTAATTTTTTTGTATTTTTAGTAGAGACGGGGTTTCACCGTGTTAGCCAGGATGGTCTGGATCTCCTGACCTCGTGATCCGACGGCCTCAGCCTCCCAAAGTGCTGGGCTTACAGGTGTGAGCCACCGTGCCCGGCCAGTCTTAGGTAGTTCTTTATAGCAATGTGAGAATAGACTAATACAGTCCCATTTTCTCTTTCTGCTCCTTCTGGTAATTGCATATATGTTACACTTTTTGATCTGTCTCACAGTTTGGATGCTCTATTCTTCTCTGCTCCTCCCCGCACCCACCTACCCAGTTAATTTTCTCTTCGCATTTCAATTTTGGAAGTTTCAATTCTCTGTCTTCATACTGATTTTTTTTGCTTTCTTTTTTATTGTGGTGTAATATACATGACATAAAATTTACCATTTTAATCACTTATATGTATATAATTGAGTGGCATTAGGTACATTCACAATATTGAAGCTGAATTTGCAAAGATTGTGAGAGCACAAGAAGTCTAGCATGGCTGACTCCATCTTGCTTCTAGCCTCACAGGCTGGCTGTCCTTACTCATTTCTGTGTGTAGGCCAGGCTAACCATGGGAAGAATTTAATTTATAGTTTAACTTTGAAGCAAGGATGATAACAGTCCCTCCCTAAAACTAACCTTCTCTTTGCTCAGGGATCTAAAACCACCTTTTTATGAGTATTGAAAGAGACCACAAGATTAGGATTATGAGAGCAGCCTGAATTCTGCTAAGATGTAGGCATAACTTGCCTTTCTATAGTCATTTACTGTGCTGGAGGTCACAAGATTTATAACGTTCCTAATTGCTCCTATAGATAACATCATTATTGTAGAGCCTAAGATTGGCCTTTTGCACTGTTTCTCAGACTTCTGCATTCTGGTGACCAACTGACTCCACCTGGACCTGTGATTCATGACTCAACAGGTCCTGTGGCCCCCACCCAGAAGTTGACTTAGCACATGAGGACCATTTTCCATATCCCTATGACTTCATCCCCAGTCAGCATCATCCATTCCCTAGCCCCCTGCCTGCCAATTTATCCATAAAAACTCTAGCCTCTGAATTCTCAGGGAGGTTGATTTGAGTAATAAACTCCGTCTTCCAATTGGCTAGCCCTGTGTTAATTTAACTCATTTTTAAATTATTTATTTATTTTGTTATTTTTGCTGCAAAACTTTGCTGTTCTCAGTGCATTGGCTTTTCTAGGCAGTGGACAAGATGAACCTGTGGGTTATTGCAATATTGTCAAACTATCACCACTATCCAGTTCCAGAACTTTTTCATCATCCCAAACAGAAACTCTATACCCATTAAAAAGTAACTCTATTCTGCCCTCCCCACTAGCCTCTAGTAACCACTATTCTACTTTCTGTCTGTACGAAGTTGCCTATTCTAGGTACCTCATGTAAATGGAATCATACATTTATCCTTTAATGCCTAGCATAATATCTTCAAGGTTCAACCATGTTCTAGCATATATCAGAATTGCATTCTTTTTTATTCCATTGAGTGTTTATATCACATTTTATTTATCCATTTTTGTGTCGAAGATCATTTGGGTTGTTTCCACCTTTTATCTATTGTGATTAATGCTGCAGTGAAGAATGGAGTACAAATATCTTTGTTGAGTCTCCACTTTCACTTCTTTTAAGAATATACTTAGGGATAGAATAGATGAGGTTTTTTCTATGTTTATGGTATAGTATCTTATATTTTCTATGTCCAAGATTATGGTAATTTCTTTTTTTTTTTTTTTTTTTGAGACAGAGTCTCGCTCTATTGACCAGGCTGGAGTGCAGCGGCACCATCTCGGCTCACTGCAACCTCCGTCTCCCGGGTTCAAGCAATTCTGCCTCAGCTTCCCAAATAGCTGGGACTATAGAAACATGCCACCATGCCTGGCTAATTTTTTTCTTTCTTTTTTTTTTTTTGTATTTTAGTAGAGACAGGGTTTCACCATGTTGCCCAGGCTGGTGTCGAACTCCTGAGCTCAGGCAATCTGCCCGCCTAGGCCTCCCAAAGTGACAGGATTACAGGCATGAGCCACCGTGCCCGGCTGATTATGGTAATTTCTATGTTTCATTTTTGAAAAACTGCTAAGCTGATTTCCACAGTGGCTGCACCAGTTTACCTTTCAACAGGAATGCACAAGGGTTCCTATCTCTCCATATCCTTGCCAACAATTATTTTCCATTTTTTATTCCAAAAGTCATCCTACTGGGTGTGAAGTGGTACCTCATTGTGGGTTTTTTTTGTTTGTTTGTTTTCTGAGATGGAGTCTCACTCTGTCGCCCAGGCTGGAATGCAATGGCACAATCTCTGCTCACTGCAACCTCTGCCTGCTGGGTTCAAGCAATTCTTCTGCCTCAGCCTCCTGAGTAGCTGGGACTACAGGCGTGCACCATCATGCCTGGCTAATTTTTGTATTTTTAGTAGAGGCAGAGTTTCACCATATTGGCCAGGCTGGTCTCGAACTCCTGACCTTGTGATCTGCCCACTTGGCCTCCCAAAGTGCGGGGATTACAGGTGTGAGCCACTGCGCCCAGCCCTCATTGTGATTTTGATTTGCATTTCCCTAATAATCAGGGATAAGCAAATAAGCATGTTTTCATTTGCTTATTTGGCATTTGTGTGTCTCCTTTGAAGAAATGTTTATTCAAGGCTTTTGTCTATTTTTAAAGTTGAATTATTCATCTTTTTGTTGTTGAGTTGCAGTAGTTCTTTACATATCCTGAATATTACTTTCTTGTGAGATTTGTGAAGTGCAAATATTTTTTCCCATCCTTTAGGTTGTCTTTTCACCTTCTTGATAGTGTCTTTTGATGCACAAAAGTTTTTAATCTTGATGAAATTCAATATCTGTTTTGTTTTATTGTTGCTTATATTTTTGGTGTCATATACAAAAAATCATGGCAAAATCCAACATCATAAAGATTTCCCTCTCTGTTGTCTTCTAAGATATTTATAGTTTCGGTTCTTATGTTTAAGTCTTAGTTCCATTTTGAGTTAATTTTTGTATATGGCATAAGGTAAGGGTCCAACTTCATACTTTTCATGCGGATATCCAATTTTCCCAGCATCATTTGTTGAAAAGATGGCCCTTTCCCCATTGAATGGTTTTGGCAACCCTGTCAAACATCAACTGACTATAAATTGAGGGCTTACTATGTCTGTCCTTATTCCAGTAACAACCTGGTTTTGTTATAATCTGTCATTTTGTTTATAATTATCAAAATCTTATGATCACACATAATTTCTAAATTAGTGTATATCTTCTCTACTTTAATCCTTCTAATAAATTGACAAAAGCACCATTACCAATCACACGTACACAGTACTTCTACAGTTTTATATGCTTGAACCATTTGAAGACAATCCTAAATTATAACTTAGTCAGACTTAGATAGTAAATAATTCAAAAGTAAATTTTACCTTACTACAATTTCTTGTTACACTGATTTTCAGAAGCATCTGACCTTATAGATCATCTATAAAATTTGAGAAGTGTTTTAACTATTCTTTATTTGATATTACACATAAAATGCATTTCAATTAGTAAAAGGCAGCATTTTAGATCCAGGGAATTCTAATTGGATTGGCATAGTTAAGACCAAAAATATAAAGTAGACATTGCTGTCTTATCTTCAGCCCTTGCCTTTAACAGGGTAATGAACACAAATTAAAACATAGGTTGAGTCTTGCTTGGTTCTGAGACAGTATTTAAATATATTCATAAAGACAGTTATAGAAATCTAAATATAAAACCAACCCCCAATATGTTTTGAGATGGCATTCACCACCTTTATGAAAAGTTGAACGTTACTAATAAAAGCCAATCATATCTTCAGAAGGGGAAAACAGTGATAACATTTACTGAATTGAAATTACTATCAAAGTTCAAAAAAAAGTCATATTCATTTAACCACAAGCTAGTCTGACTTAAATCAGGACTGTCCAACAAAAAAGGCCTGTCACTCATTCATGATCTAAATTCTGGTGTATGAGATCAATTAAATTTTGGTGCACATGAAGTTATGAGACCTTCGTTTTGTAATAAATAAAGGCAGTGGCCAACTATTACTCATTAGTGGCTTTTTTGAGATAAGTTATCAAGTCTGCTCTTTCTACCTTCTTCTTAATGCCAGTGAAGACTGTTTTTGTTCCAAGGATGTAATTCTCTGGATTCTTCAAATACTCCACCGGTGTCTCCTCTCCCCAGGTGATGCTGTGTTCTGTTGGCGTCTGTGTAAGAGGATCCAACGGCCTGACCTGGCTGCTGCCCAGAGCCCATGGAGTTCTGGCCCAGTCTGTGCTTGCCTCTTTTTTCCACAGTGTGGCACTGGGTACCCTTCTGAACAAAATCTTCTTGCCTTTTACTACATTACTCCTGTTGAATTCTCTCCTTTATCACTCACACTATGAAGATTCCCGCTCGGAAGCTGGCTAATGCTTCTCTTAATAGCACCCTGTTGTGATTACATAGCTTTATAGTAAGTTTTCACATCAGCAAGTGTGAGTCCTCCAGCTTTGTCCACACTGTGGTCATTTTGGCTATCTGGGATCCCTTGAGATTCCATATGAATTTTGGGATGAGTTTTTCTATTTCTGGATAAAAAATCCATTGGGACTTTTATGGGGATTGCATTCAATCACTTTAGTTAGCATTGTTATTTAACAATATTAGTCTTCCAGTACATGAATGTGGGATGTCTTTCACTTATTTATGTCTTTCAAATTTCTTTTAGCAGGCCAGGCACGGTGGCTCACGCCTGTAATCCCAGCACTTTGGGAGGCCGAGGCGGGCGGATCACGAGGGCAGGAGATGGAGAACATCCTGGCTAATACGGGGAAACCCCGTCTCCACTAAAAATACAAAAAATTAGCCGGGCGTGGTGGCGGGCGCCTGTGGTCCCAGCTACTCGGGAGGCTGAGGCAGGAGAATGGCGTGAACCCGGGAGGTGGAGCTTGCAGTGAGCCGAGATGGTGTCACTGCACTTCAGCCTAGGCGACAGAGCGAGACTCCGTCTCGCAAAAAAAAAAAAAAAAGGAAAAAAAAAAAGAAATTTCTTTTAGCAATGCTTTATAGTTTTTTGTTTGTTTGTTTGAGATGGAGTTTTGCTCTTGTTGCCCAGGCTGGAGTTCAATGGTGTGATTTCAGTTCACTGCAACCTCCGCCTCCCGGGTTCAAGCAATTTTCTTGTCTCAGCCTCCTAAGTTGCTGGGATTACAGGCATACACCACACCACCACGCCTAGCTAATTTTGTATTTTTAGTAGAGATGGGGTTCCTCCATGTTGGTCAGGCTGGTCTCAAACTCCTGCCTCAGGTGATCCGCCCGCCTCAGCCTCCAGAAGTGCTGGGATTATAGGCGTGAGCCACCGCGCCTGGCCTGTTTCATAGTTTTGTTTTCTTTTGTGTTTTTGAGACGGAGTCTCGCTCTGTCGCCCAGGCTGGAGTGCAGTGGCGCCATCTCGGCTCACTGCAAGCTCCACCTCCCAGATTCAGGCCATTCTCCTGCCTCAGCTGGGACTACAGGCGCCCGCCACAACGCCGGGCTAATTTTTTGTATTTTTAGTAGAGACGGGGTTTCACCGTGTTAGCCAGGATGGTCTCTATCTCCTGACCGCGTGATCCGCCCGCCTCGGCCTCCCAAAGTGCTGGGATTACAGGCGTGAGCCACCGCACCCGGCCCATGTTTTATAGTTTTTAGTGTACAATTATTTCACCTGTTTGGTTAAATTTATTCCTAAGTACTTTTTAACGCTATTATAAATGGAATGTACTTGTTAATTTCCTTTTTGTATTATTCATTGCTAGTGTATAGAAATGCAAATGATTTTTGAGTGTTGATTTTGTATCTTGCAATTCCATTGAACTAATTTATTAGCTCTAATAGTTTTTTTGGGGAGTCTTTAGGGTTTTCTATATACAAAATCATGTCATCTGAGAACAGAAATAGGTTTACTTCTTCCTTTCTGATTTAGATGTATTGTATTTCTTTCTCTTGCCTCTTTGCTCTGGCTCTTCCAATACTATGTCCAGTGTAAGCAGTGAATGTGGGCATTCTTGTTTTATGCCTTATCTTAGGGAAAAACTTTCAGTCTTTTACCGTTGAGAGTGATGTTAGCTGTGGATTTTTCAGAAATTCCTTTTATCATGGTGAAGAAGTTTACTTCTATTCCTGGTACATTGAGTATTTTTTTTTAATCATGAAAGGGTGTTAGATTTTGTCAAATGTTTTTCTGCTTTTGAAATAATCATGTGATTTTGCTCCTTCATCCTATTGGAGTGATGTATTACATAGTTTGATTTTTGGATGTTGAATCATCCTTGCACTTCAAGAATAAAACTCACTTGGGCGTGGTGTGTAATCCTTTTAATATACTGCTGAGTATGCTTTGCTGATATTTCGTTGATGATTTTTGCATCTACATACTCTTTTTTTTTTTTTTTTGATACGGAGTTTTACTCTGTTGCTCAGGTTGGAATGCAGTGGCATGATCTCAGCTCACTGCAACCTCTGCCTCCTGGGTTCAAGCGATTCTCCTGCTTCAGCCTCCTGAGTAGCTGGGATTACAGGTGCCCGCCACCATGCCCAGCTAATTTTTTTTAGTAGAGACAGGGTTTCACCATGTTGGTCAGACTGGTCTTGAACTTTTGTCTTCGTGATCTGCCCACTTCGGCCTCCCAAAGTGCTGGGATTACAGGCGTGAGCCACCATGCCTGGCCTGCATCTACATATTCTTAAGGAATATTAGTGTGTAGCTTTCTTGTAGTGGTTTTGTCTGGCTTTGGTATCAGGGTAATTCTGGTATCATGAAATGAATTAGGAAGTATTCCTTCCTCTTTAATTTTTTTTGGAGAGATTGAGAATTGCTGCTAAAGTTTTAAATGTTTGGTGGAATTCACCAGTGAACTCATCTTGCCCTGGGCTTTCTTTGTTGGGAGACTGGATTACTGATCTAGTCTCCTTACTCATTATACATTTACTCAGATTTTCGATTTTATCATTATTCTTTGTTTTTGTTTTTGAGACAGAGTCTCACTCTGTTGCCCAGGCTGGAGTGCAGTGGCACAATCTCAGCTCACTGCAACTTCCACCTCCTGGGTTCAAGCAATTCTCCTGCCTCAGTCTCCCAAGCAGCTGGGATTACAGGTGCGCACCACCGTGGCTGGCTAATTTTTGTAGTTTTAGTAGAGATGGGGTTTTGCCATGTCGCCCAGGTTGGTCTCAATCTCCTGGGCTCAAGGGTTCTGCCTGCCTCGGTCTCCCAAAGTGCTGGGATTACAGGCCTGAGCCACCACACCCGGCTCATGATTCACTTTTGATAGATATGTGTTCTAAGAATCTGTCCATTCCATCAAGTTATCCAATTTGTTGGCATATAAATGTTTGTTAACATTCTTCTATAATTCATTTTATTTTGGTAAAATTGGTGTTAATGTCTCCACTATCATTTCTAATTTTAGTGATATGAGTCTTCTTTTATTCTGAGTCAATCTAGCTGAAGGTTTGTCAACTTAGTCTTTTCAAAGTACCAACTTTTGGTTTTGAAGATTGTCTCTATTGTTTTTCTATTCTCTATCTTATTTATCTCCACTTTAATTCTTATTATTTTTTTCCTCTGCTGGCTTTGGGTTGGTTTTCTTTTTCTAGTTCCTTAGGGTGTAAAATTGGGTTATTAATTTGAGATTTCTTCTTTTTTTAATGTACGCATTACAGCTATGAATTTCCCTCCTAACAGTGCTTTGTCTGCATCCCAGGTTTTGGTATGTTGTGTTTTCATTTTCATTCATCTCAAGGCATTTTCTAATAAAGCTCACTGGTCCCTTACTCACCCCATGTCGTGGGTACTGATGAGCCCATCAAAGTAATTATCCATTCCTAAGACAGTGCTTTTGATTTCTAACATTTCCTTTTTATTTTTCTTGGAATTCTGTCAGCTTACATTACCCATCTGCTCTTGTAACTTGTCTACTTTTTCCATTGAAGCTTGTACCATATTAATGATAGTTATTTTATATTCCGTCTAATAATTCCAACATCTGTGTCATATATGAATCAGCTTCTAATGATTTGTCTCTTTAGGCTTTGGTTTTTCTTGCTTTTAACAGGCTTTGTAATTTTTTTGTCTAAAGCTGGACATGTTGTACATATTGGACCATAGGCACTGAGGTCAATAGGCTTTCAACGTTAGGGTTTATTAATCTGGCTAGGAGTTGTAATATTTGTCATAGCTTTAGGCCACCAGCTGCTTCAAATCACTCTAATGGGCTTGCTTTTTCTTCTTTCTCTTTGGCTTCCTTTCATTCTGGTCCTCAGAGAGTTTGTCTCTCAGCTCTGTTAGCTGTAACCCACTGTTATCACTGGAGCCTTGTTAGTGTGGTGGCACCATGTGCTGGCAAGTGGGGAGAGGGGTGTTCCCTTGTCTTTTTTTTTTGGGATGGAGTCTTGCTCTGTTGCCCAGGCTGGAGTGCAGTGGCGAGATCTCGGCTCACTGCAAACTCTGCCTCCTGGGTTCACGCCATTCTCCTGCCTCAGCCTCCTGAGTAGCTGGGACTACAGGCACCCACCACCGCGCCCAGCTAATTTTTTGTATTTTTCGTAGAGACGGGGTTTCACTGTGTTAGCCAGGATGGTCTCGATCTCCTGACCTCGTGATCCGCCTGCCTCAGCCTCCCAAAGTGCTGGGATTACAGACGTGAGCCACCGCGCCCAGCTTCCCTTGTCTTCTAACCTCCAATCAGGCCTCATTCTTTTAGTTTCTGTGCCTCGGCCTCAGGGTGGGGCTAATCCTTCATAGCCCTGGTCCCTTCCCTGGCTGGTGTTTCCTGCCTCCTTCCTTGAAGTCCTCTCCCTTGTTGACCGTCGCTTTATTTTCCCTTAGTTGAGACCTGAAGGCTGGAGAGGACTGGAGTGGGGTAGAACCCCCCATCCTTTAACTTGAAAAGGTTTCAGAATAGCCTTCAGGGAAGACTTGTTAAGGAGAAGTTTGGAGGGCTTTAAGAGGACCCTCTTTGGTCAGGCACGGTGGCTCACGCCTGTAATCCCAGCACTTTGGGTGGCCGAGGCAGGCGGATCACGAGGTCAGGAGATGGAGAGCATCCTGGCTAACAAGGTGAAAGCCCATCTCTACTAAAAATACAAAAATTAGCCGGGCGTGGTGGCGGGCGCCTGTAGTTCCAGCTACTCAGGAGGCTGAGGCAGGAGAATAGTGTGAACCCGGGAGGTGGAGCTTGCAGTGAGCTGAGATGGTGTCACTGCACTTCAGCCTGGGCGACAGAGCGAGACTCCGTCTCAAAAAAAAAAAAACAAAAAAAACAGAGGACCCTGTTCCCCCACCTCCCCTTGCAGGGGTAGGGGTGGAAGGAAGGGTCTTTGTTTGATCCTCACTGAAAATGTGGAGTGGTTCCTGCAGGAAAAGCCTCTGACACTGGACCCCTTTACTGCCCATCCCCCAGCTTCTTCAGCCTGCAACAATGTGTCAACATTGTAATTTCAGTGTTTCTACCAGCTTTGGGTATCCGGAGACTTTTGCTCCCAACCACAGGCCTTGGTTGTTGAATTTCTCTGGATGGTCTGTCTCTCCAGGTTTCTGGAAGGTTGTTTGCCCTGGGACTTCATTTTTCAGAGGGGTCAAGAAAAAAAGCTGGTGTGTCCAGCTTTTTCTTGTTGAAGGATGAGAATGGCCACTTCCAAAGTCTTTACATGTAATAATAAAAAACAACATCTCCCCTCCCAAAGGCAGGGTGTGTGATGTTCATATAGGCCTGGGGTCCAGGCATCCACACCAGGGCCCCAAAACAGGGGTCAGTGGTCAGTGGGTGGGAGGTGGAGGCAAGAGGCGCTCTTCATTTAAAAAAAAAAAATGCATCTTTTCTTTGACAAGTCAGTTTCATTTTTACAATCTTGAAGAGGTCTTTAGTGGTAAACACTTCCGGGAATGAAGGAGTGAGTGCAGCATTATTTTAACAGCAAACGGGAAGTAACTTGAATGTCCATCAACAGGGGAGTGTTTAAATTAACTGCTCCCTCCAGGAGAGCAGCTGTGCAGAAGGATGGGGGAGCTGCCCACTGCGGTGCCTGCTAAGCTGGGGAGGATGTCCTCGGCAGTAAAAATTCATTAAAGTTCACGTGTTGTAAACTAAAAATAAAATCCTAAGCCCCCCACTGACTGAACAGAATCCCGCTTGGCCAAGGGGACCCCAGAAAACCTATAAAATCTAAATTATCAGCCATGATGAGAAGGGGGGGCAGACACACTTCTTTATACTCCCTCCCTTTTGGAGTTTACGTACAACTGACCAGCATTAATGTTGAAACAGAAACCATAAAACTGACAGAAGATACTTTTTTTTTTTTTTTTTTTGAGACAGGGTCTCACTCTGTCCCCCAGGCTGGAGTGCAGTGGCATGATCATGGCTCATTGCAGCCTCAACTTCCTGGGCTCAAGTGATCCTCCCACCTCAGCCTCCCAAGTAGCTGGGACCACAGGTGAGAGCCACCATGCCTGGGTAATTTTTGTATTTTTTGTAGAGATGGGGTTTCACCATATTGTCCAGGCTGGTCTCAAACTCCTGGACTCAAGCAATCTTCTTGCCTTGGCCTCACAAAATGCTAGAATTACAGGTGTGAACCACTGCACCAGCCAAAACAGACTCTTTGGGGCAATACGATGCCAAATTATAAGCAAGACCTAAGGCCATGCAAGACCAGGGTTAAGTCAGCCTGCAGGCCAGCAATCTTGCTGCATAGATAGCATTCTTACCTGAATTGAAAACTTTCCTTTCTGCTGACTCAGTTTTACACAGAGCCTGATTCCTTTCACCAATTGCAAATTAAAGAATCTCTAAAGCCACCTATAACCTGTAAGCCCTCCCTCCCACTTCAAGACATCCCGCCTTTTTGGGCTGGACCAATGTATACTTCCCTGACTGATTTATATCTACCCCCCCGCCTTTTTTTTTTCATGTTTTATTATTTTAGGTAGATTTTTCAGGCAAGTATGATTTATGTCTTTGCCTGTAACCACTGCCTCCCTAAAATGCATAAAACCAAACTGTAATCCGACTGCTTCAGGCCCACTGACTCCAGACTTCTTGGGTTTGTGTTTTCCTGGGCCCGCAGTCACTCATATTGGCTCAGGGTAAGCCTCTTGAAGGTATTCCACAGAATATGGTTTCTCCGTTAACAGTGTGTATGTCACGGGAATACAAAGAGTCTGACGTCTCCCACCAGGGCTGGAGAAAAGGAGGGAAGGGGCCTGTGCACTGGGGCTGTTTGGATTGGGTGTGGTCACTGTTGTGAAAACACAATCCCAGGTGGCCTTGGGTCTGGATTGAGCTCCTGCCCCAGATCCCAACAGACCAGACCAAACCTCAATGCAGTCACTCGTGCTAAATGCCACATGACCAAACTGAAACTTTAAGCAGCTAGATTCCAAAACAGACTAGTTTTTCCTGGAAATGAGAGATTCCAGTCTCCCGGAGTCTATGTGATAAGCAAGCCCCTCTGCTTCAGCCCTTACAATGCAGTCACCTGAAGTAGCCTGCTGTTAACTGATCAGCTTCTTTCCTGTTACTGTTTTTTTGCCCCCACCTTACAAAACCCAGTGTTCTGTCATTGCCTGGAGCAGCTCTCATTCTGTTTTGTAGAATGGAGGCTGCCGCATTCATCAATCACAAATAAAAGCCAATTAGATCTGTAATGAAATTTGTTGCAATTTTGTCTTCTGTCAGAGTGGATTAATTTTGTAACAACAGAGGGCTGAGGAAGGAAGGATGGAGATTCCACTTTCACTGTTTCCCTACTGTGCCTTCTGAGTTTTGTATCCTGTGTATTTATTCCCATTCCAGAAAATAAAATAAAATACAAAACCAAGAAAGACATGAAGCATCCTGGGATGTGGTCTGCAGTCTCTCCCTGCCTGTGCTGGCCTTCGCCTCTTCTCCTTTTCAGCACCTCCTGCCCGTCCTCCCTCTCTCCCTCCTGGCCCTACCCAGTGTTCCCAGCTTCCCAGCACAACGTGGCAGGTTGGAAGCCCCACTGCACGGCCCCTGGGCAAACCCCTTTTCCGCAACCTGTGGGACTCTGGGAGCCTGGGCGAGCCACTCAAGCTCTGTGGGACAGCTGTGAGCTTAGGGCAACTGGACCGACTTCTCAGGATTTTATTTCACGTGGGGAAATCTGCTGTCACCTCTACAGCCATGTGTGGATGAGAGGGCTGGAAATGACCAGGGAGGTCTGAACATGCCCAGCCAGCCTCTTCTGCTCCCAGCACTGGGCTAGGCACGTGTCCCGGGAGCTGGGCTTGAAGTTCCCTTCTTTATCCACAGTGGGTCACCCTGAGGCCTGCAGGCAAAAACAGGCTGAGGGTGGGGTGCAGACAGAGAGAGATCACCCTGAGGGAGCTCACACTGCCCCCTCCATCCCCCAGCAGGGTGCCTAGCAGGCCACTCCTGGGACCCCAGCCCCAGATGCTGAATTCGAATCTGGGGTTCTGAGGTTGTCTATAGTGCCCCCAAGTGGAGAGCCGAGGCCAGCGGGTCCTCCCAGGAGGCATGGCCCTGCAGCTGGGTCACTGTAGACCATGCCTCCACATGGCTCAGGTCCTGGGCACCCTATGCCCCTCTCTGGACCCCAGGCCCTCCTGACCACTCCCTGACCCCCTGGATTCCTGCCCTTCCCAGCGCCGTTGGGCCTGGCTGGGCTCTCCATCACCATGAGTCACTGCATCACAAGCATGGCACAAGGGAGTGTTCTGTCTCTGCCAGGGGGGAGGCGGCTGGCACTCAGGCCAGAGTCGCCCTCCAGACATAAGGCTCATGGTCAACAAGAAATCAGAAAAGCATGCACAACTTTTTGACACTTCATTCTTTCAACAAGGATTTACGGAGTGGCTACTCCCTCAGGTGCAGCACAAAGCCTCGGCCTGGGGTTGAGTCAAGACAGCCTCCCCCTGGGTGCTCAGCCTGCCGGAGGGGCACTTGTGGCTGGCACCCAAGGGTGTTCTGACATCTGGAGCCTGAAAGCAGGAAGGGCTGAGGGCTCTGAGTGGGGACTTCACTGCAGGAGCTCAGTGGGAGGTTCTGGAGCCTGAGGAAGAGCAGAGCCCTTGGAGCTGGGACAGGACAAAACCCATCACCTCACACACTAACTGTGGGCAAGTCACACCAGCACCCTGTGCCTCCGTGTCCAGGTCTGAAAAATGGAGCTGACAACTGCATTGAGGTTGATGCAAGGATCAGGTAAGCGAATCTAGTGGAACTTGCCCCCAGCTCGGCTCGGTGATGCTGCTGTGGTCCTGTATGTAAGTCTTGGGAGGAGGGCTCAGATGTGGCTCCACAGGGGCTCCAGGTCTGGACGGGCCTGGTCAGAAGCCTTGCTGCACACTTTGGAACCTGTGACGTGCAGCCTGTGTCCTGCTCGCAGCAGGCCTCAGGGAGCCCTGGTGAGAGAGGGCTACCGGAGACTAAGCGTCAGGCAGTCAGGAGAGGCACTGACCAGCGTCCCCTGGTGGGAGGGCCACCCTCAGCTGCAGATCCTGTGCTGCCTTCTTCTCGAGCCAGGACATCACAACTCACGCTCCTCTTGGTGGGAGCTCTGCGTGAGACGGGATTTCCCTAGCAGTTTGCCTGCGACCTGACTGACGCCTTTTCCTGTGCTGGTCTTTCCTCCAGAAACCCATTTCGCGGCTGCCGGTGGAGCCCCATCCTGGCATCTTGCTGAGGCATGCTGGTTGAGGTAGAAGCTGATCTTGGAGAATGTGGATGGCCCATCTGTCCTTGCACCTGCTGGCCTGACACTGGCCCAGGACGGACACCTGTCCCTCCTACAGACACCAGCCACCTTCTGCCTTCATGATTCTGAATGTCGGGGTGCTGCACATGTGTTGTGACATTTTAGGGAGTGAGGTCCACAGCCCCATTTGAAGTTTTCCTGAAGGGGAATGGCGATCTGACAGCGTGGAGGGAGTGGAGTCAAAAGCCTTTGTTACTTGTAGGCAGAGCTGAGGAGAATCCATTGGCTTCTTCCCAAAGAGCATTTGGCCATCCATGGCTCTAGTTAGAGAGTGCAAGCGGAGGGAAATCATTGTAGGGGATGATTCGTGACAAATAATCTAGCACTGCCCATCAACAAGGGTGGGAGGGTCCAGCCAGCCCTGGCAGGGCTGCACAGGGATGCATGATGCTGGCTGGCTCACTCCTGTCATCCAGCACTTTGGGAGGCTGAGATTTTGAGACATTTTAGCTGAGGAGATTTTGAGACATTTTAGCTGAGGAGATTTTGAAACATTTTAGCTGAGGCAACATGGCGAAAGCCCGTCTCTACAAAAAAATAGAAAAATTAGCCAGGCAAGGTGGCGCACGCCTGTAGTCCCAGCTACTTGGGAGGCTGAGGTGGGAGGATTGCTTGAGCCCAGGAGGTAGAGGCTGCAGTGAGCCAAGACCGTGCCACTGCACTCCCATTCCCACCTGGGCAACAAAGTGAGACCCTGTCTCAAAAAACAAAAAACAAAAAACACAGAAGCAGATGCTGGTGCCATGCCTGTAGAGCCTGCAGAATCATAAGCCAAACAAACTTCTTTACTTTATAAATGACCTGGTCACAGTTATCCTTTATAGCAACACAAAACAGAGTAATACAACGTTCCTGAGGGGACGCCCTTCAGGCCCTCAGCATGTGGTAGCCACCTGTCCTGGGGCAGCAAGTAGGCCAGACTGGGGCCAGATTGAGGCCGGTTCGGTGGGCCTTCCTAAGATCGGCTCCCCTACCCGTCTCCCACCCTAAGCCTCACAGTCCTCACAAAAGTTTGGATCATTATTCTGAAAGACATAATCCCAAACACTGGTCCCCAACATTGAAATATTGAAAGACGCAAATCTCTAAAGTTTCAAATCTCTAACATCTAAAGTCTTGAAAATCACAATCCCAGGATAGTTGCATCATGTTAGGTGGAGCTACTGCCTTGCTTGGGGCTTTATTTGGAGACTGAGAATGGTTTAAGGGGATGCGGATGGATGCCAAGTTGACAAGGGGTGGACCTGTGGACTTTATTTTGGGTGTGAACTTGACTGGGTTAAGGGATACCTAGAGACCTGGGAGACCATTATTTTGGGCGTCTGTGAGGTGTTTCCAGAGATTAGTGTGTGAGTCTGAGGGTCCTAGGTGGGGAAGATCCACCCTCAATGTTGGTGGGCAGCATTCAATCTGCCGAGGCCCAGGGAGAACAAATACAGAAGGCAAATTGGTCTCTCTCTGAGAGCTGGGACAGGCTTTTCTTCCACTGCCTTGACATCAGAGCTTCAGGCTCGCTGGCCTTTGGACTCTGGGACTTACACCCATGGCCCTCCTGGGTCCTGAGGCTTTCGTCCTGAGCCACCCTGCCAGCATCCCAGGTTGACGGTGTGTGTAAGCATTGTGCGTGTGTATAAAAACGTCAAAACTTCCTCCATAAATGAAGAGATGTAATTTTTGTACATCTGCAATTGTGAGAGATGAAAGTTCTTGCCATCTCCGCTCTTTGGGCAACTGTGTGTGTGGTGGTGATGCATCACAGATTGACTTCGTCAAAAGACTTAGGTTGTTGGTCATGATATGACTGCAGATATAAAGCGAGGTGCACACAATTACCCAGCATAGTGACATGCATGTATTCATTTCCCATTTTGACCTATTTCTTTATGAATATAGTTTGTCTGCTAATAACTCACACCCGTGTAACTGTCAGTATACCTGTTTATGCTTCCAAAAATATTATTGCCTATTTTATTGTGCAAAGTGGCTGATGATGTGTTCTGTTGTGTTTTTATGTTTCTCAAATAAATCCTTTTAAAATGTAAGTATCTTTTAAAAAATTTAAAAAAAATTTCCCAGAATTATATTTCCAGGATTTAGATCTTTTGGGATTGTGATTTTCAGATTTTAGAGTATAGTAATTTTAATATTTTGGATTCTCAACACTTGAGACTATGGCATTTGGGATTGTGTCTTTTGGGATTCACACACATCCCGGGCAGACTTATTGGCTCTCTGCTTCCCACTTACAATGTGCAGCTGTTTCTCTCCATCAGTTTCAAGCCCTAGCCCCTCTCTCCAGCCCCTGCATGAGGAGCAGCTAGGTGGCTGCAGCTTCGCACTGTCTTTGGCGGTGGGCTGCCTGAGCTGGTGGGTTCAGGCAAGGATGCCTCCACATGAACATGCTACTCTCTGCATGCCTGAGTCCTGCCACCCCCCACCCCCAACACAGTACCCACATCAGGGACAAAAGATAGAGATTTGAGTCTTCCTGAAAGTGATCATGAAGACACATGCAGTTCCTGGTGCGTGTGAGCCTGTGCTACAGATGGGGCTCAGCCATGGCTGGCCCAGAGGCCCCCACTTCTGGCTGGCCACAGAGGAGGCCCTCACGGGCCAGGAGGCTGCAGCGGCATTCTGGGGCACTTGCAGACACCCCCCCTTCCTGCTGGCTGTTCAAAGTGAGGCCCAGGCTTTCTGGATGGTGGCCCTGGGAACTCCACCGGGCAGCAGGGGCTGAGGGGGGCTCAGAGTCCAGCTGGCTGCCATATGCCACCTGCTCCACAGCCTCTGTGCTGAGCTGCAGGGGCTGGTCCTCCACAGAGGCCCAGGTCTGGACACCTAGCCCGGTGGGCTCCACCCTGAGCCAGCTCAGGTCCTGGACACGATCTCGACACCTCTGGTCCTGTGTGCTGGCCGAGTAGGGTAGGCCATGGACAGTGGTCATGCTGGGGGAGCTGCTGGACTGTTTCTGCTCCAGCATGTCAGGGCCCCTGGCCCAGCGCTGCCCAAAGAGCCCACTGCCCATGTCTTGCCTTGGAGGCCATGCGGCCGGGGGTTGGTTGTTTGAGCTGATCTTCAGGGCTGCCACACGGGCTACACAGCCTGCCAGCGTGGGCTCTGCATCCAGAGTGTCACCCCCGTGACCTGGCCTCCAGGGGTCTCGGAAACACCCCAGGACCCCTGGTGGCCCAGGCTCCTTCTGGGAGCAGGGCCAGGCAGAAGGGGCTGGGGCCTTGTTTTCACTGGAAGTATCTGTTGTCGAAGTGGCTGCAGACTCCATAGAGGAGAACAAGCCTTCAGAGTGACCTCGTGTCTCTTCCTCTAGAGAGGCATCCCTGGACAGTGTGCCAGTCCCTTGTGTGGCCCCCCCGGGGGGCTTGCTCTCTCCGGCGAGCAGGCCTGTGGTGCCCGGGTGTGCCCACAGCTCCTGCCTGCTGGGTGCTGAGCAAACTGTCGCCCCCCCTGCATCTGAGGGCAGGCCCTCCCTGCCCCCTAGCTTCTCTGTGGGTGCCCTGGGGGCTCCCTGGGGACCAGGTGGAGCCACAGGCTGCCCAGGGGTGGGTGGGGCACGGGCCATGGGGCCTCGGCGCAGCCAGCTGACGATGCCCATGGTGATGGCGAGCTCAGTGTCACACAGTTTCAGCAGGCACTCCTTGCCCTTCCAGGAGCTCTGCAGGAAGCCCTGGCTGAGCAGGTCGGGGCCTGGTGCTGGGGCCAAGTTCTCCTCGGCCCCCACTCGGAAGCTACATATGGACAGTGGCGTCCCCAGGGCTGGCCCTGACAGACTCTCAGACACACACAGGTCATCATCTGGGCTGGGGCCAACAGGACCCTCGCTGGGGTCGTGGAAGAGCTCGTAGAGGGCGTCCCCACTGTAGCTGTCCCGTGGGAAGGTGGCGGCAGGAGTGCCTGGGCTCTCAGCTTCCTTCTTGTCCTCCTCAAGGCCTGGCGAGAAGGAATCATAGTAGCCCTCGTCACTTGTGGACACGGATTCGGGCTGCTCGCTCTTGGGGGTGCCTGTGTCAATGGAGCTGGCTTTGGAGCCACTGCGAGGGTCCCTGCAGGGGCAGAGGGGCAGCTCAGCGAGCCCAGCTGTGTCCAGCCAGGGTTGGTCCCTGTCTGTCCCCTGGGGGCCTGAAAGCCACGGGCCTAGCAGGGCACGCTGCTGCTGACGCACTGAGCGATTTACACTGTCCCAGAACCTGGTGAAGTCAGAGGCTTCATTCTGGGCGGGCGAGGCCAGCTGCTCCACACTGCCCTGGAGAGGGCCCCTGGGAACCTTGCTCTCCGGGCCCTGAGCAGCCTGGGTTGGGCTCTCCGGGCCCTCGTTCAGCTCCAGGGATGGCACCGAGCTCTCATCTGCAAAGACCTCCCCACAACCCGTGAGCGAGTCGAAGCTCTGGAGCGAGGCCACGTCCTCACACAGGGCCCTGCAGAGACCAAAGGATGCATCGGCCAGGAGCTCGCTGTCCGACAGGTCCTGGCACAGGCCGTCCAGCCCCAGCCCCTCACCCGGGGGGAAGAAGGCTTTGCTTCGCCGCCCCCCAGGGTCTGACGGGTCCCCTGGGGAGGGCAGGCTTTTCCCCTCGGCCGCCAGCGAGGCCAAGTCCTCAGTCTTGTTTCTGCGAATGTGGAATAGGTTCCGAAAGCACTTCTTGGGCCTTTTCAGGGAAATCCTCTTCCTCGGGATGCTCTTGGCCACAGCCGGCACAAAGGGCATCTGGGGCACAAAGTGGCGGTAGTCAATCATGCGCCGGCTGCCTGGGGAGCCTGGGAAGCTTGCACTGCCCACCAGCTGCCCTGTGGCAGCCGTGGCCCTGCCTGCCCCAGACATGCTGTCGTGAGTCTTGCTCTTTCGCACCGGTTTGAAGGTGGCTCCGCAGAGGGCTGTGGGTCCCCCTTTGGGGTCCAGCTGTGCCCCTTTGTTGGGGCATCTGTCGTATTCTTGGGCACTGGGGCTGGCTTGGGGGCCCTTCTCACTGTGGGGCCTCTGTTGCCCTCCTGGCAGGACTGACCAGGGGCCTGTCCCCTCCCTGGCTGCAGCCACGGCTGCTGGGTCTGGGGGTTTCTCGTGGGAAACCTGCAGGCTGGACTTGATGAAGGTCTTTCCTCTCTTCAGCTCCATGCTGCCAGTGTCCCGGCTGCTGTGGAGGAAAGCAGGAGGCACTCAGTATCATAGACGGGAGGGCCCTGGGCTCTGGAAGACCCTGCCTACCCCTCTCACACAGCTCACTCTCTGCAGGGGCCTCTGTCCCAGGAGATCCTCCTTGCGGGGGGGGGAGAAAGATTGGAGCAGCCCTAACAGCACACAGTAGGAGCCAAAATGAGAGCTGCCTGGGGCCTGGTGACTGCTGCACCCATGAGTGCTTGACTCTCCCAATCTCCCTTTTAGCTCATTTGGCCCATTCAGACTCCCGTGTTCTGTGTAGAGTGCCCAGCGTTCTACAAACAGCTCCTTAGTGTATCTGCAGCATGTCCTTAAGGAGTGGGTGTCATGGCCCTTCTGAGTGGATGGGCGGAGGATCCAATTGGGGCAGTGGCCTCCTTCATCAGGCAGCTAAAGGGACACCCAAGCCTACCTGCTTCCTGGGCCGAAGGCAGCTGGCCCTCAGCTGGGGCTATGGGGGTGTGCATATTGCAGACTCCAGGACTGTGTGCCTGTGCAGGGAGGCAAGACTCTATCTACAGAGGCCATTAGGCAAGACACAGCCCGGAACCTCACAGTGCAGGCAGAGCATGGACACAGAGGAACCAGAGCATCGTGGTGGGAGGCAAGCATGGGACACAGGGTGGGCAGGCAGAGCTGCAAGGGTAGGCAGCCACCACCTTTTGTGCACACATCACCGAGGCATATTGACGCCTGCAGTGCCATGCAGAGAGGGTTTCTGATGCCTGGTCTGAGTTCAATGGGAAAGGGTCCTGGGATCTGCCCTGGGCATGGAGGTGGACAGGTGGCAGCAGTGCTAGCCAATTGACTGTCCTGGCCCAGTTAGGGCATCCGGCCTTACACTGAGATCAGTGGGGAGCTACAGCCATCTTCCTATGGGTGGGTAGAAGCAGGGACTTTAATGAAGTTGGCGGTCTAGGGCCACGCACCTGACCTCCGAGTGGAGGACAGAAAAAATGAATTGTGAGCAGAGAAGACTTGCCAGACGCAGTCCAAATGGACTGAGGATGGGGAGCAAGGCAGATGGAGGCTGCAGGGGTAATGTAGGGTCTTCCAAAGGGAAGAATGCCAGGGTTCACCCACAGCAGGGATAGAGAAGCAGGCAGGGAGTTCTGAAGGTCAAGGCTTGGATCTACACCAACAGTGTGGGACAGCTCGAGGAGGGAAATGAGGGGAGGAGGAGGGAGCTGAGCCAAGGTGAAAGAAGAGCTAGGGTTTAGTTTTAAACATGCTGCCTTGGGGTGTGTTGTGGAGACCTTCAGTACCCAGGAAGAGAGGGCAGACTGAGCCCCTCCCCTCTGTTCCCCTCACCATGTCCTCATGGCCCTGGACTCAGCCTGCTCTTTTCACCTAAAACACCTCTGTCTGCCAGGGTCTCCACCTTTCTTGGTAGTGAGTAGCCTGACAGTCAGTCCTCTGTCAGTCTGGCCAGGGAGAGACTGCGGCTGGCTCCTTTGCCTCTCCATAAGGACTACACGGAGGCAGCCCTGCACTCATCCCCCAGCTCCTGGCTGTGAGGAAGCCTGCAGCAGGCATGAACATGACCTGGGGCTCTGTCAGCCGGTGTGCCTTTTACACCCCACCCCAAGTAAGCTTTGCAGCTACCTGCCAGAGACCCTGAAATGCTTCTTCATGAGGACCCAGGGGGGCGAGGGACTGCCTCATAGCCCAGTGGGCACGTTGAGGCCAAGAAGATGGGAAGGGGTGGAAGAGCTGGCACTGCAGGGGCTGGCAGGGGCAAGCCGACCAGGCTCCACCCGCTCCCACTCAAGGGAAGTGCTTCCTCCCCTTGGAGGAAGCACCTCAGACTTTTGGTTGGAGGATGAGAAGAAGTAGGCACCATGCCAGAAGAGTCACAGAACCTGGGCTGGGCTCCAGCTGCAGCTCAGCTGTTGCTGGTGGCACCCTGGACAGAGGGAGACTGCCCTGAGCAGCCACACTGGCTTTTCTGCCTCATGCCAGATGGTGTATGCCTAAGCCTTTCCCACCCTGCACCTGCAGACTTTCTAGTCTGCACAATCCTTTGCAGCCGTGATAAGGCCTCCGGAGCTCTGCTGGGCTTTGCTGCACACAGCACAGGGCTTACTCTCCAAGCTGTGGCTCAGATGACCCTGGCTGGAGTCTTGGTTACACCCACCTAACCAGGTGGACAGCTTGGCCCGTAACCGTATGAGGGGCAAACTATTGTAACCCCCATTTAACAAAGGATAAATTCAGATTCAGAGAAGTCAATGAACTGACCCAAGTCACACAGGTGTTAAGTGACAGAGTTGGGATCTGAACCCAGGTCTATCTGATTCTGAACCTGACAGTCTATAAACCAACAGCTCAGACTCTTTTGTGGGAAATCTAAAAGTAGAATAATAAATGTGTTTTCATGAAAAATATTGTAAAACACAATGAAAGTGAAGATTAAAAGCAAGAAGCGTAGCTCACACAGATTTAGAAAAATTATGATTGAAGGTAATAATAATTCCTATGGCACGAAATTTTGGAAATATTCATTATGAGATCTCTATTTCCCTTATTCTTTTCTATGTTTTGGAAAAATCTTTTGATTGACATTCTGTTGGAAATAACTTCAGCCAGGCACAGCAAGGATTATTTCACCGTGTGCAGAATTTTGCAACTGCAAGAACAAAAATGTTTTATTTGATATAGATGTCTATAAATAAAACTACCAGTTTCTCAGTTCTCATAACAGTCAACTGATTTAAAATCATGAACAGTTGGAAATTTCACTCCACTCTGAACTTGAAAAATGATCCTTTAAAATAGCTGTCATTGCTATAGATGGCTGGACTCAGTGACACTAACAATGCCAAGCCCATCTCCTGAGTTTATTGAGCACTTTGCATAGAGACAGGACAATAAGCGTAGGACACAGAATGAGGAACCAGAGGCTTAGCAATACTGGAGCATCCCATGAACTCTAGTCTGTGTTCGCTCCAGTCCAAATCCATATTAAAATGTTTTATCGGAACCTGTCTCTTTGGAAATGTGTGACCTATGATGGGGGTGGAAACTCCCTGGGTGGTTGGAGGGCCCACTGCTTGGCTGGAGGCAGGCTGAGAAGTCAACTCCTGTGACAGTTCTCTGGGGCAGAATGGGATTTATGTGGACAGCCAGATGCTGGCCTTGTCACTGCCTGAGGGCAGAGGCCAAATGCGTCCAGGTTCTCAGTTGCAAAAATGCACACTGTTTTGTAACCCTGTGGCTATAAACCCCTGTGAGTGGAACTCCAGCAAGAAACATGACAGGTCCACTCCCACAAGTGCCACATCCCTCCCCCAAGGAGGGTTCAGACCCGTCCCTACCCTTCGGGTGCCTTCTTGTCTGCAGGGCTCAGCAACCACCAACTATTCATTCTGGTGCTTGGTTGCACTCCCCAACGAGATTGAAAATTCTTTAAGGTCCAGGATTCCAACTATAGTAGGCGGTGAGCTATTACTTAATTAAATGAACTATTTTATATTTGAGACATCTTAGTCAAATGTTTACACCTAAGTTCCCTAAACAGGATGCAGAGTCTGAGATTTTAATTCTGTGATATAGTTTATGTGAATCATTTTCTTCTCTCCTTCCTTCCTTCCTTTCCTCCCTCCCTCCGTCCTTCTTTCTTTCTCCTTCCTTCCTTCTTTTCTTTCTTTCCTTTCTCTCTCTCTCTCTTTCCTTCTTTCTTTTCTCGCTCTGTTGCCCAGGCTGGAGTGCAGTGGTGTGATCTCGGCTCACTGCAACCTCTGCCTCCTGGGTTCAAGCAATTCCCCTGCTTCAGCCTCCTGAACAGCTGGGACTACAGGCATGCACCACCATGCCCAGCTAATTTCTTTTTCTTCTTAATTTTAGTAGAGATGGGGTTTCATCATCTTGGCCAGGATGGTGGGTTTTTTTTTTTTTTTTTTTTTTTTTTTTTTTTTTTGACGGAATCTCGCTCTGTCGCCCAGGCTGGAGTGCAGTGGCGTGATCTTGGCTCACTGCAAGCTCCACCTCCCGGGTTCACGCCATTCTCCTGCTTCAGCCTCCTGAGTAGCTGGGACTACAGGTGCCCGCCAACATGCCCGGCTAATTTTTTTTGTACTTTCAGTAGAGATGGGGTTTCACCGTGTTAGCCAGGATGGTCTTGATCTCCTGACCTCATGATCCACCCGCCTCGGCCTCCCAAAGTGCTGGGATTGCAGGTGTGAGCCACTGCACCCGGCCGGCCAGGATGGTCTTGATCTCTTGACCTCGTGATCCTCCCACCTCGGCCTCCCAAAGTACCAGGATTACAGGCGTAAGCCACCGCTCCTGGCCTATGTGCATCATTTTTTAAGACAGTTCAGTGACACCAGGGCCCTGGGCTGAGTCTTTCATCTCTAAGATGAACTTGCAAGTTCCATGGGAACAGGGACCACACAATGTATTTACTCAATTAATTCTGTTACAGGGATGTGATATTTAAACCAAACCTTAAAAGACAGAAGACGACAGCCAGGCAAAAGACACTGCACACATATTCCAGGCAGACAGAACACCCTTCAGAAAGGCCCCGAGGAGCAAGAGAAGTAGAATATTTAAGGATCTGAAAGTGGCTCAAGTGGCCAGAGCAGCAAGCCAGAGGGACGAGGCCTGGAGATGGGCTGTGCACACCACACCCGGTCTGAGGTCTCAGCGAGGGCCGTGCTTTTATCTGCAAGCCACGGGGAGCCAGCCTTCCAGGGCGAGTGACAGGGGCCAATTCTCACTTTCAAAGATGCAGATGAAAATGGACAGCGGAGACACAGAGGCGAGTTAGGAGCCCAAGCAGGGTTTAGGGGAGAGAAGGTGGGGGCAGAGACTCCTGTGTCTGTGCACCTCCCATCACAGTGTTTTACAGTGTTTTACACGGCACACGTAGACATGAATTTATTGCAAATTAGGCAAATGAAGTTATTCCACTGGTTGCTTTTCTAATGACCAACTCAGGCTTAGCTGCCCAGCTTTTTCTTTTTCCTTTGAGAAGGTAATTCTGTGCCTTTCTTTCCTTTCTTAACCTGAAAAGTGTCTGGATGTTTGATTTCATGGAGCAAAATAAAAACCCTGGAGGAATACACATGCCATAGAAACGCCTTGAGACAAAAAATCGTTTGGCTAATAGTTTTGGTATTTTCTATGCCTTCTCCGGTATGCAGGAAAGTCACAGCAGTGTGATACAAAGGAGTGTATGGTGATAAAAAAGCGCAGGCCCAGGGACCTCTGGAAACTGGGCTGGTGGCAGAGCTATGGGGCAATAGCGTTCTCGGTAGTAGGCTGCCTTGTCATGGGAGGGCTGGAGTGAGGGCCACTGTGGGGAGGGAAAGCGACCGTGCTCTGGGGTGGGGGTGGGAATGGGGAATAAAGCAGAAATAGAATCTGCGGTGAGAGCACCACCAAGCCACCCAACCCCCACATTGGGGAGACAAAGGGCCCTCTGGGGAGGGAAGGTCCTGGCCCACCTCCTTGGAGGGAGCCTCTGGGCGGTCCTGGCCTGCCCAGGGGCAAGTTGATGGGCCTCACAGCCGTATTGGCTCTTCCTCAGCTCCTGCATCCGCCAGCGGAGGGTTTCTCCGCTTCCCTAGCCCAGACCTAAAAGGGTCACCGCCCCCAGGCCCCTGACTGCGCCGGGAACCGCTGGGTGGAGGGTGTCGACCCTGCTTCCTGCCCTCAGCCCGTCCATCGCGCCAGAGAATGCACCAAATTCCCCAATCCTTACCCTCCCCCCAGGGTCCACATCCGCGGGGCAGGACCGACGCAGCCTCTCGGGGCCTTGGCGACTTACCGCTGGGGGCCGGCACTGCAGCAGGGCGCGGCCGCGACAGGCTCGGGCACCGCGTCGGAGCGCGAGCCGCGCTCAGCACCACGGTCAGCTCCCGGCGCCGCGCGCCGCGCGCCGCGGCCGGGAGGGGGAGGCCCGGCGCCCGCACCCACCCACCGCGGCTCCAGGGGCTTCGCGGGGTCGGGCTGGCGAGGGTTAAGCCGCCGGAGGCCGGCGGGAGGGGCGGGCCGGCGCTAGCGCGCAGGGGTGGCGAAGGGGCGCGCCGGCCGCGGTGGGGGCTGCTCCGCCACGCTGCCGCCTCCCTGCGCCGCCGCTCGGGCCGCGCTCGGGCCGGCTTTGTCTGTTCGTATCGCCGCGTCTCTGTTTCTGGGTGTCTCTGCCTCCCACCCGGCTGCGGCTGTGCCTCCCTCAGGCGCAGTCGTCTCCCCTCGCCCCCGTGCGCAAGGCGCCCCCGCCGCTGTCCCCTCTTCCGGGAGCGCACAGGTGTGGGAGCCCCTCCCCCTCAGCCCAGAGAGCCAGCCCTACCGACCGCAACACTCTCGGAAGGGCTCGGCCACCCGAAGCCTCGTCACGAGTACTACCGAGGATTCGGAGCGGGCCTGCAAGAAGGGGCAGGCCAGGCTGGGGCTGCAAGACAGAGTCTTCCCTTGGAGAAGGGACCTGACTCTATTATTAAGAGAACGAAACAGGCACTTGCCCTACAGGTACTCACTGTGTGGGGTCCGCTGGTGCTGTGCCCTGCCGCAGTCTTGGGGGAGGAGCAGAAATGCTGTGGGGACCCTCTCTCCGCAGAACTGAGGACGAGGGGTCTGCACTCGTGGTTCAGTGCCTGGGGCTGGGGTGGATTAAGTAACTCCAGGAGGGCTCAGGCAGCAGTGCCAGTAGTGTGGGGCGGAGGTGTGGGGGTGGGGGGCGGGAGTGCACAGTCGGTGCTGGGTAGAGGCTGATGCCAACAGGAGGCTCTCGGCCGTGGTGTGCCCAGGCTGGGCAGGACGGGAGGATGCAGGAGTCCCGGGTCCACGCTGAGGCTGAGGCTGAAGGGAGGGCAGAGCTCAGGTGGATGACGGAGGCCAGGCCTTTCCCTGAGCTTGGTGGGCTCCCTCCCAGTCACCTTGTCCGAGAACCCAGGACACAGAGTGCCCTTGCTTTGGTCTGGTTTGGTTTGTCATTCCCCTTGACATCGCCTTGCCCCAGAGCCAAGAGGCCCCTTCATCCTCCAGCCAAGACCTTTCCCACCCTTGGGTGACCTACCCCCTTGCATTTCTTAGATTTGAGCCCTCTTTCTATGCAGTGACTAACTCAACGTGACCCCAGAGGCCCCCTCGCCCATGTTGTTGGTAACCTTGACCTTTTTTGGCAGATCCTAGCTGTGGGAGTTCCCTGTCTTTCTCTTAGGTCCACAAGGCGGTTTCTGCCTCGTTGCCACATACACCCCAAGTCAGGGGTAGGACTCCCGCAGACTCCACAGTCCTCCTCTTGTTAAAATTAGTAAGCATTAGCCTTCCTTATTAGGCTCTCCCCTCTTTTGCATTTAAGGATTTTTTAATGTGTCTTATAAAATCATATAATTGTGAGGATAATTACAGATTCAGCTTCTTCCAGTGAGTGATAATTGCTCATTTTCGATGCTCACATGGTCATCGTTCGGCCAGTGCAAACTGTTCCAACCCTTCTACTTTGTCATTTCAGAGAGTTTTCAAACACCACTAACTTTTGGGTAACATGAAAATATATATTTAAAATTTTTTATTTCCCCAAGATGTGGGATCAGGTCTTCCCCAAGGACTCCTGTAAAAATCTTTCACACTAGGCTACCCAGTTCAGATACCACTGAATGATTTTTCTTAAATATTATTCTAATGTGAATTTACATTTTATTTTTACAATACACTGACTTACACGCCTGTAATCCCAGCACTTTGGGAGGCCGAGGCGGGTGGATCACGAGGTCAGGAGATCAAGACCATCCTGGCTAACACGGCGAAACCCCGTCTCTACTAAAAGTACAAAAAAAATGAGCCGGGCACGGTGGCGGGCGCCTGTAGTCCCAGCTACTCAGGAGGCTGAGGCAGGAGAATGGCGTGAACCCGGGAGGTGGAGCTTGCAGTGAGCCGAGATCGCAGCACTGCACTCCAGCCTGGGCGACAGAGCAAGACTCTGTCTCAAAAAAAAAAAAAAAAAAAAAAAAAGTGCCATACACTGACTTAGGTTTCTCATCTGTGTTTTTGAGCAGTGGCTGTAAACCTTTTCTTTCCTGGAACTAGCTTCCTGGTCACTTGATTGTCCCCAGGGTCTCAGAACTTCTGGCCACACCACCCCTTGCTTTCTTGGCAGGCCAAAGAGTTGACTTTGGGCACAAATGAGTCGGCCGTCCACTGTGCCAGTCAGGTCAGCTGCATTTATGGGGTACCATCAGACCTACTGCTTTGAGCTGTTTCTTTTTCTTTTAAAATTTTCAATATTTAAAAACTTTTTTCTTTCATATTTTCTAAACAGTGAACAGTTGGTTTCTTTTTCTTTTTTTAAAAAAAAAATTTATTTTATTTTCTGAGATGGAGTTTCGCTCTTTTTGCCCAGGCTGGAGTTCAATGGTGTGATCTTGGCTCACTGCAACCTCCGCCTCCCGGGTTCAAGCGATTCTCCTGCCTCAGCCTCCTGAGTAGCTGGGATTACAGGCATGCAGCACCACGCCTGCCTAATTTTGTATTTTTAGTAGAGACAGGGTTTCTCCATGTTGGTCAGGCTGGCTTCAAACTCCCAACCTCAGGTGATCCGCCCTCCTCGGCCTCCCAAAGTGCTGGGATTACAGGCATGAGCCACCACGCCTGGCGGGTTTCTTTTTCTTTATTGTGGTAAAATATACATAATATGAAATTTACCATTTACCCCTTTTTAAGTGTACAGTTCAGTGGCATTTACCCTCACGTTGTTGTGCAACCATCACCACAGTCTATTGCCAAAACACGTTCCTGACCCCAACAGAAATTCTGTACCCGTTAAGCACTAAAACTCCTCATTCTCCTCTCCCCCTAGCTGCTGGGAAGCACTATTCTACTTTTCTCTGATTTTGACCACTCTAGGTACCTCACCAAAGTGGAATCATACAGTATCTGTCTTTTTGTGGCTGGCTGATTTCACTTAGCATAATGTTTTCAGGGTGCATCCATGTTGTAGCATGTGTCAGAATATCCTTCCTTTTTAATAGTGGATATTATTCCATTGTGTGTAGAGACCACATTTTGTTTATCCATTCATCTGTCAATGGACCCTTTGGGTTGCTCCACCTTTGGATATTGTGAATAATGCTATTATAAGCAGCAATGTACAAATATCTGTTTAGGTTCCTGCTTTTGGTTCTTTGGAATATAAACCATGGAAGTGCCATATTGGAGTCATACGGTTTCTATGTTTAATTTTTTGAGGAACTATCATACTGTTCTCCACTATGTGCAATTTGACATGCCACCAGCAATGTAGAGCATTTTTCCATATCCTCACCAACATGTTGTTTTCTGTGTGTTTTTGCTTGTTTGTTGTTTGTTTATAAATAGTAGCCATCCATTAGGATGGCTGTGAAGTCGTATATCATTGTGGTTTTGATTTGTATTTTCCTAATGATTAGTGATATTGAGCATCTTTTCATATGCTTATTGGCCATTTGTATATATTCTTTGGAGAAGTATCCAAGTCCTTTCTCCATTTTTAATTAGATTGTTTGTCTTTATTGTTGAGTTTTAGGAGTTGTTTATATATCCTGGATGTTAATCCCCTACCCAGTAGTGATTTGCAAATATTTTCTCTCATTCTGTGGATTGCCTTGTCACTCTTGATGAGTGGCTTTCATTAATTTTGATAAAGTCCAGGTTATCTATTTTGTGTATTATTTCTTGAACTTTTGGTGTCATATCAAATAAATTATTGCAAAATCCAATGTCACAAAGATTTTCTGGGTTTTCTTCTAAAAGTTTTATACCTTTAGCTCTTCGATCAATTTTTAGTTAATTTTTGTATATGGTAGAAGGTAAGAGTCCAATTTCATTTTTTGATGTGACTATTCAGTTTTCCCAGCATAATTTGTTGAAAAGACTGTCCTTTTTCCATTGAATAGTTTTGGCATCCTTGTTGAAAGTCATTTGACTAAATACTTGACGGTTTGTTTCTGGGCTCTCTATCCTATTTTATCGGTCTGTATGTCTGTCTTTGTACCACACTGTTTTGATTACTGTAGCTTTGTCCCAGCCTACTTTTGTAAGCATTCAAACCCATTTATTTATTTATTTATTTATTTGAGATGGAGTCTCGCTCTGTCACCCAGGCTGTAGTGCAGTGGCGCAGTCTCGGCTCACTGCCAGCTCTGCCTCCCAGGTTTACGCCATTCTCCTGCCTCAGCCTCCCGAGTAACTGGGACTACAGACACACACCACCATGCCCGGCTAATTTTTTGTATTTTTAGTAGAGATGGGGTTTCACTGAGTTAGCCAGGATGATCTCGATCTCTTGACCTCGTGATCCTTCCACCTCGGCCTCTCAAAGTGCTGGGATTATAGGTGTGAGCCACCGCGCCTGGCCCTAACCATTTTATTTTAAAATTTTATGTTGAGGCTCTCTGGCTTAGCTAGATTTCTTGTTTTTATCACTCTTACTAACAACCATGCCCTTAAACACTGGGAAAAAAATAATGAAATACAGTTTATTTGGCACAATCTCATTTAACCTATAAAAGTGCTTGGGGGCCAGGCGCGGTAGCTCATGCCTGTAATCCCAGCACTTTGGGAGGCTGAGGTGGGTGGATCACCCGAGGTCAGGAGTTCGAGACCAGCCTGACCAATATGATGAAATCCCGTCTCTACTAAAAATACAAAAATTACCCAGGCGTGGTGGCATGCTCCTGTAATTCCAGCTACTCGGGAGGCTGAGACAGGAGAATCGCTTGAACCTGGGAGGTGGAGGTTGCAGCGAGCTGAGATCACGCCATTGCACTCAGCCTGGTCAATAAGAGCAAAACTCTGTCTTTAAAAAAGGCTTGGGTTAGCAAAATTATAGGGTCTGAAACTGGTTGGACCTGGGGGTTGTCTATTCCAACAAGGGGGAGGGGGAGGGGCCTGGAAGAGCCCCTGGCCAACGAGCGTAGATTCCCAACCCCACCCACACTTGGCATCCACAAGCATAAACTGTTTCCTGTCACCAAGAGAACTCACACAAACTTCTGCTTCCCCCTAATCCCTCCATTAAAACATTTGGCTCTGTTGGCCCATTTTTCCAGGATTGTATCATATTCTGTATTTCTCTCATGTCATCCCTCTGTCTATCCATCCATCCATTCATGCATCCATCCGCATCCAAGAAGTATTTATTTGGTGACTATGACATCCGAGGCACTGTACTTGGCATTGGGAATAAATCAGATAAAAAGTTCTGCCTTCAAGGGGCTTAGATTTTTATTGAGGGAGATAGACAATAAATAAAATAAATGTATAGTAAGTTGGTTATAAGCAAGATGATTGGTTAGTTATGGAGAAAAATAAGGTGGCTAGGAGGCTGGGAAACCATTAGACACAGAAAACATTGAGGATGCTTATGATGGCATTGCTTATAATGTAGTCTAAAACAGAATATAGCTTTCTGGCCCCCAAACTGATCATGGTTAAATAAATTTTGGTTACATCCATATAGTGGGGAATTATGAAGCCATTGAAAATATGTTGGACACCATATTTTTTAACCTGGGAAATGAAATGATATTCATGAAATGTTTCTAAATAAACGGCAGCATAGAAAAAATACATATAATCTGCTTTTAATTCTGTAAAATAAATATATTTAACAAAACAACTTGAAAATGTATACTAAAATATTTAAAAGATTGTATTTGGGTGGTGGAATTATGAGCGGCCTTGTGATTTTTTTCTAAGTTTTTGTAAACCAACGTGGTTAATATAAAAAACCTAAAAACACATATACAATACACACACACACACACACACACACACACACACACACACACACAGAATCATGTGCTATATAATGGCATTTTGGTCAATGACAGACTTAGTCCCATAAGATTATAATTGAGCTGAAAAATTCTTATCTCCTGTTGGCTAGGAGGTACAATATACCCTCCCTCTTCCTGAAAGCCCAAGTGCCTTCACATACATTAACTTCCTTCCAGCCCTTCCCGATGTATTCCATGTAGTTTTTACCTATGATTTTAGTTACAATTTGCTTTTCTCTACTCGCATAATTGCTGTAATAATTGTCACGATCATTGTCATCTGCTTCTGCTTTGGGTCAAGTGACTGCTCTTCTTTCTTCTCAACAGTGTTGTGTGCACAGTGGATGTGCAGCCAGCATTGGCTCATGTGTGAAGGAGCATACACTCCTGGAAAGTCTGAGCATGTCCATACGCATCATCTCACTGGGCCCCTGCAGCCCACTGAAAGAAGAGGCAGACACCTGCCCCAACTGCCCAGAGCCCTGCTGGCTGAGCGGATCCCTAATGTCCTTGGTTAAGCTCTCACCCTGCATGACTGTTTTCCTCAGAGGAAGGCACTAGTGGGGACACCTTTTCCTGGGATCTCTATGCAGGGAATGGGCTGGATGTGTACAGACCTTGCCACATGCCTTTAAGGGCTGGTGTCATGGCCAGGCCATGACTCTAAAGAATGAGAGGGGCTGGGTGCGGTGGCTCACACCTGTAATCCCAGCACTTTGGGAGGCCTAGGCGAGTGATCCACTTTAAAGGTCAACTTTAAAGTGATTAAAGCGATCCACTTTAAAGGTCAAGAGTTCGAGACCAGCCTGGCCAACATGGTGAAACCCCATCTCTACTAACAATACAAAAAATTAGCTGGGTATGGTGTCACATGCCTGTAGTCCCAGCTACTCGGGAGGCTGAGACAGGAGAACCACTTGAATCTGGAAGGTGGAGGTTTCAGTGAGCCAAGATCGTGCCACTGCACTCCAGCCTGGGCAACAACAGCAATACTCTGTCAAAAAAAAAAAAGAATGAGGTGGAAGGAGAGCTTCCTTAGGAAAAATGGCCTGCTGAGAGGATGAGGGGTGCAGGACGCCACTGTGCTAGAGTTTGTCCTGTTTGGGTTCCTCCAGAAGCTGGCCCTGATGATGTGGGTGCTTACTAGTTTGGGATGTGATGGCAGGAAGCGCTAGCAGTGAGTGGGGCTGAGGCAGTGGATGGGGACACTATCAGGCCATTTGCTCCTATCAGGGGTGGCCCTCAGTCTCCTTGTGAGGCTCCAAGAGGTTATCTAGAGCATTCCTGAGTTATCCACACCTGGGGAAAGGAAGTTGGGCCATATATTTAACATTCATCATGGGCCGAGGGCTGCTTTCAGAGACTGTAAGTGTCACGCACTCCTGGCCTATCCTGAGAATGAACTGAGGATGCTGCAATGCCCAGAAAAAGGTCTTAGCAGAGACCCCTAACAACATGAAAGGTCACTGGGTGGTTTGCTCATCTTCTGAAAAATACATACCTGTCATTGGTTATTTGCTGATCTTTTGTAAATGGTTGATCTTTTCTTTCTGTTGCTTCCAACTTCCCTGGTAACATGTCTATTGCAGATTTCTTTTTATTTATCCCTTTTTAGGGCCAACTGCTTCCTGGATCTGAGGCTTACCACCTTCAAATAATTGTAGAATATCTCAGGCTTTATCTCTTCAAGTTTTGCTTTTTCTTCATTTCCCTATTATTCCTTCTTGGAATCTAGTTATGTTAAATCTTCTCAATCTCCTTTCCATGACTCTCCCTCTTCAAAATATATTTTTAAATCTTTTTGATTTATTATTTGGTTGGATTCTGCATAATTTCTTTAGATATATCTTATATTTCCTCAATTTTTTTTATGGCAGCTTTTCTGCTGTCCATTGAGTTTTTAACTTCAATTACTATATAATTCATTTTTAGAAGTATTGTTCATCTATCCGTTCCCCTTTCATGTCTGCCTGTTAATTTTTATAGTGTCTTGTTAATTGTTCACATATCTAAGTCTCTCTTTTATTTCTTTAAACCCTTTAAACTTACTTCACATTCTGTGTCTGATCTGAAGTCTGGGTCTGATTCTGCCTTTTCTCTTGGCTCTCTGTCATATTATTTCTTTGTGAGTTTTGACATTTTTTCACGGTAAGCTGACCAATTTCCTTGAACTTTTATCTGTGGGAATTTCTTGAAGCTTTAGTTGGGATTGACTTCCTTCATTTGAATTCATTTCCTCTAGTTTTCTAGGGGCTCTACCCATCTGGCATCACTTTTTAAATTTAAAATTTATCCACTGGGCCCAGTGGCTCATGCCTGTAACCCAGCACTTTGGGAGGCCGAAGCAGGAGGATCACCTGAGGTCAGGAGTTTGAGACCAGCCTGGTCAACATGGTGAAACCCCATCTCTACTAAAAATACAAAAAATAGCTGGGCCTAGTGGTGCATGCCTGTAATCCCAGCTACTCAGGAGGCTAGGGCAGGAGAATTGCTTGAGCCTGGGAGGCAGAGGTTGCAGTGAGCTGAGATCATGCCATTGCACTCCAGCCTGGGCAACAAGAACGAAACTCCGTCTCAAAAAAAAAAAAATAATCAAATTTTATGATTTAAGAAAAAATCAAATTTTTTCTGCTTTGGTGTGCAAATCCACACAGTGACTGACTTACGCTCATAAAGTCTCAGCCGAGTTTCTCTTCCAGCCACTGTTCAACACAGGAAGGTTCCCTTGCAGACTCCGTCAATTCCCAAGGTTTACGTCCTGTTTCACACTTAGGTTCTGCTAAGGTTTGAATGTTTGTGTTCCCTCTCAAATTCCTCTTGAAATGATGTAATCTCCAGCACAGCAGTATGCAGAAGTGGGTCCCTGGGGAGATGATTAGGTCGTGAGGGCCCCTTCACTGTGGGTGGGAAGATGGCCTTTATCAAGGAAGCCTCCCACAGCATGTGACCCCCTTTGTCATTCTGTCCTTTTGGCTGTGTGAGGACACAGCATTTGTCCTCTCTGGAGGAGGGGGAGAGACTGAGTCCTCACCAGACATCATACCTGCTGGTGCCCTCATTTTAGACTTCTGAGCCTCCAGAACTGTGAGAAATAAATTTCTATTACATATACCTTGCCCAGGCTGTGGTTTGTTGCTCTAGCAGCGAGAATCATCTAAGACAGTCTTCCAGCTCTATGCCAATGCGTCCTCCCAGACTTCTCACTCTGGGACCCTGTGTCCCTTCTCCAAGCTCCTCTCAGTGGTTAGACCTTGAGGTTTTGCAGATGCCCTTAGGGCAAAACTGATACTGACTTTCCAGGAATCCATGTTTCTCTTCATTTTTGGTCTTGATCAATGACTTATGTAAGGTGCATTTTCAATATTGAATCTTGCTATGTAAACTATTTTCAAGAGGAGCGTGGCTTAAAGTGTTTGCTACCATCTCTCAGAGATGGGGAGATGCACACTCGCTTTTCCCAGAACCTCTTTCCTCGCTCACAGTCAGCTCTCAGCAGCAGCACTGCACGTCAGGCTGAACAGAAATGAGCTCCTGATACCACATCCAGTGCTGTGTTCGGCTGTGATCACTTTGTTTTGTCAGGGTTATTTTAAAATTTTAGTTTAGGCTCAGCTGAACTATAGGAATCCAAGGGACCCTTCTATGGTCCAGCAGGTCTTTTAAGATTAAAGATGAGCAGACTGTCTTCAGTTAGGCCAAAAAACAAAACAACAACCAAAACCTCAGTCTTTTTTATACATGTGTAGAGGTATCTATCTTGGGTCACTGGAGAAACACAAATTAAAAACTTGAGGGGCCAGGTGCGGTAGCTCATGCCTGTAATCCTAGCTTTTGTTTGGGAGGCTGAGGCGGGTAGATTGCTTGAGGTCAGGAGTTCGAGACCAGCCTGGCCAACATGGTGAAACCCTGTCTTTACTAAAAATACAAAAATTAGCCGGACATGTATCTGTGGCTGCTCAGACTCTTCAACAACTATGTAAATAAACTATATTTCTCACATGGTCAAACGCATTCCTCATCTATCAATTTCTTTCACTTCTTTGTAAAAATCTCCTCCCTGGCACTCCCTCTCCTACTCCTGTGGGACCAGCTGCACAGCCCCAGCCCAAGGATTTCTTTTCATGACCTGGGGGATTCTGGCTCCTTTCCTGGAATGGGTTATTTTCCTACTTCTTGGCTAATTCACTGGTTTTGCTGTAATCTGTATTCTAGTAGCTTCCTTAGGTAAATTTTTTGAGACTTTGTATATCTGAGATTATTCTACTCTTAGATTTGACTGAGTGCTAAATTCTAGGCTGGGAATAACTTTCCCTCAGAATTATAAAGGAATTGATCTTCTTTCTTCCATTAAAAAAAAATTCTCTGTCACCTATTTGCCCCATTTCTCTCTGGAAACTTTTAGCATTATTCATGCTGTTCTGAAATGTGCTGGTAATATAACTTGGTGGGATTTTTTTTCCATTTATTATGCTGAAAACTCAGTGGGCTCTTTAAATCTGAAAACTAAACTTTGGGAAATTTCTTGAATATTTTTGTAATTCCTTTCCTCTTTCCTTCTGGAACTCCTAGTATTTATAAGTTGGACTTCCTGGGTTGATCCTTAGATTTTAGTATTTTCTCTACTTCCTAATAGATTTTCTCAAATTCATGTTCCTATTCTACTTGAGCTTTTCATTTCTCGTGCATAATTTTTTATTTCTAAGAGCTCCTGGCTGGTGTTAGAAGTGTTCTGGGGCCCCGGTTATTCCTTTTCTCAGAGCCCCTCTTCCTGGAGTCCCGGATTCCCTATTTCCTATAATTTCCCTTCTGTAGATTCCAGTTTCCTTTTGCCCCTGCATTGCCTTTTTCCTCTGTGTTGCATCCTGTCTTGTGTTTGCTTTGATCTGTGCATTTCGCTTTGGAGGCTTCCCCCACGGATGGATGGCGGGTGAGGAGCCCTGTGGGGGCTCTGCTGGTGGTGTGTGCAGCCTGTTGCTTGCTGACACCCCCACACACTCAGAGTCTGGGCCCACTCAGCTTCTCTGGAGACGGATCCTCAGGTTCATGCCCTTCGGGGTGAAGCCTCAGCTCCTGGCAGCCTGGAGAGTGGACTGGGCCCTGGCCTCACCCCAGCCCCAGCTAAGCCTCTCGGGAAGGGCAGTGGGCCTACTGCTCCCCGGCCGCCCCAGGCTAAGTGGTCTTCTCCTCTTAATCTCCATACTGGTCTGCTGGCCTCGGGAGGAAAAACAGACCACTCAGGCAGCTCAGCTCAATAGATTCTGCGAGAGCACATCACCGTCTCAAGTGTCCTTTGACTCCTGCCAGCCATGGCACCTCTGGAGCAATCCCAGACACTGTCTTATCTCTGCCTATGTTTGATCAAGCGCACAACCATCTGCTGCTCCGTAGGGCTCTGGCGACAGGACAGCCATGGGGGGTTGTCAGGGAAGCACAAAGAGTTCTCAGAGGACTTCGGCCCCTGGAGCCAGCCAAGGAAGGGATTGTTTCTCCTGCTTCTGCACCTTCCAAGGGAACACCTTTTCCCTGGAAGGGATCCTGGGCCCCTGCCACCTATGCCGAGGTGGAGGGGAAGCCGCGTCCTGTGCTGGGGAGTCAGTAGGTGGTGGCATGCGCAGGTTGTCCTTTCTGGAGAGTTGCTTGCTGCAGCCTTGCCTCTTGCCTGCCGGGTCTGGGCCTGGGCTCCCTGGATTGCTCCCGGACTTTGTTCATGAGTGCTTTTCAGGGTTCTTTCCATCCTTTTATGAAACTCCTAAAAGACACCATATATTCTAGGATTTTTGCGTGCTTGTGAAGTTTTCAGAAACTGCATCAGAATTAAGCAATTAACTGTGGAAATGACTTTAAATAGTCTTAGTTAAAGACACAGTTGACAAGGAAATTTGGTTATTTCCGTGGTCTACAATAACAACATAATAACCATAATTATGATTGATAGCATATACTCAGGCATATTAGAGTTTTAGAAATCCTATAGAATTTTGCATCATATGTTAACATTCACTAAAATATAACCTGAAGAAGGTTAAACGTTATTTTTTATGTCAACAGTCTATAGAGCATGGCCTGTCTCCTGGAGTGGCATCCTATACATATAACCCATTGGAGCCAAGAGTTTTACCTTTTCATGCAACTACATTTTCAGAGATTGATTTGACTTCCTCTTCAGATGTTTTTTCTATTCAAGAGGTAAAACACTGGGATATTTGGACTCTCAGAACAGTGGTCTGGATTTTCCTCTTTGACCTGTGCTTACATGGGGTTCCTCAGAAAGCAGAGTCCCAGATAAAATGTATATGCTATATCTTTTGAAGAATGCAGTTCCAGGGAAGCAGGAGAAAAGAAAAGGAGAATGAGTCAGACAAGCAAGGAAAGCACCCGGAATTGTGCCCCAAAGAGCTGGCGGCTGTGTGGTAGGACATGCATACTGTGTTTAAGCTCCCATTTCACCTTTCATTTTCTGAAAGACCTGTGAACTGCCACATCTTACAGGAGAAGAACTCATAGAACATTAACATCTCCATCTCCAGGCTGCAGAGGCACCGAGCCAGTGGATCCTCCCGCCCCCATGTCTCTCACAAAGCTGCCTGTAGCCCAGTGGGGACCAGCAGGCGTCCGAGGACCCTGGGGAGCCGTGGCGGCAGCTAGGCCGTGTCTCCTGCAGGCCTCCCTGAAACTGCCTGGCCGGCTCATGCCCTCTCATTCTGTGCAGTCATGGATGGTGGCTACACTGCATTGATCTGGGAACACAATGTCATTTCTTCCCTGACGGTGAGGAGACAAATCCGGCAAGCCACAGAGCCCCTGTCACGGAGTGGAAAGCGATGGTCTCTGAAGAGAATCAACAAGGGGAGTTAAAAAAAGCAAAACCAGGCTGGGCACAGTAGCTCACACCTGTAATCCCAACACTTTGAGAGGTCGAGGTGGGTGGATCTCCTGTGCTCCAAAGTTCGGGACCATACTGGGCAACACAGGGAGACCCCATCTCTACTAAAAATAATAAAAAATACATTCGTGGGACATGGTGCATGCCTGTGGTCCCAGCTACTCAGGAGCTTAGATGGGAGGATCGCTTGAGCCCAGGAGGTTGGGGCTGCAGTGAGCCATGATCATGCCACTGCACTCCAGCCTGGGCCACAGAGCCAGACCCTGTCACTAACAAATAAACAAATAAATAAATAGGTCCAGCGTGGTGGCTTATGCCTATAATCCCAGCACTTTGGGAGGCCAAGGCAGGTGGATCACCTGAGGTCAGGCATTCAAGACTAGCTTTGCCAACATGGTGAAACCCTGTGTCTACTAAAAATACAAAAATTAGCCAGTCATGGTGGCATGTGCCTGTAATCCCAGCTACTCCGGAGGCTGAGACAGGAGAATTGCTTAAACCTGGGAGGTGGGGTTGCAGTGAGTGGAGATCATGCCACTGCACTCCAGTCTGGGCAACAGATTGAGTGAGACTCCATCTCAAAAAATAATAATAATAACAAATAATAAATAAATAAATAACTTGAAGAAAGCAGCAAAACCAAACAAGAGCTACAATCCTAGGGTTTTAGCTGGTCCCAAGATTGTAGACAGTATTTTTTGTTTGTTTGAGACAGAGTTTTGTTCTTGTTGCCCAGGCTGGAGTGCATTGGCACAATCTCGGCTCACCGCAACCTCCGCCTCCCGGGTTCAAGTGATTCTCCTGCCTCAGCCTTCCGAGTAGCTGGGATTACAGGCATGCACCACCATGCCCGGCTAATTTTGTATTTTTAGTAGAGATGGGGTTGCTCCATGTTGGTCAGGCTGGTCTCGAACTCCCAACCTCAGGTGATCCACCCACCTCGGCCTCCCAAAGTGCTGGGATTACAGGCGTGAGCCACTGCACCCAGCTGATTGTAGACAGTATTAATCATCTCTCTGCCCTGTCATCCATTCTAGATCCTTTCGGCCTTGAAGGTAGAGGTGACCCAGAGCTTCACCCCTGAGGGATCTGAGACCTTACTTTCCCCACCCTCTATTGGGTCCAGCTGCTCAGTCTTTCTGTGTTTCTCCACTTCATGTGTGTTTTGTTAACATGTAGTTGGACTTTATATCTTTTTATCCAGTCTGAAAATATGTTTTTATTTTATTCCATCCTTTTATGAAACTCCTAAAAGACACCATGTATTATAGGATTTTTGGGTGCTTGTGAACTTATCAGAAACTGCATCAGGATTAAGCAATTAACTGTGGAAATGACTTTAAATAGTCATAGTTAAAGACTCATTTTCATTTAATGTAATGACTATTATCTTTTTCCCGTGTGTATTTTAAGCCCTAAAGATACTTTTATTATTGTTGTTGTAGGCAGTCAGTGCATTTACCGCTTACTTTTCTTTTCCGGTTTCCTTTGTTCATTTCTGTGCTCCGTGCATCCTGAAGGGCCCTTTGTTCAAGATGACATTTTTGTTCATTACTCGTTCAGGTTTGTTGAACAATTTTATTATTTTTTAAAAAACAAAATATGCTTTATTCCACTTTTAATTTTGGAGCATATTTTCCCCAGGTATAAAGTTTGAGTTTTGCAGTCTTTTTCTTCTTTCAGAGCTTTGAGATATTACTTCATTTTTTTCTGGCTTCCATTATTTCTCAGATATGCCAGTCTTCTTTTTGCTCCTTTTAAAGTAACATGTCTTCTTTCTGTGGTTACTTTTATATTTTGTCTATCCTTTATTTTTAGCAGTTTTAGTATAATGTGTGGTTTTCCTTGTATTTATCCCCTTCGGTGTTCACAGGGCTTCTTTAATCTGTGGTTTGACATCTTTTATGGATTTTGAAAATTCTTGCTTAGTGTTTCTTTTCTTTTCTTTTCTTTTGAGATGGAGTCTTGCTCTGTCGCCCAGGCTGGAGTGCAGTGGCACGATCTGGGCTCACTGATCTGGGCTCACTGCAAGCTCCACCTCCCGGGTTTATGCCATTCTCCTGCCTCAGCCTCCCCAGTGGTTGGGACTACAGGCACCCGCCACTACGCCCGGCTAATTTTTTGTATTTTTAGTAGAGATGGGGTTTCACTGTGTTAGCCAGGATGGTCTTGACCTCCTGACTTCGTGATCCACCTGCCTCAGCCTCCCAAAGTGCTGGGATTACAGGCGTGAGCCACCGTGCCCGGCCACTTAGTGTTTCTTTAGATATTGCTTCTCTCCCAATCTCTTACTTCTGGGATTCCAGATATAGTTATATTCTGTTTTTTTTTTGGTTTTTTTTTTTTTTTGCCATATCCCATATCTCTCCCGTGCCCTTTCTGCATTTGCCACCCTTCTCACTGCGCTTCAGTCTGAATATGTTCTACTGTCCACTGGGACAGGCCGCTGTAATTTACCTGACCTCTTGCATGGCCTCCCTCCTCGGGCATACCGCTGAGAGCCTGGGATGTTCGCAAGTCTTCTCCCCCACGGCCTGACTTGACTCCAGCTTCTGTTTCCCCTGCACCATGTAGGCAACAACTTCCCACCAGCTCTTTTCCTCCCAGTGGTTGGTTTTTGCCTAGTTTCTTGGAGTTCAGCCCTGCCACTGCACACCTTGAAGATAATGCGCATGCAGGCTTTGGGGTTCCCTCTCCCTAGCTCCCCTCTGTTTGTGCTGCTGGCCCTTCTACCCTCAGCCCAGTTATGCTGTTGTGCTGTGCTTGGGCTCTGTTCCCTGTGGGCCGCGGAATAACTTCCAGGGGAAGAGTCAGACTGGATGTGGAACGCAACTCATGAGTTTCCTTTCATTCAAGGATTTCAGCCCCTTATCTCAGCTGCTTTGGTTGCTCTCTGTAATGCATACTATGGTTTCACGGGATTTGTCCAGCTTTTATCAATCATATGGTGTGAGGAGGAGCCCTGGAGAAGCCGCGGCATGGCTGCCAGAACTGGAAGCCCTCTGCTCCTTGTTTTTCAGACTCAACAGTTTGTCTGTTTTTTTGGTATAAGCTTCAGTTATGTAATGACTGTATTGTATTCCATTTTATGGATGCCGTGTAATTATATGATCATATCTCTAGAAGGGAAATAGGTTATTTCCCAGTATTCTGCTACGGTGAATATCTTTGAACACATTTAGTTTGTACATGTGCAATGAGAGATGTAGGATAAAGACCTAGGAATGGAACCCCTGAGTCACATGAGTGGATCACTCGTGTGGTGGAGTGTTCCTGCATATTGTATTCAGTGCCAGACTGTCTGAACTTGAATTCCAGTTCTACTGTTTATTAGATCTGTGGCCCTGGGGAAGATACTAACCCTCTGTGTGCCTCAGTTTCCTAAACTGTAAAATGAGAAGCGATATGGTATCTATCACATGGGATCATTATTGTACGTATTTAAAATATTGTTAGTTATTGCAAATTGCCCTCCCTAAGGGTTTAAACAGTTTACATTCTCACAAGCCGGACTTATCACACTTGTCAATGGAAAGTATTCTTAAATTTACTGAGTCTTTACCAAACCAAGAGGTGAGAAATGGCATGTCCATGTGGCCTTATTTTCCACATCTCTTGTATGAGTGAGGCCAATCATCTTTTCATATGTTTATGGGCCATGGCCATTTCCCTTTATGTGGACTGTGTGTGTGTTCCTTGACAATTTTAATTGGCTTATTCATCTTAAACTTATTGACTTTATATTTTTTTGAAAACTGGCCCTTTTGCATATCAGTAGCAAATATTTTGTCACAAGTTTTGATTTGCCTTTCTACTTCACTTACGGCATTTTTCCCTTCTGCAGAACTCTCTAGTATTCTATGGGAAAATCAGTTAATATTTCCTTATAACACTTCAGTATTCTGTATTCTACTGAGAAACCTTCCATACTGTGAGAGTGTAACAACTGGCTGGGCACAGTGGCTCACGCCTGTAATCCCAGCACTTTGGGAGGCCGAGGTGGGTGGATCATGAGGTCAGGAGATCGAGACCATCCTGGCCAACACCGTGAAACCCTGTCTCTACTAAAAATACAAAAAATTAGCCAGGCATGGTGGCACGCACCTGTAGTCCCAGCTACTCGGGAGGCTGAGACAGGAGAATCGCTTGAACTTGGGAGGCAGAGGATGCAGTGAGCCAAGATCGTGCCACTGCACTCCAGTCTGGCAACAGAGTGAGACTCCGTCAAAAAATAAAAATAAAAATAAAAAGAGTGTAACAACTTCTAGCTCTTTATGATTGTATTTTGATGTTCAAATATTTGATTAGCCTGGAAACTGTCTTTGTCTGGATGGTCTCCTGGGTGTTCCAACATGATTGATTGGATAATCCATCACTTCCCACTGCTTTGGAATGGTGTCTGTCAAGCTATGTATCTATCATCTCTTTAATTCTATCAGGGACCAGCCAGAAAAGCAAAACCACACTATTCTTTTAATAGGAAGAACTAGGCCGGGAGCAGTGGCTCATGCCTGTAATCCCAGCACTTTGGGAGGCAAAGGCGGGCGGATCACGAGGTCAGGAGATCGAGACCATTCTGGCTAACACGGTGAAACCCCGTCTCTACTAAAAACACAAAAAAATTAGCCAAGCATGGTGGCAGGCACCTGTAGTCCCAGCTACTCAGGAGGCTGAGGCCGGAGAATGGTGTGAACCTCCGGGAGGCGGAGCTTGCAGTGAGCTGAGATTGCACCACTGCTCTCCAGCCTGGGCGACAGAGCGAGACTCTGTCTCAAAAAAAAATAAAATAAAAAGAACTAGACATAGGGAATTGTTTGAACATGTTTAAACGGGTGGGAGGGGACCCTGAGAGAGTAACACAGAGATAATACGTTAGGAAGCAGCTCTTTCCCAAGCACTGTGGGACATAGGGAAGAGGCTGTGGTTACCAGAGCCAGGAAAAGGGGTCGCTCTCCCGTGGGTGCTGCCACAGTGAGAGAGAACCTGGAAGGGTGGAAGCTGGAACCAGTGGTTCCTGCTGAGGGGAAGGGCTGCTGTTGGGTGATACAGACAGGCACAGGGCAAAACAGGAAGGCCCAGAGTCTCACCCCCTCCAGCTGGCTTCTTGTGACACTTATTGGCAGAGCCTAACCAGAGGACAGCTGGTCAAGCGGGGTGTGCAGAACCCAGCCCCAGTGCCACAAAGAGGAGTACAGAGGGTGGGCTTCTGCTGAAGACCATGGCTCGATACCTGCATGCCCTATGTCTTGGAGCAATTTCTGAGCATCCCGTTCCATCCTGTGCTAGTACCCCGTGGTTGCAGCTGGCAGGCCAGGGCCTGCTTGTTACTTTTCCAGGATATTCCTGGCTATCCTTGTTCATTCATTTTTTTGTAAAAGCAATATTGCTTCAAGTATGGGTTGGGATCATGTTACATTTATAAGTTGCTAGGGAGAACTGTTTATCATGTAGAATCACCAGGACAGGGCTTCCCATGAGTTCACTTCTTTTGCTATTATTTAAGCCGTATTATTTAAACATGTAATGACTCTGCCTCTTCCTATATCAAATTCTGTATAAATCCAAGTTCTTAGTCACAAGCAACAATCCAACCCTGGCTGGTTTAACTGAAGGAAAGGTGTACCGAGAGATCCTGGGTAGGTCTCGGAGTCACCACGGTGCCACCCTTGCTGCTGGCCAGTGAGGCTGTGGCCTGCCTGGCTGACCACACGAGCGGGCTCAGAGGGGTTCTGCTGCCCGGGGGATGGTGTTGCAGCAACCACGACGGCTGTCCCAGCTCTGGCATCACTGGCTCCTGGTTCCGGGTCTGGGGTGGGGCATCTCACTGGCCTCTTATCAGGAGAGCTGGGACTTCTGCTGTCCTAGTGGCCACAGATGGCAGCCACAGGCCACAGAGCCCTCAGATGGGAGAGGAGACTTCTATTGATGGACTGTTTACAGTACATGCCACTCTGGACCAATAACAGTCGCCTGAGAAATGCTTGCTCACATTATCCCCAGCTGGCTCCTGAGCACTTTGGAAGGCCGAGGCAGATGGATCACCTGAGGTTGGGATTCAAGACCAGCCTGGCCAACATGGCTAAATCCCATCTCTACTAAAAACACAAAAATTAGCCGTGCATGGTAAAGGGAGCCCTTAATCCCAGCTACTCAGGAGGCTGAGGTGGGAGAATCACTTGAACCCGAGAGGTGGAGGTTGCGGTGAGCCAAGATCGCTCCACTGCACTCCAGCCTGGGCAACAGAGTGAGACTCTGTCTCAAAAAGAAAGAAAGCGAATACTCACTAAATGAAAGCAATAGAAGAGACAAAGCTGACTTTAAAGCCAAAGAACGGCCAGGCACGGTGGCTCAAGCCTGTAATCCCAGCACTTTGGGAGGCAGAGGCGGGTGGATTACGAGGTCAGGAGATCGAGACCATCCTGGCTAACACGGTGAAACCCCATCTTTACTAAAAAAAAACAACAAAAAAATTAGCTGGGCGTGGTGGCAGGCGCCTGTAGTCCCAGCTACTCAGGAGGCTGAGGCAGGAGAATGGTGTAAACCTGGGAGGCGGAGCTTGCAGTGAGCCAAGATCGCGCCACTGCACTCCATCCTGGGCGACAAGAGCGAGACTTCGTCTCAAAAATAAATAAATAAATAAATAAAGCCAAACAGCCTTACTAAAGAGGGTGACTACATGATAAATTCCAATATCAAAGGAGATAAAATTAACACATATAATAAGAGAATGAAAATTTATAAAGCAAACATTTACAGAATTTTGTGGGGAAATTAACAAATCGATCCGAGCTGGCTCCTGAGCAGAGTGAGCCTGGGGATGAACACAGTGCCACCACGCCACAGCAGCTTGCTGCTGGCTGTAAGCTGGCAAGGCACATGGCCAGGAGCTGACAGGCTGGCCTCTTCATGAGCAGCCCGTGACCTTGGGCACGTTATGTCCCTCCTGGGTCTTATTTTCTCCTGTGCACAGGGGGGAGGGAAAGTGGGAGGGCTTTGGGGAGGCTGTAGGCTATGTGGTTTAATTACTGTATTTGGTATGCATCATACATTAAATGGTGTATATAAACTCTTTATGCAATTTTATTTTATTTTATTTTGTTTATTTATTTTTTGAGATGAAGTCTTGCTCTGTCGCCTAGGCTGGAGTGCAGTGGCACCATCTCGGCTCACTGCAACCTCTGCCTCCCGAGTTCAAGCGATTCTCCTGCCTCAGCCTCCCAAGTAGCTGAGATTACAGGCGCGTGCCACCATGCCCAGCTAATTTTTTGTTTTTGTTTTTGTTTTTGTTTTGTTTTGTTTTTGAGATGGAGTCTCGCTCTGTCGCCCAGGCTGGGGTGCAGTGGTGCCATCTCGGCTCACTGTAAGCTCCACCTCCCGGGTTCACGCCATTCTCCTGCCTCAGTAGCTGGGGGAGTCCCAGCTACTGAGGGAGGAGTAGCTGGGACTACAGGTGCCCACCACCACGCCTGGCTAATTTTTTGTATTTTTAGTAGAGACGGGGTTTCACCGTGTTAGCCAGGATGGTCTCGATCTCCTGACTGCGTGATCCTCCCGCCTCGGCCTCCCAAAGTGCTGGGATGACAGGCGTGAGCCGCCGTGCCTGGCCTCTTTATGCAATTTTAAATATAACAAAGGAACAGATGCTGTATGCCCGTCACCCTGCTGAAGAAATATACGAACCACAGTTTAGAACTCTGCATCGTCCTCCCCACCACATATCAATAGGCATTGTACTGAATTTTGTGTTCATTATTATCTTTTTATGTATTTTTTAATACTTTCCCACTATATTAGCCTGCTCAGGCTGCCGTAACAAAATACCACACACTGGGTGGCTTAAACAACAGAAGTATACTTTCTCGAAGTGCTGGAGGCTTCAGAAGTCTGAGATCAAGGTGCAGGCGGCACTAGTTCCCAGTGAAGCCTCTCTTCCCAGCTTGCAGGAGGCTGTCTTTTCACTGTAGGAAGGGAGAGATATCTCTCTTCTTTTAAGGCCACCAATCCTATCACATTAGGACCCCACCCTCATGACCTCTTTTAACTTACTTAACTCCCTACAGGTCATATCTCCAAATGCAGTCATATTAGCATGTATTCTTCTGGGACTTGCGTTTTTCCAAAAAGCATATACTTATGAGATTCACCCATACTGATGTGTACAACTGTTTATTTTTCAATGCTGTATAGTATTTCATTGCATGACTCTTCCATATGCATTGACCCATTCTTTAATCGATGGCCATTTGGGTTGTTTCTCATTTTTAGCTAATAGTGCTTCTGTGAACATGGAGTAAATGAACAAGTGTTTCTCTAGGGAATATATGTGGGAATATAATTGCTGAAGTAAGGGCATCCTTAACTTTGCTGCATTTGTGGTTGAAGATTATGACAATAGCCCTAGTATTTCCCTTCCCTGTATCCTTGTCCCTTGCTGTGTGGCCTTGGAACTCCCTTTATGGGGAGGTAGTGTCTACTGTTTCTTCCATGAGCCATGTGCTGTTTGGTGCTTTGTCGAGCAGAGTGCAGCAAAGTCATGGCGTGCTGCTTTTAAGCTTCTGGCACGTCTGCTCTCTTGGAAACCTGTGAACCTCTCTTGGAAGCCTGTGAATGAGGCTGGGTTAACCTGCTGGCAGTGACAACACTGGGAAGCAGAGAAGAGCGTCCAAGCCAAGGCCACTCGATGAGTTTCTTGTTGCTGCTGTAACAAAATACCAAAAATCTATGGTTTGAAACAATACAGATGTATTATCGTGCAGTTCTAAAGATCAGAAGTTAAAAATGGGTCTTACTGAGTTAAAATCAGTGCAGGCAGGACTGTGTCCTTCCAGAGGCTCAAAGAGAGAATCCACCTCCTTGCCTTCTCTAGAGGCTGCTCACATTCTTAGGGTAGTGGCCCCTTCTCCATCTTCAAAGCCAGCAGCATGGGATCTTCCCATTTCTCCTTGTCTCTGACCTGGCTGCCATCATTATGACGTATCTCTCCCACCCTCCTGCCTCTTTCTTTCCCTTGCAAGGGCCCCTGGGATTGCATTGTTTCACCTGATAGTCCAGGATAACCCTCCTTTCAGGATCCTTCACTCAGTCACATCTGCAAAGCCCCTGTGGGGCACAGTCAGAGCTAACTAACACATACCTGCTGTTCTTCTTCCAGTTTCTTAATTTGGATCCTAGCTCATTAATTTTGAGCCTTTTTCATTTTGGGAAGAACACACATGAGTGTACATTTGCCTCTAAATGTTGCTGGCTGCATCTCATGCATTTCGATGTGTACTATTTTTATTATCCCCCAGTTCTAAACAATTTTCTGATTTCTGCTTTTAATTAATTAGTCTTTGATCTATGAATTGCTTAGAATGTGACTTTTACATTTCCAAGCATATTTTATTCAGTTATCTTTTTGTTACTTATTTCTCACTTAATTACACTGGACCCAGATGATATAGTCTGCATTGGAATCAAGTCTTTGAAATCTTACTTAGATTTGCTTTATGGGGGTAGCATGTGGTCAATTTTCTTCCAGGCATGCTTATATATATTATGTATTTTCCAATAGTCAAGTGCCATATTTTAAATTTATTCACTAAGTCAAACTTGTCAATTGTGTTGTTCAGTATTCAATATCCTTATTTATTTTGTCTGTTTGCTTTACCAGTTAGGGAGAGAGCACTCTTAAACTTCTCTTTGAAAGTCGGTTTGTTAATTGCCCCTCAAAATTTTGTCAATGTTTGCTTTATAAATTTTCATTATCTTATTATGTTAATTTTGTCTCCTTTGATAAATTGGAACTTATCATGTTGTCACCCTCTTTAGTAAAGCTGTTTTGCTTTAAAGTCAGCTTTGTCTCTTCTATTGGCTTTCATTTAGCGAGTTTCTATCTTTTTTTTTTTTTTTTTTTGAGATGGAGTCTCGCTCTGTCACCTGGGCTGGAGTACAATGGCGCGATCTCAGCTCACTGCAACCTCCACCTTCCGGGTTCAAGCAATTCTTCTGCGTCAGCCTCCTGAGTAGCTGGGATTATAGGTGCCCTCTACCATGCCTGGCTAATTTTTGTATTTTTAGAAGAGACGGGATTTCACCATGTTGGCCAGTCTGGTCTCGAACTCCCAACCTCAGGTAATCCTCTCGCCTCTGCCTCCCAAAGTGCTGGGATTACAGGCGTGAGCCTCTGCGCCCAGCCTGAGTTAAGTTATGATTGGAGGATCCAGGAAAGGCTTTCTGTCTTTTTCTATACTCCCAACTATTGCTTTACTTCCAGCCATTCTCTGTTGTTTGTTTAGCATAATCTCTTATAAATAACATATATCCGATTTAAAAGTAAATGGACAATATTGTTTCCCCACCATCAAATTTTAGTCGTTTAAATTTATTGTTTTAGTAAATTTGAATTAGTTGTTTGGATTCTATCATATTACTTTATGCTTTCTATTTGTCCTGACTTTTCTATATATTTTTTCTTGCCTTCTTTTGGATGAGTTATCTTTTCTCTTATTCATTTCATTTGTTCCTTAGATTATTTAGAGAGTGATCCTCGTTTTGTCTAGTCTGTTAGTGGTTACCTCATTTTAACTTGCATTCCTAACAAAGTCTTAGATTAATATCTGTACCTTCCTCCTGAAGACTGCTAGACTTTAGAATGCTTTAAGTACAACTACACCTTTCTGACACATATACCACTGTTATATAATTCTTTTTTTCCGTTTTTTCTAAACCATTAAATTAGACTTTTTTTTTGGAGACGGAGTTTCACTCTTGTTGCCCAGGCTGGAGTGCAATGGCACAATCTTGGCTCACCGCAACCTCTGCCTCCCGGGTTCAAGTGAGTCTCCTGCCTCAGCCTCCTGAGTAGCTGGGATTACAGGCATGAGCCACCATGCCAATATTGTATTTTTAGTAGAAACGGGGTTTCTGATTGTTGGTCAGGCTGGTCTTGAGCTCCCGACCTCAGGTGATCCGCCCGCCTCGGCCTCCCAAAGTGCTGGGATCACAGGCATTGAGCCACCATGCCAGGCCAAAATTAGACATTTTTATTGCTTTTATGTAGGCAACTAGACAATAGCTATTCCTATTTATGTGCATAGTCTCCAGTGATTTTTCTATTTCTTCATACATCTCAAACCTTCCACCTGGAATAATTTTTCTTCTGCAACAAATACATCCCTTGAAGTTTTCTTAATGTGTATTGCTAGGAATACTGTCTTTCAGCTTTTGTGTTCTATCAAGGTCTGGAAAGGTTTTTCTGTACATAAAATTCTAGGAAGACAGTTATTTTCTCAGCACATTGGCAACATTATTCCAGTTGCCAAGGCTTCCATGTTGTTTGTTTGTTTTTTGAGATGGGGTCTCGCTCTGTCGCCCAGGCTGGAGTGCAGTGGTGTGATCTTGGCTCACTGCAACCTCCACCTCCTGGATTCAAGCGATTCTCCTGCCTCAGCCTCCTAAGTAGCTGACAGGCACGTGCCACCAGGCCTGGCTAATTTTTTTTTTTTTTTTTTTTTTTTTTTGAGACGGAGTCTCTCTCTGTCGCCCAGGCTGGAGTGCAGTGGTGTGATCTCGGCTCACTGCAACCTCCACCTCCTGGATTCAAGCGATTCTCCTGCCTCGGCCTCCTAAGTAGCTGACAGGCAGGTGCCACCAGGCCTGGCTAATTTTTTTTGTTTTTTTTTTTTTTTTTTTTTTTGAGACGGAGTCTCTCTCTGTCGCCCAGGCTGGAGTGCAGTGGTGTGATCTCGGCTCACTGCAACCTCCACCTCCTGGATTCAAGCGATTCTCCTGCCTCAGCCTCCTAAGTAGCTGACAGGCACGTGCCACCAGGCCTGGCTAATTTTTTTTGTTTTTTTTTTTTGAGACGGAGTCTCTCTTTGTCGCCCAGGCTGGAGTGCAATGGTGCGATCTCGGCTCACTGAAAGCTCCGCCTCCCGGGTTCACACCATTCTCCTGCCTCAGCCTCCGGAGTAGCTGGGACTACAGGCGCCCGCCACCACGCCCGGCTAATTTTCTTTTGTATTTTTAGTAGAGACTGGGTTTCACCATGTTGGTCAGGCTGGTCTCTTCCATTGTTTGAGAAGTCAGGGTGAGTTTAATTGCTGTTCCTTTGTCTTTTATCTCTGCCTGCTTTAAATATCTTGTCTTTGTAGTTAGCTGTTTGCAGTTTCGCATCATGTGTTTCAACGTGGGTTATTGGTCGTTTATCTTATTTATAATTGGTTAGATTTCTCGGATCTGAGGTTTGATATCTTTAAACAAATCTGAAAAAATCCTCAGCTGTTATCTCTTCAAATATTTCCTCTCCTACGTTTTCTGTATCGTATTCCCAAATTAAATGTGTGTTAGTCTTTTCCATCCCAACCTCAATGTCTCTTAATCTCTCTTTTATATGATTGTCTCTTTGTCCCTCTGGGCTGCATTTTAGGTAATTTATCTGGACCTCTCTCACAATTTGCAGAGTCTGTTTCCAGTTGTGTCTAACATGCTCTTTAATCCATATTAAATTCAACTCATAATTCTAATATTTTTGTTTCAAGAAGTTCTATTTAAATCTTTTCCAAATTGTCTTGGTTATTTAAAAAAAAGTATTATCCCTGCTCATATTTTCATGTCATTAATTAATGTCTTAAAACATCTTGAACATTTTTATATCAACCCAATGTTGGTAATTCAAGGAGCTGTGGTATGACGCTGCTGTCTTCTTGTTTCTTCTTGCTCTCATTCATGGTGCCTTATCTCCCTGTGTGGTTTTGTGAGATTTGACCATGTGCAGCTCCATTATTTGAGGTTCTTTGACTCTGGAAATTCTCTGCAGCCTAAGTTGAAGCTCAGATCGTCCAGGAGAACCACAGCAACCACAGACTGAGGTCTTTTGACCACTAACATAATTTGAAGCCTGGCTCTAAAACTGTCTGAAGAGTGGCTTCTACTTAAGAATTCTCGAGGAATTTTCTTCTTCTTCTACACAGCACGAATGTCAAGGCAGGCAAACTCCCTTGCTGACCCCTTCTGTAAGGTTAGCTTATCATTTACCTTTATTGTGAGAGTGTAAACCTTGCACACTCCAGCTTTATAGTGGTATCTCCACGACACTCTTCACTGTTGTGGATCGTTGGCTTCCTCTCCTCCCTCCCGCATCCTGAGCGGCTGCTCAGATAGAGCTCATGGTCCCAGGACTCAGCAGCTCTGCTTGCCTACCTCCGTGGTTCTCACTGTCAGCAACATTTTGGCTTCTGTGTGTTGGTCAGCAAGGATGCATCCACAGTGGCCAGGGAGGGTGTGCAGCAAGCCATTGGAGGGACGCAGATCAAGGCTTGACTTAGACCAGAGCCCTGCTTGATTGCCTTTACTTGCTTCCATTTCCAAGTAGGATTTCAGTGTCATAAGAGAGCTTTCTCTACTTAAAAACTGTCAAAATGGTGAAAATCATCAGTTGAGATCCTCTGAAAGGCCCAATTCCACTATTATATTGTGCTGTTCTAAGAAGTTAGTCATAATTGGACACTGCTGCATTCAACATAGATTTTTAACCTCAGTTTGCCAGTCTGTGGACTCAAGAACTCTAGGAAATGGTAAAGATGGCCTGGTGCCTCCTGGATGGGAGGTGGCCCCGGACCATGCCCAACAGCTGCCGGTAGCGGAGCAGGTACAGATATGGGAGCATGGCACGGGGAAGCATCATGAGTACCTCACTGTTAGCTGCCAGGAGCCATGTGTGAGTCCCAGAGTCAATGTGGTGGTACCTGGTCAGCACCATGTCCAGGGAGAACACCACCCCTGTGCTCACGTACAATGTGATCAGCACTGAGTGGATCAGCAGGGTGCCCCTGGCCCGGGAATAGCCCTGCCCCCAGACGCCTGAAGTCTTGGCCTCTGCATAGATCCTCCAGAAACAGTAGGCAATGAGAGCTGTGCAGAGGAACAGAACGCACAGAATGGAGGTGTAGGTAACAATGACCAGGAGGCCACATCCCGGCTGGGTGCCCATGCTCGGTGGTAGGATGCATGAAGCTCCTTGCTCCTCCAGCTGGGCATCCTGCCACTTGCTGAGCCAAATAAGGAATGTGGGGAAGCAGCAGGCCACCAGCCAGATGAGGGCCACTGCCTTCCAGGCAGCCCCATGGGACATGAAGGAGAGGTAGCGCAGAGGATGGATGACTGCCAGGTAGGTGTGCAGCACAATGGCCGTGAAGGACAGGATGGTGCTGGTGCAGGCGGCGAAGACAGCATCAGTGAGAATGCCACAGGCCATGCGGCCCAGCTCCCAGCCACCCAGACTGCTGGAGGAGATGAGCATGTGGAGGAGAATGTAGGCCAGGTCTGAGAGCAGGATGTTAGCCAGGAGCAGGTAGTGGGGCTCCTGTCGCAGCTGTTGGTTCCGCAGGATGGTCACTAGCAACAGGGGGCTGACAGCCAGTGTGGCTGCAGCCAGCAGGCTCGAGGGAAGGAAAAGCCAGTACAGCATGGAGCTGGGCACCCTGAGGTCCCCCAGGCCCAAGGAAGTGTTGCTGGCTGCTTGGGGCATGCAGGGTGTCTTGCTGATGAGCTGGATCAGGGCCGGCCAAGCTGTAGTGCCCACAGGGCAAGGTGCCAGCTCATCCCCCATGCTTCCTGGCAGGAATGGCTGGCTTTGTCACAGGTTGTTGATTCTGCACCTGCCTTGAGTGTTGATCTGCCCCACAGGGGTCCTGATGGCACCACTCCTCTGTAGAGATGCCAGGCTCGGGCAGGCCTTAGGAATGACTGCTTAATGAAGATAAAAAAAACCAATGTGAATTCAGACTCACACCTGGCTTCCTGCATTCACATCTCTGCAACTGTGCAGCTGCATGTGTGTGGGTAGACATAACAGATCATCCCACTGCCACCATTTTGCAGTCACTGACCCCTCCAGAAGTGTCCCCTATCTCAGTGGCCCCCAAACCTGTCTGCTTGGCTCACAGGGAGTGTGCAATGGATTCTCCCCACACTGGATTATATTCAGGGCTGCCCTCCTAGAAACGAAGGAGCAGCTGTCTGGAACTAGGATCGCTGGGCTGTAGACCTGGTTTGACCTCTGTCGAGCTAGAGGCTCAGCAAATTGGACCAGGCTGGAGGGGCCTGGGTGCACTCACATTTCCTCACAGAGCCTTGAGTATGGTCTGCAGCTCAGGGTGACCCTGTGCATGCGTGTGAGTGTGACTCCTACACCCTTCCACTCAGGGCTCCATGTGAGTGTTCGGTGCCCCCAAAACCTCAGCTGACTTGTGGGGTCGCTGTGTAGTAGAAACGTCCCTTCCTTTGGGGAGGAGGAGGCCTGGCAGGCAGAGACCTCATAGGAGCTAGTGGGGAGGAGTGGAAGGCAGGTTCCCCAGGCACCTGGCTTGTCGGGGGTGGGGTGAGCTCAGTCAGAGCCAGTGGCCAGGGTGGCTGTTGGTGTTCGGGGATCCAGTTCAAGTGAACAAGCTCTCCCCCTCTCTCGAGGTGTTGGCTGCGTGGCCTTGAAAAGCTTTGTTCCGGTTTCCTTATCTGTGAAACACGAATGCCAACCACACTGACCTCAGGGAAACATTGCGGAAGCCCAGAGGTAAGGGACTCAGCACAGTGCATAGCCTGAAGTAAATGCTGAGTCAGTGTTAGCTCTCCCACCTACAGCATCCTCCGAGGCTCGGTCCCCTCTGCCCACAGATCCCTGTCATCACTGCAGAACGGGCTGCACTTGGCTGCTGGCAGCCTGAGACCCCTGCCCAACACCCACCGCCGGCCTGGCAGGCTGCTCCAGAAGGCAGGAGCCGCGTGGGAACAGGCAGGATATTTTTAGGGCCAGCAAGAGGCAGAAATTTCAGACGCTGGGTGTGAGACCACGTCCACTGCTGCCCAGGGACCATGTTCGTCACAGCCCGAGACCCCGTCCACCGCAGCCCAAGGACCACGCCCAGAACCGCCCCGGACCACGCCTATCGCAGCCTGGGGACCACGCCCGCCGCAGCCCGGGGCCACGCCCACCACAGCCCCAGACCACGGTCATCGCAGCCCTGGGACCACGCCCTCCGCAGCCCAAGGCCACGCCCATCACAGCCAAAGACCACGCCCAGAACAGGTCCGGACCAGGTCCGCCGCAGCCCGAAACCGCGTCCTCCTCTGAGGGTCTGTTACGCAGCTGCCAGGAGCAGCAGCGCCTGCGCCCTTTTGGCCGATTACGGTACAGAAACTAAAGGTGGTTCTGAGAAAGCCCATCACCCCTTCCAGAGAAACCGCGATGCCATAGGGCGGACCCCGCCTCCCTGCCCCAGCTGCCCTGGCCTGCACTCCCTAGGGGCCCCTTGTACTTTATAGATGCCCTGACCGGTCTAATCGGCCCCAGGCCGGGAGAGGCAGCAGAGCCATTCGCAGGCCACGCTTTCTGCGCGGGTGCCCTGTGTGCTGCAGGGCTGAGGGCCAAGGCCTAGCCTCTCTCTGCTGTCTAGCCCAGCACAACGACTCTCGCCGGCCTTTGGGGTCTTAGAATGCAGATTCCCTAGGGGAGGGAAACTCGTTAAATGACAATCCCTCAGTAAAAATGTGGCTGTGAGCTACATCCTTATAGCCGGTGACAGGGGTGACAAGCAGCAACTTCATGGAATCGGAAAGCGCGAAACTCCCATGGTGAAAAAGCCGCTGGGATGATACAGAGCCTGCCTCCTGCTGAGAATCATCTTAGGAATTAAATAGCCCCTAAAACAATCTCAGAGCACCGCGCGGGTGCTGCCCCGAAGGGAACATCAGTTTGGTCTCACTTGCCGAGGTCCCCTATCCAGGCTGCCCTCCTGGGAAAATGCAGACCGGGGCCCTAGGGAGTGCAGGCCAGGGCGCGGGGACAGGGAGGCGGGGTCCCGCCCTATGGCATCGCGGTTTCTCCGAAAGGGAAGATGGGCTTTCTCAGAACCACCCTTAGTTTCTGCACTGTAATCAACCCCAGATGTGGGGTCACCCAGTGCCACCTCTGGGGTCACAGAGCTGGCCTCCCTGGTTAGGACCCCGCAGCCTTTAACTCCTCTGCCCCGTTCCTGTAATCATCATGGGTCAGGACGGGCCTGCTGGCTTTGGGTGCAGACGCAGGGTGGGTGTCCTGCATAGGCTAGTGAATCTGAACATAACTTTGGAAGCTGAATCTCAGCCATCCGTGGCATTTCAAGAGCCTGGGGATGCTGGAGTGTCCTTGCCCTCTAGGAAGGTGGAGGTAAACTGAGGCTGTAGGCGTGCCTAATGCAAACATGTTTAAACCACAGAATGGACATGCTCCTGGGTCCTCCAGCTGAGGTGGGGTAATAGTGACCACCCACAGCCTCATCGTGGAGCACCTTCTGTGCAGGCACTGAGCACATCTCACAGAAATGACATGCTGCTGTGTGGGAAACTGAAGCCCAGGGAGGTTAAGTGCCCTGCCTAAGGTCACCTTTTGAGAGAGTTCAGTGTTAGTAAGAAGCCATCTTTTGGCGGGGAGCGGTGGCTCACGCCTGTAATCGCAGCACTTTGCACTTTGGGAGGCCGAGACAGGCAGATCACCTGAGGTCAGGAGTTCGAAACCAGCCTGATCAACATGGAGAAACCCCGTCTCTACTAAAAATACAAAAATTAGCTGGGCGTGGTGGCACATGCCTGTAATCCCAGCTACTCAGGAGGCTGAGGCAGGAGAATCTCTTGAACCCAGGAGGCGGAGGTTGCAGTGAGCCAAGATCACACCATTGCACTCCAGTCTGGGCAAGAAGAGCAGAACTCCATCAAAAAAAAAAAAAAAAAAAAAAAAGCTCTCTTTCCTGAGACATGCAGACCCTGTTGCTATGTCCCCCAATGGTGGCAGCAGGACAGGAGTTACTCACCGTGGTGTCAGGTCGAGGCTTGGGGGGCTCAGAAGGTGGGCAGTGGGCACTGGCAGAGGTGACTGAGACTCCCAGCTGGGCCCCCCATCACACAGCAGCTCCCAAAGGCAGCTGGCAGCCAGGACTACCAGGTTGAAAAGGATTATCTAAACAGGGGCTCTTGGTTTCCTGGCAGCAATGCAATGTCCCTCAGCAACAGGCCATGTCACCTGACCTAGCTGCAGGAGCAGAGAAAATCTCCACCCACCCACCCCCCTCCCGGGCCCTCATCGTTTCACCTGGGTACATGCATGTGTGGCAGAGGTAATACACAAAGAACTGACGTGGCAAATTCTGGGTACCATTTTACATTTCCTTTCATCCTCCAGAACCCTGATGAGGATCAGGAAATTGACGTGCATATGAGGCCAATTAATTTTCCCAAGGCCACCTAGCAAATAAGTGGCAGAGAATAGGCATATCTCACTCCAAATCCTGTGTTATTTCCATCCTCACTCCATCTGTTCCCTGGATGATCTTTCTACCTGTACCTTCCTGGCTGGCATTTGTACTGGACTCTTCATCATTATCATAATCTCCATCAATATCAGTCAACATATCTTTATTATCTTCATGTCTTCATCACTATTACCATCACCCTCACCCCATCTCAACATCATCACCATCACCATCATCACATTACCACCATCACCATCACCATTGTCATGCTCTGTTTAATGCTACTATAACAGAATACCTGAGACTGGGTAATTTATAAAAAACAGAGATTTATTTCTTACAGTTTTTGAGGCTGTGAAGTTCAAGTTCAAGGTGCCAGTGTCTTGTGAAGGTCTTCTTGCTCTTCATGCCATGATGGAAGGTGGAAGGGCAAGACAGCACATGTGAGAAAGAGAAGGGAAGGAGGCCAAACTCATCCTTTTATTAAGAACCCATTCCCAAGATAACTAACCCACTTTCATTTCCATTATAACACCATTAATTCATTCATGAGGGCAGAGCCCTCATTACCTAATCACCACTTAGAGGTCCCACCTCTCAACACTGTTGCATTAGGGATTAAGTTTCCAATACATGAACTTTAAGAAACACATCCAAACCATAGCAGCCATATCATCACCACCACTGTTGTTATTACCACCATCATTATCATCACTGTCTTCATCAGCACCATCCATCACTATTATCATCACTATCATCAGCACCATCATCACTGTCAACATCATCATCATCACTATCATTAGCACTTCATTACCATCATTATCAACACCATCATCACTATCATCAGCACCATCACCACCATCATTATCATCATCACCATCACTATCATCAGCACCATCATCACTGTCAGCACCATCATCACCATCATTACATCACTATCATCAGCACCATCATCACCATCATTACATCACCATCATCAGCACCATCATCACTACCATCATCATCCTCCTCTTCACCATCATCATCACCAACATCATATCATGTTGTGATGGTGATTATCCCATATTAAATCAAACTCCCCATTGATTTCTCATCACTCTTAAGATAAAAACCAAAATCTTGGTTTTAATGCACAAGCCCTACAGCAGCCCATCTGTGTTAGCCCATTCTTGCATTGCCGTGAAGAAATACCTGAGGCTGGGTAATTTATAAAGAAAATAGTTTCATTTTGGCTCACAGTTCTGCAGGCTGTACAGGAAGTGTGGTACCAGTGTCCTCTTCTGGTGAGGGCCTCAGGATGCTTACAGTCATGGTGGAAGGCAAAGGGGGAGAAGGCGTGTCACATGGCAAGAGTGGAAGCAGGGTGTGGGGGGAGGTGCTAGACTTTAAAACAACCAGATCTCACATGAACTAACTGAGTGAGAACTCACTTACCACCAAAAGGATGGTGCCAAATCATGGGATCTGCCCCAGGATCCAATTACCTCCCACCAGGCCCCACCTTCAACATTCAGAATCACATTTCACCATGAGATTTGGATGGGACAAACATCCAAACTATATCACTATCCCTTGTCCCTCCCACATCAATCCTCTGTGCTCCAGCTCTCTTGCATCCCTTCTACTCCTTAAAGAATGCACAACCTTTGTTATCTGGGGACATTGCTACCCTCTTCGCACATTTCACTTCTGCTCAGCCAGATCTCAGTTTGAATGACTCTTCTGGAAAATGTCTCCTGATGCTTAGAATGGACCTCAGCTCCCTGCTTTATACAGGCATACCTCAGAGATAGTGCAGGTTTCGTTCCATACCAGCATGATAAAGTGAATATCACAAGAAAGCATGTCACATGAATTTTAGTTTCTCAGTCCATATAAAAGTTATGTTTACACTCAACCCAAATGTCCATCAATGATAGACTGGATTAAGAAAATGTGGCACATATACACCATGGAATACTACGCAGCCATAAAAAAGGATGAGTTCGTGTCCTTTGTAGGGACATGGATGAAGCTGGAAACCATCAGTCTGACCAAACTATTGCAAGGACAGAAAACCAAACACCACATGTTCTCACTTATATGTGGGAATTAATCAATGAGAACACTTGGACACAGGGTGGGGAACACCACACACCGGGGACTGTCATGGGGTGGGGGAAGCGGGGAGGGATAGCATTAGGAGATATACCTAATGTAAATGACGAGTTAATGGGTGCAGCACACCAACATGGCACATGTATACATATGTAACAAACCTGCATGTTGTGCACATGTACCATAGAACTTAAAGTATAATAATAAAAAAAAGTTATGTTTACACTATAATGTAGTCTAGTAAGTGTGCAACAGCACTATGTCAAAAAAAAAAAACAATATATATACCCTAATTTTCAAATACTTTATTGCTTAAAAAATGCTAACAATCATCTGAGGCTTCAACACGTGATAATCTTTTTGCTGGTGGAGAGCCTTGCCTCGATGTTGATGACTGCTGACGGATCAGGGCGGTGATTGCTGAAGGCTGGGGTGGCTGTGGCAATTTCTGAAAATAAGACAATGAGGTTTGCTGCATTAATTGACTCTTCCTTTCATGAAAGATTTCTCCATGGCATGCAGTGCTGTTTGGTAGCATTTTACCTACAGTAAATAGAACTTCTTCCAAATCTGGAGTCAATCTTCTCAAGCTCTACTGCTACCTTATCAGTGAAATGGATGTAATATTTCAACAATATTCACAGTATCTTCACCAAGAGTAGATTCCATCTTATTAAACCACTTTCTTTGCTCATTCATAAGAAGCAACTCCTCATCTCTTACAGTTTTATCATGAGATTGAAACAATTCAGTCACATCTTCAGACTCCACTTCTAATTCTAGCTCTCTTGCTAATTCCACCACATCTGCAGTTACTTCCCCCACTGAAGTCTTGAACTTCTCAAAGTTATCTATGGGGGTTGAAAACAACTTCTTCCAAACACCTGTTAATGTTGACATTTTGAATTCCTACCATGAATAATGAATGTTCCTATTGGCATTTAAAATGGTAAATTCTTTCCAGATGGTTTTCAATTTACTTTGCCCAGATCCATCATAGGAATCACTATTTATGGCAGCTATAGCCTTATGAAATGTATTTCTTAATAAGACAAAAGTTGAAATTACTTATTGGTCCATGGGCTGAAAAATGAATGTTGTGTTAGCAAGCACATAAACCTTAACCTCCTTATATACATCTCCACCAGAGCTCTTAGGTGCCTTGTCAATGAGCAGTAATATTTTGAAAGGAATCTTTTTTTCTGAGCAGTAGGTCTCAACAGTGGGCTTAAAATATTCAGTAAACCGTTCTGTAAACAGATGTGCTGTCACCCAGGCTTTATTGTTGCGTTGATAGAGCACAGGCAGAGTAGATTTAGCATAATTCTTAAGAGCCCTCTGATTTTCAGAATGATAAATAAGCATTGGCTTCAACTTAATGTCACCAGCTGCATTAACTCCTAACAAGACAGTCAGTCTGTTATTTTGAAACTTTGAAGCCAGGCATTGACTTCTTCTCTCTAGCTATGAAAGTCCTAGATGGCATCTTCTTTCTTGTTTTTATTTTTGTTTTTTGTTTGTTTGTTTTGACAGAGTCACACTCTCGTCATGCAGGCTGGAGTGCAGTGGTGTAATCACAGCTCACTGCAGCCTTGACTTCCCAGGCTCAGGTGATTCTCCCATCTCAGCCTCCCTAGTAGCTGGGACTACAGGCATGCATCACCATGCCTAGCTGGTTTGTTTTTTTTTTTTTTTTTTTTTTTGTATTTTAGTAGAGAAGGAGTTTCTCCATGTTGCTCAGGCTGGCGGCATCTTCTTTCAATAGAAAGCTGTTTCATCTACATGGAAAATTTGTTGTTTAGTGTAGCCACCTTCATCAGTTATTATGGTACATACCTTGTATGCACTAAGGTATGCCTGTACTCATATATTGCCCTTTATTCCCCTTACACCATTTACTACAATTTTTCTTAATGTTTAATGTTATGCCTAACCTTGCTATCAGGATCAGCTCCATGAAGGCAGGGGCTGTGTCTGTCCTGCCCACCGGTGTACCCTCAGTGCCTATTGTGCAGAGAGGCAAATGCCAGACCGAAGGTTATTAAATGGCTTGTCTTTAAGGCCAGTGGATTTAGATGGGGGGAAAAGATGAGGAGGAAATCCGAGGCCAAAGACTCAGTTTGAGCAGAGGCCAGGGCCACGCCATGGCATTTCACATGGGCTTCCTTGGCTGTGACAGGAAGGTGGAGAGAAGCAACTTAACTTAAACTGCAGAGCAACAAGACTAAACTCAGCATCTGCAAGGACAGAGTGAACATCCAGGTAGACGATGGGCTAGAGGAGTCCTGGAAGCAGAGGGAAGTGTCCTTGTGATGGGCCAGAGGTAGGGAAGAGGAGTGCTCCTCCAAAGCCAGGTTTTAAATTGATCAGGAGTGTCAGAGGTATGATGCTTTTCTGGAACACTCCTGGAGATCTGAGAGATCTTGAGCATATTGACATCTTTGCAATTAGATTTCCAATCCATATCAAAGGATATTGGAATGTTGCTGCATCTCTTGGTTAAACCTGGATTTTAAAAAATAATTAAATAATATATACTGCTAAAGATAAACTAATTCTGACAGCTCCCATAGTCCCCCAATATTTCCCCCTCCTTTCTTTCAATTTCTGGCCAGACTCCCTCTACCACACTGGGTCTCTCTGGCCCCATATCCCAGTCCCACTTCACATGGTGGCCGCTGGCTCAGAGCGGTGCCCAGTCAGTTCTGGGAAGGAGAAATGTAATGATTGTATGCACCTGGGGGCGCTGGCAAGGATGATAATGGCATCTGGTCCTTCTTCCTGGCATGCAACTGGCCTGCCTCCTGCTTCTCCTAGTGTGTGTAGGCTCTCCTCCTACACATACTAGCATCTCTATCACCCTTCTTCTCATGGCAGAGTGACTTTTTATTTATCCACTGACTTGAGTGGTGGAGTTTATTTTATTGGATTTTAGCACACATGTGAAGCCTTTGAAAAGCCTCTTTAGCCGATGACCATATTTCTCTTCTGACCACCATGTCCACCCCCACTGAAGCTTCCTAAAGGTCCATGAAGTCTGGATGATAATTAAAGTCATCGCAGCTGCTGTCCTGGTCTGCAAAGCCCTGTGGCTACCCTCCCTGCAGGGCGGCAGCTGCCCCACCCACTGTCCTCTGCTCAGCACACCCCGCCCATGCCCAGCCGAGTCCACCCACACGCTGCCCCACTGCTTGGAGCACTCCTGCCATGCAGGTCCCGGCCTGTTGTGTTCATTTAACTTTAAATATTAATTGGCAGGGCACGGTGGCTCACGCCTGTAATCCCAGCACTTAAGGAGGCTGAGGTGGGCAGATCACAAGGTCAGGAAATCGAGACCATCCTGGCCAACATGGTGAAACCCCATCTCTACTAAAAATACAAAAATTAGCTGGGCGTGGTGGTGTGTGCCTGTAATCCCAGCTACTCGGGAGGCTGAGGCAGCAGAATCACTTGAACCAGGGAGCTGAAGGTCACAGTGAGCCGAGATCGCGCCACTGCACTCCAGCCTAGCAACAGAGTGAGACTCGTCCAAAAAAAAAAAAAAAAATTAATTAATTTACAGCAAACGCTTTGTAAGCACTCCTTTATTAGCATTGTGACCTATCTGAAATATACTGAAAAGGCCAGGCACAGTGGTTCGCACCTGTAATCCCAGCACTTTGGAAGCCCGAGACAGGAGGATCACTTGAGGCCAGAAGTTTGACGTTATGAGTCTGAGAATAGCCTGGACAACATAGTAAGACTTTGTCTCTCCCAAAAAATTTTTAAAATTAAAAACTTAGCCATGCCTGGTGATGCATGCCTGTAGTCCCAGTTACTTGGGAGGCTGAGGCAGGAGGATTGCTTGAGCCCAGGAGGTTGGGGTTGACTCCAACCTGGGTGACAGGGTGAGACTCCATCTCTAGAAAAAAAAAAATTTATAGCAAACACTTTGTTCTTTTATTAGCACTGTGCAGTATTTGAAATACACTGAGAAATGCAGACTAGGATTAGCAGATGCTCATGGACCCACTATCCAGGATTAGCAAATGTTCACATTTTGCCATATTTGCTTCCAATTATTATTATTATTATTATTATTATTATTGGAGACGGAGTCTTGCTCTGTTGCCCAGGCTGGAGTGCAGTGGTGCAGTCTTGGCTCACTGCAACCTCCACCTCCCGGGTTCGAGCGATTCTCCTGCCTCAGCCTCCCAAGTAGTTGGGATTACAGGTGCGTGCCACCACGCCCAGCTAATTTTTGTATTTTTAGTAGAAACAGGGTTTTGCCATGTTGGCCAGGCTGGTCTTGAACTCCTGACCTCAATTGACCCACCTGCCTTGGCCTTTCAAAGTGCTGGGATTACAGGTGTGAGCCACCACATCTGGCCTGCTTCCAATTATTTTTATATAACGTTTTATGTTACATATAACTAGATCCAAATATATTTACATGTAAACATATATTACATATTGTATACATTTTTTAACATAGCAAAGCCTCTCACATACAGTTACAGACCCCTTTGTCACCATCCTCTGGCCTATTCTCTCCCGCCCTGCACAGTATCCACCCTGAAGTTACCGTATCTTCCTCCTGCCCATATTTTTGAACTTTTGCTGCAAATACATGGTCCCTGAACTATATATAGCATTTATGCTACATTTGGTATGGTTGCTTCATTCTACTGCTGGCATTTTCCACTCAACATCCCACCTTCCGGGCCAACGCTTTTGCCATTCACAGGCCTAGTTCATTCTATGAAAATGCTCTACAGTGTTCCCTTCTCTGGGCACCTCACCACTTATTTCTCTGCTGTTCCTTGATGGATGTTTTTGCTTTTTTCCAGTCTTACAAGCAGGGCAGTGACAAGGTTGCTAGGCGGAGTCAGAATGTTCATCCAGGATGTTTCTCTAGCAGGAGGAATCACATGGTCAGCTGTGCGAGATGCGCCGCGTTGCCCTCCACAGCATCCACCCTACACTCCCCAGCAGCATGTGAGAAGGCCCTGCTGGAGTGGCCACCGGACCCTCAGAGGAGCCTAGGCCCTACAGGGTGGGCCGGTCTCCCGTCAAGTGCTGTGAGGTTTGCTAAGTTCATTCAGGCACCACTTTGGAGTTGGACCATCGGCACTGAGGAGGAGGCGGGTTCTTGTTTGGATCTAGATGTGTTGCGTTGTAGGTAGCATAAGGAGCTGTGTTCCCCGCCTGGTCATGTGGTTGGACAGCCATCTGTTGTCACCATCCCTGTAGCACCAGCACATCTGATGCCAGCAGGAGTGGACGGCTCCACTTCTCCAAGTGTCTTCACCTGCCACTTACTGGAACCTGCTCTGTCAAGGCAGGCACTGAAGGTTTCTTCAAATATAGCTGAGACAGGGAAGGGATGCTTTGCCTTCAACATCAGTGACCTGAGTCCTCTGGAACTACCTCCAAAGAGTAAGAGCACTTTCCTCTCTCAGACAACATGCAGGCAGGGTAGCGGCACCCCTTACTCTCAACATAGAATGGAACATAGTCTGCGCTCCTGTAGATGATCAGAAGGCATCAGGGGACCATGTGACACCAACCTCAGTCTCAGATGGGAGGCCCTGCACAGGGGTGCGCAGCGTGGGATGACGCCTCTCAGCCCTGCCCCTCTCTTCTTCCTGATCCTGCAACAGCATCTCTCTGGAATGGCGGTCACTGCCTTCTGCCAGCCCCATCACCGTGGCTGGGGAGGAGGAGGCAGTCACAGAGGCCTCAGAGAGCAACATCTCCCACTGCCCAGGCCGTCAGCAACACAAGTGAGACGTGGCCTCTGCCCCAACGGTGCTTACAGAGCAGCGGGGAAGGTGAGTGTGGTGGTTAGTCGTTAATATTAAGTGTCAACTCTATTGGATTGAAGGATGCAAAGTATTGTTTCTGGGTGTTTCTGGGTGTTGCCAGCAGAGATTAACATTTGAGTCAGTGGACTGGGAGAGGAAGACCCACCTATCATGTGGGTGAGCACCATCCAGTAGGCTGCCAGCGTGGCTAGAAAAAGCAGGAAGAAGAAGGTGGAAGAAGCTGACTTGCTGAGTCTCCTGGCCTTTATCCTTCTTCCGTGCTAAATGCTTCACGCTCTTGAACATCAGGTTCCTAGTTCTTCAGCTTTTGAACTCGGACTTACACCAGTGGTTTGCCAGGGGTTCTCGGGCCTTCGGCCACAGACTTAAGGCTGCACTGTTGGCTTCCCTACTTTTGAGGTTTTTGGACTTGGACTGACCCACTACTGGGTTCCATGATCCTCAGCTTGCACATGGCCTATCATGGGACTTCACCTTGTGATTGTGTGAGTCAGTTCTCCTTAATAAATGCCCTTTTATATATATATATATATATATATATATATATATATATATATATCCTATTAGTTCTGTGCCTCTGGAGAACACTGATGAATACCGTGAGAAGGGTGGCTGGCACACCCGGGGACCCACAGAAGAAGAGAGGGAACTCGAAAGTCCCCACTGAGCGCTAAAGAGATTCCCAGAAAAAGTGAGCTTTCCCTCCCGAGGGGAGGAGGAGAAACAGGATGCTCCTGCGGGTCTGGGGTGGTGTGGATGGCTTGGAGGGGATGCGGGAGCCACAGGTAAACTGAAGCTGCTGATGGAGGGAAGAGTAGGTACCAGTCCAGGGTTTGGGGCTGTGATTTTAGGTCCTGGGCCTACAAGCTGATTAGGCCCTTATAAAACAGTTTAACGCTGCCACCTCGTGGCAAGCTCAGAGCAACTTATTCCCGGAAAACAGGGACAGAGGTGAGAATGCAATGAGAAGACGAAGGCGCTGTCTGGTCTGGCATGCAGGGCATGGCATGGGAGAGCACAGCCCCTGGGCACCTTGAGCCTGTGGAGAGAGGCCATGAGGGCAGTGGTCACCAGAGCCCTTCCGCTGAGGCCCAGTGCTGCCCTGAACCTGCCTGCAGGTCACTGTGCCACTGGGTGATGCCGGCACCTCGTCTGTGAGGGGGAGTGCAGGGGTGGCTGTGAGGCCTCAGGGCACTTGCCCCACTGGGTGCCCACAGCCTGCCTGGAGTCCCACTTCTGCTCATGCACTACAGGCTGTCACTGGGAACCTCCTGCTCTGTAGGCCCACCCAGCTTGTGACGGTGGCAACCCTGTCCCTTAACCAGACTGAACAATATCTGTCTTCTGAGCTCCCTTGGGAGCAGCTTGGGCCAGGCAGGTGGGGTCGTGCTTAGGACCAGCAGCAGGACACAGAGGGGCAGGTGGCCAGCAGGCCTGCCCACGCCCATGCTCCCCACATGAGGTGGGTTTTCCTTGGCTTCAGGCTCCTCATCTGCAAACTGACAATGCGCATCATTGTGAGGTGACATGGTGTGGGAGGTGTGGTCCCTGGATGCCTGAGGAACAGCCCAGATGGTGGGCAGTGCATTCCAGCACCCCAGCTCTCCAAAGCCCCTTTCACCTCCCTGAAGACAGTGTTCCTGCAGCTTCCCGGGGCCAGGCCACCTTTGTCCTCACCCACCTGCCTAGTGTGTTTTGGCCCCGTCCAGTGTCACCCACCCTGTGTGACACCTCCACACCCCACTCCGGGCGCCTCCTCTGTGGCCACCCTCAGGCTTCTTGCCTTGCCCACCCGCTCCAGCTTCCCTACATAATTCTCAGTCTCATCCTCTGGCTATATTGGGGAGGGGCACATTACTTTTTTCCAGTATTTTTTAAATTGTGGTAAAATATACATAACATAAATTTGTCTTTTAAACCAGTCTTAACTGTACAGTTCAGTGGCATGAGGTACATTCACACTGTTGTGCAGCCATCACCACCGTCCATCTCCAGGACTTTTTCATCTTCCCAAACTGACTCTCTGTCCCCATTCAACACCAACTCTGCATTCCCCTCCCTCCAGCTCCCACGATTCTACTTCCTGTCTCTAGGACTCTGGGCTCTCGAGGCACCTCATAGGAGTGGAGCCCCACAGTGCCTGTGCTGGTATGGCTGCCTTCTTTCACTTAACATAATGTCTTTAAAGTTCAGCCGTTGTATTATGCATCAGAATTTCATTCCTTTTCAAGGGTGAATACTATCCCACTGTGTGTTTATACCACATTTTATTTATCCATTCACCTACAGATGGACACTTGGGTTGATTCCACCTCTGGGCTTCGTGAATGATGCTTCTAGGCAGACAATTGTCGCTTCGAGACCCTGCTTTCAATTCTTCCGGGTGTATACCCCGAAGAGGAATTGCTGACCAAAGGGTGATTCTGTTTAATTTTTTGAGGAACTGCCATCATTTTATGTTTAAATTTTAAGTGAAGTTTAAGTTTTATTTTTAGATTTGATGTTCAATTGTTTGAGGAACTGGCATTCACAGCATCTGCACCATTTCAGATTCCCAACAGAAGTGCGCAGGGTTCCGGTTTTTCTACATCCTCAACAATGGTTTTTATTTTCTACGTTTTTAATGGTAGTCATCCCAAGGGATGTGAAGTGGTATCTCATTGTTTTCATTTTCATTTCCCTAATGATTAGTGATGTTGAGCATCTTTTCATATGGTATTGGCTATTTGTATATCTTCTTTAGAGAAATGTCTATTCAAGGCCAGGTGCAGTGGCTCATGCCTGTAATCCCAGCACTTTAGGAGGCCAAGGCAGGTGGATCACCTGAGGTCAGGAGTTCAAGACAAGCCTGACCGACATGGTGAAACTCTGTCTCAACTAAAACTACAAAAAAAATTAACTGGGCATGGTGGTGGGCGCCTGTAATCCCAGCTACTCGGGAGGCTAAGGCAGGAGACTAGCTTGGACCTGGGAGGCAGAGGTTGCAGTGAGCCAAGATCACACCACTGCACTCCAGCCTGGGCAACAAGAGTGAAACTCTGTCTCAAAAAGAAGAAGAAGAAGAAAAAAAGAAATGTCTATTCAAGTTCTGTGCCAGTTTTTGAATTGGGTTCTTTGATTTTTGTTGTTCAGTTGTAGAAGTTTAAAAAGAAAATATTCTGGATATTAACCTTTTATCAGATGTATGATTTACAAAGAAAAAAAAACAGTTCAGAGAGTATAAAAAGATCAAGTATTTTTTTAAAGGGTAGATAAAAGTAGATAAGTTAGAAATACATCATTGTTCCATGTGTAAACTTGAGACTCTTTTGCCTGTGTTTATTCTGGTTCTTTTCACAGTACATTGAAATCATCAATTGGTCAGGTGCAGTGGCTCCCTCCTGTAATCCCAGCACTTTAGGAGGCCAAGGTAGGTGGATCACATGAGGTCAGGAGTTCAAGATCAGCCTTGAACCCAGGACCCAGGAAGCAGAGGTTGCAGTGAGCCGAGATTGCACCATTGCACCCCAGTCTGGGCTACAAGAATGAAACTATTTAAAAAAAAAAAAAAAAAAAAAAGGGCTGGGGACAGTGGCTCGTGCCTGTAATCCCAGCAGTTTGGGAGGCCCAGATGGGTGGATCACCTGAGGTCAGGAGTTCGAGACCAGCTTGGCCAACATAGAGAAACCCCATCTCTACTAAAAATACAAAATATAGCTGGACATGGTGGCACGTGCCTATAATCCCAGCTACTTGGGAGGCTGAGGCAGGAGAATGGCTTGAGTCCGGGAGGTTCAGGATGCAGTGAGCAGAGATTGCACCATTGCATTCCAAACTGGGCGACAGAGCAAGATTCCGTCTCAAAAAAATAAATAAATAAAAAATAAAAAAATGAAATTATCAATTTACTTTTCTGCATCTTGTGTCTGCGTTAGCAGAATCTGTCTCATAGGAGACTGTGGTAGGGAGATTTCTAAGATAACCCTCAACAACCCATATCCTATGTAATTCCTCCCCACAAGGATGGGAGGGACTGTGAATATAATGGGCTATCAGTCTTGTGACTGTGTTAACCATATAGCACTTTAAGAAAGGGAGATTATTGATTAAGAAAGGGTGATGTCCTTCAAAGTTCAGACCAAATCATGGGAGTCCTTTGTATCTGGGTCTAGAGGTCACAGACAAGAGAAGTCGAAGATTCAAAGCCTTGGAAGGATTTGATGCCAGAGATCCTGAGGCTACCCCTGAAGGAGGAAGCTGCGGTATTGTGAGAGGGCCTGTGGGAAGCAGCCAAGTGGCCTCTAGGAGTCGACAGTGGCTCCCAACAAGCAAATGAGCGCCTCAGTCATTCAACTGCAAGAAACGGAATTTTGCCAACAACGTAAATGGGCTGGAAGGCAAATTCTTCTGCAGAGCCTTCAGAGAGCTTGTGGCCAGTCAACACCTTGAGCACGAGACCTTCAGCAGAGAACCAAGTTGGGCCATGCCGGACTCCTCACCCATGGGCATGGCGTGGTCATATATTTGTGTTGTTTTAAGCCACGAGGTTTGTGGTAATTTGTTGCATGGCAACAGAACACTAATAGGAATTTTGGTTTCAGGAATGAGGTGCTGCTGTAAGAAACATTTAAAAATATGCCGGTAGTTTTGGAACTGGGCAGTGGATGGGGTCTGAAAATATTTTAAGGAACATCATTTAAAAAACTTAAACTACCTTAGAGAAAGCCTCTATTTCCTTGGATAGACTGTGCATAGAAATCTAGAATTTAAGGCTTCCATGGTTGACAGCTCACCAGGTGGGGGGTATGCTACTGGAAATGGGGTAGATCCTGATGGCATCACAGCAGAAATTGTGTCCAGCTGCTGTGTAGGGAGCAAACTTTCAGGGTCTTGTTTGCACATATGTGTAATCACCAGACAGGTTCTTCCTGCCTGCTGCACAGACAAAATCAATCTACTGAGACCATGCTGTTGCAGGAGAGAAAGACTTTCATTGACCAAGCCCAGCTCACACTGGAAAACTGGCGTTCTCACTCAAATTGGTCTCCCTGAAGGCTCAGAAGCCAGGGGATTTTATGGACAATTGATGGGCAGGGGGTTAGGGAATAAGTGCAGCTGATTGGCTGGGGATGAAATTATAGAGGTGTGGAAAATGGTCCCCGTGCACTGAGTCCACCTCTGGGTGGTGCCACAGGGCCATTTGAGACATGAGTCACAAGTCTAGGTGGGGTCAGTCTGAAAAATCTAAAAAAAAAAAAAATCTTAGGTTCTACAATAGTGACATTATCTATAGGAGCAATCGGGAGAGTCACAAATCTTGTGACCTCTGGCCATATGACTCCTGAGCTGTAAGGGATTATAGAAACTATGCCTATCTCATCAGAATTCAGTCCCCACCCAAAATCCTATTCTTGTGGCCTTTCATTAGTCTTACCAAAGGTGGTTTTCAGTCCCTGAGCAAGGAAGGGATTAATTTTAGGGAGGAACTATTATTATCCTTGCTTTCAAATTAAACTATAAACTAAATTCTTCTCAAAGTTAGCTTGGCTTAGCCCCAGGAATGACCAAGGACAGCTTGGAGGTCAGAAGCAAGATGGAGTCAACTGTCAGATTTCTCTTACAGTTATAATTTTGCAAAGGCAGTTTCATGTGGCTTAGGAGATTTCTAGGCAACACTTTGAGGTGCTACCTGGTTTCATCTTGCTACTTATAGCAAAATGTGAAGGAAGAGAGATAAACTGAAGGAAGAACTGCTAAGCCAAAAGGAACCAGGACTGGAGGGTTTCGAAAATTCTTAGCCTCTCCAGATGTCAAAAGATGCTAAAAGTCAGAGATGGTCGCTGAAACCATGGCACAGAGAAAAGGTTGACACTATAATGTTCTGCTAAGACCACAGAAAGACCAAGAGGTCAGAATAGTCAGTCGATCAAAGGGCCCTTTCAAGACATTGAGGTATAGTCACAACAGAGGGCCCCAAGCCCGCTGCCATCTCAGCAGGAGGCCCAGGTGGAGGAGGGACTATCTCAAAAAGATTGTGCATGTGACTTTATCTAATGAAGTGAAAGGACTATGAGGTTCTTAAGAGGTTTATGTCAGCAGAACATTCCCAGCTCATACTGACAGGGACAGAGAAAGTACACAATGAAAGAAGGCCCCCAGAATTCCACTTGAGGGAAGCAAGGCAATAGAACTACTTGGATGCAAATGTGCTACTTTGCATAAAAAAGGAAGGATGACCAGAGCTGAGAGCCACAGAGAATTTTCTCCCAGGCCTTGAAACTTAATGGAGTTTGTCCAGAAGGATATAAAAGCTGTTATGGACTAGTAACTGCTTTTCACTGTCCATTCCCCCAACCTCCTTTTGAGCATTATGCTATATCCATCTTGTCATTGTATGTGCAGAATGTTGGACCTAATTTCATAGGTCCACAGGTGAGGAAGAATTGTGCTCAAGGGCTGTGTTTAGCAGATTACAGCTGGGAACCTCATCCATATTCTATTTGGAGTATTTAAATGATGAGATTGTGGATTTTGAGCTGATGAGATAATTCTATTTAGATTTAGATGATGAGATTTTGAATTTTAAGTTGAGACTCTAATGAGATTGCCAGAGGCGTTCGAACCAGAGCAACTCCGTCTTGAATAGGGGCTGGTAAAATGAGGTTGAGACCTACTGGGCTGCATTCCCAGGAAGTTAAGCATTTTTTTTTTTTTTTTTTTCAGATGGAGTCTCACCGCTCTGTTGCCCAGGCTGGAGTGCAGTGGCGAGATCTTGGCTCACTGCAAGCTCCTCCTCCTGGGTTCACATCATTCTCCTGCCTCAGTCTCCTGAGTAGCTGTGACTACAGGCGCCCACCACCACCCCAGCTAATTTTTTTGTATTTTTTAATAGAGACGGGGTTTCACTGTGTTAGCCAGGATAGTCTCGATCTACTGACTTTGTGATCCGCCCACCTCTGCCTCCCAAAGTGCTGGGATTACAGGCGTGAGCCACCGTGCCCGGCCTTTTTTTTTTTTTTTTTTTTTTAGACAAAGTCTAGCTCTGTCACCCAGGCTGGAGTACAGTGGTGTGATCTCGGCTCACTGCAGTCTCCGCCTTCCAGGTCCAAGCTATTCTCCTGCCTCACCCTCCCGAGTAGCTGGGATTTACTGGCACCTGCCACCTTGCCTGGCTAATTTTTGTATTTTAAGTAGAGACGGGGTTTCACCATGTTGGCCAGGCTGGTCTCGAGCTCCTGTCCTCAGGTGATCCGCCCGCCTCGGCCTCGCAAAGTGCTGGGATTGCAGGTGTGAGTCACCGTGCCCAGCCCCCAGGGGGTTAGGTATTCTAAGTCACAGGATGAGATAGGAGGTAGGCAAAAGATACAAGTCATAAAGATCTTGTTGATAAAATAGGTTGGGGTAAAGAAGCCAGCCAAAACCCACCAAAACCAAGATGGCAACGAGAGTGACTTCTGGTGGTCCTCAATGCTCATTCTATACTAGTTATAATACATTAGCATGCTAAGAGACACTCCCACCAGTGCCATGACAGTTCACAGCAAGGTCAGGAAGTTACCCTATGTGGTCTAAAACAGGGAGGACCTCTCAGTTCTGGTAATTGTCCATCCCTTTCCCTGGAAACTCATGAATAATCCACCCCTTGTTTAGCATATAATCAAGAAATAACCATAAAAATGGGCAACCAGCAGCCCTCAGGACTGCTCTGCCTATGGGGTAGCCATTCTTTTATTCCTTTACTTTCTTAATAAACTTGCTTTCACTTTATGGACCCGCCTGTATTCTTTCTTCTGCAAGATCCAAGAACCCTCTCTTGATGTCTGAATCAGGTCCCTTTCCAGTAACAGGATGAGGCTCTTGGTAACCTTGAGGTATGCTGAATGCATTTTGGGGATTGGGAGGGACATGCGTCACTGGAGGCCGGAGGTTGGGCTGTTAGGTAGAATTCTAAGATGACTCCCTGCCAGCCAGCTGTTGTCTATAACCCTCCTGTTGAGTGTGGAGGGACCTGTGACTGAGATGGCACAGCCCTCTCATGACCGTGGTATGCCGGAGTTTAAGAAAAGGATATTGTATCGTCCCTGGTGGGCCTGACCTACTCCCACGAGCCGGCGTCCTTATGGAGGAGTGGGTTGAACTCGGAAAGCAAGCTGGAAATGCTGGATGACGTGATGTAAGTAAGCACTTGCCCTCTTATCATTACTGTATATTTCTGGGCTTGGGCCATAGTTGCCTTCATGTCTCCCCTGCACAGTGGAGTTCCTGGAGGGAGGGGCCCTGTGACGCTCTGGGGGTTTCCAGTGACCCCTGCCTCCTACAGACCTGGGCTCCCCGCACCTGCCGCTCGCGAGATCCGGTCCCAGCGCCCCGATGGACGCAGGCGGTTTCCTGGAGCCCCGCGGTTGGCCACGCGCCGCGCTCTCCGCCCCGTCGGGGACGCCCAGGCCACCGGCCGGATGAGGGACGCAGGGGCAGAAGGCTCAGGCCAGGGCCGGCGGGGGCACTGCGCACTGGCCGCCTCCCTCCTCTGGCCAATCCTCCTGCCGCTGCGCGTCCAGTCCACCTCGTCCCTCTCTGCAGGTGAGCGGGCAGGGGTGGCCCAGACAGAGCGAGGAGCAGAGGTCGCCTGCCTCTCGTGGCCGTCCCCCTCCGCCCGATGCGGACGCGGACACCCGCCAGGAGGGCCCAGCCAGGCCAGGTCTGGCTCTCGGGCCCTGGGAGGAAGGCGCCTTTGGAAGGAGGGGAGAGGGTGGGGCGCTCCCCCGCTGGCTCTGCCGGGTTGGATCTCAGGCCTCTGCAGTCCAGTGCCCCACGGGCCTGTGGGGCAGCGCCCCACACACCCTCATTTCCAGGATGGGGAAATGCTACTGCAAACGGGATTGTGGACGGAGTGTCTCTCGTTCGCTTCAGTCTGGGAGAACACAGGGCCTGGAAGGGAGGACACAGCCGCTTAGGGGCCGCGCGGTGGAGCAGTGCATCCCTTCTGTAGCAGGCAGCTTCTGCGCCATCACAAACGGCATTGAGGCCTGGGAAAAGTCGGGCCCAGTACTCACCCCCTAGCCCCACGGGCCGTCGCCCCTGACAGGGGGCAATGGGCTGTGTGCTCCCGGGTCATTCAGGTGGTGCTGTCACATGGGCCACGTGGCTTTACCCTGAGCCTTGGACTTGTCCCTCCTGTGAAGTGAGAGGAGGGGCCTGGTCGCCCCGAGTCCTGTTGATCCTGACATTTGGGAGCACCAGGGGCTGGTGTCCTTCATGCAGGCACCTCCTTGCTGGGCTGTCTCCACAGTGTGTGGGAAGACCAGATTCAGCGGGAATTCCTCCGGGAGGCCCACCGGGAAGATCTTTGGAGGCCAGAGGGCGGAGCCTGAGCGGTGGCCATGGCAGGCCAGTCTCCTCTACCTAGGCAGGCACATCTGGGAGCTGCCCTCATCGACAGCAACTGGGTGGCCTCTGCTGCTCACTGCTTCCAAAGGTGCATCTTCCCTCCACGGGCCCTGCTGTGGGAGTGCATGCAAGAGGGAAGCCCAAAGTGAGGGCGCAGCCTTTCCTTTGTACGCTTTGTTCTGGGACAGTTTGCTGCCCCAGGTGTCCTGCCTTTGACCCAGCAGTGCCCTGTGCCTGGAATGCTGTCCCTGCTCGTCACTCTGTTCCAGTCTCCTGACCAACTGTGTGGCATCTCCCAAGCAGAGGCTCCTACCTCATCTCTCACTCTGGGGTTGGGCATTCCCCAACCCCACCCCACCTCACATTGGTCAACCTGCTAAGATGGTGTGGTTGTCTCATTACATGCACATTACTTTGAAATAGCTAAATGGAGCCGGGTGTGATGGCTCACACCTGTAATCCTAGTACTTGGGAGGCTAAGGTGGGAGGATTGCATGAGTCCAGGAATTCCAGACCAGCCTGGGCAACACAAAGACACCTCATCTCTACAAAAAGTACAAAAATTAACCAGGCCTGGTGGTGTGTGCCTGTAGTCCCAGCTACTTGGGAGGATCAGTTGAGCCTGGAAGGTCAAGGCTGCAGTGACTGTGATCACACCATTGCACTCCACCCTGGGTGACAGAATGAGACCCTGTCTGAAAATAAGTAAATAATTAAAAGTAAAAATAAATAGTTAAGGCCTGTCACAGTGGCTCACACCTGTAATCCCAGCACTTTAGGAGGCCAAGGCCAGTGGATTGCTTGAGCCCAAGAGTTCAAGACCAGCCTGGGCAACATGGCAAAACCCATCTCTACTAAAAATATAAAAATTAGCCAAGTACGATGGGGCGTGCCTGTGGTCCCTGCTACTGAGGAGGCTGAGGCAGGAGGATCACCTGAGCCCAGGGAGGTTGAGGCTGCGGTGAAATGTGGTTGTGCCACTGCACTCTAGCCTGGGCCACAAAACCAGATCTTGTCTCAAAAATAAAATAAAATAAATAGCTAAATGAAAATTAACTCACTGTAGTTGGGATTATCAATAAATAGAGGAAAACAGACTTTTGTTCTAAAGAGAACCACCTCCAGCCCATTCTCCGTCTGCTGTAAACTTTAGGAATCAAAATCCTAATGTTCCACTCAGAGTGAACTTTGGTTTCTGCATCTTGCCCAGCTCTAGGCCACCCACACAATCTCAGTGGGCCTCGGTTTTTCTTGTGTAAATAGTAGTGGGTGTGCAGTGTCCCAGGCCACACACTTGACACACGCTTCAGGTGATAAGACAGAGTGACAGTCCCAGGGCTTCCCAGGGCCAGGCATGCATGGTTGAGCACCTGGCCCCTTCCAGCCAGGGCTTATTGCAGGCTGTCTGGGGAACACCTGCCGGAGGCTCCCCTAGGTCCTGGCTACCCACATATGCTGGCACATTCTTCCCCAGAAGGGTCCTGCGACTCTGTATGTCCAGCCACCAGGGGCGTTTTGTCACTTCTGGAGAATTATTTGCCACTGTCCCCACAGACCAGAGGGAGGGATGAAACAGATGGTCTCTGTCCCAGGAGGTGTGAGGCAGAGGGTCGGGAGACTGAGTTACTCCTCCAATGCTTCCTGGGCTCACTGTGTGCCCAAAGGGAGTCAGGGAGGATGTCAAATTCTGAGCCAGGAAGCCAGAGCTTGGACATAGCTGGCTGTAGCATCCTCCTCAGGTCCCACTCATTTATTCAGCATCCACAGGTGCCAGGCCTCAAGTGAGGCCCATTGTGCGGTACCCAGAAATACAAGCCCCACCCTGAGGCTTCTCATTCTGTCAGGAAAGTGAGGCGCAAGCCCAAGACCATGGTAGACCCTGCACCAGACAGGGGTTCAGAGCAGGAGAGGCCTTGGGGGAGGTGGATGCAGGCATGTGGGGGGAGGAGAACCACACAGCCAGGACCTGTGGGGGGAGGAGAACCACACAGCCAGGACCTGTGGGGGGAGGAGAACCACACAGCCAGGACCTGTGGGGGGAGGAGAACCACACAGCCAGGACCTGTGGGTTGGAAAGTCACTCGTTTTCTGGAAACAAGAAGTTCAGTTCCATGAGCTCCTCCATGTGCTTCACAAATACCTACTGAATTCCTGTCACCAGGTGGGGCAGCCTTGGAGAAGGTGGTGTGTGAGAACTGGGGAGAAGTGGGTGGAGCATGCTGGCTAGGGAAATAGGGTCTTTCAGAATTGCTGTAGGTCATGGGGCCTTGGGAGGGTTCTGGTCAGAGCTAGGAATGAGCCAAGTCTCTTCTCTTCTGAAATGAAGGGGTGAAGTGTAATGCACCCCCAGTGTTTTCTGCACTAAGATTCTTTACTCCTTTGAGTCTGGGGCATGCTGGGAAAGCCACTGGGAATCATCCAAGGCCAAGTGTCCTGAGGCTGTAGGCCCTCAAGCTTGTGTCAAGAGCAAAGCAGGGCTATCTGACACAAGGAAGGGAGGAGAGAGAAACCCCAGAGTGATGGTGGGGTCTGGGTGCCTTCCAGGTGGGCAGCCGGGGTGAGGGTGCCGGCCCAGCATTCAGAGGAGCCTCCCCACAACAGGTCCACTAACCCGATTACCGGATCCTGCTTGGATACGACCAGCTAAGCCATCCCACGGAGCATAGCCAGCAGATGACAGTGAATAAGATCATGGTGCACGCTGACTATAACAAGTTGCACCACATGGGGAGTGACATCACCCTGCTGCAGCTGCACCGTCATGTGGAATTCAGCTCCCACATCCTCCTTGCCTGCCTTCTGGAACCAACCACGTGGTTGGCCCCTGACAGCTCCTGCTGGATATCTGGTTGGGGAATGGTCACCGAGGATGGTGAGCAGCGCAGGGCAGGCAATGCAGGTGAAGGCGCGGGAGGCCGCTTCGGGGCTCTGCCAGTCCTCCTGAGTGTCACAATTCCCCCTGACATGGGTCAAGCCACCTGAGGTTCTCCCACTTTTGGAGGAAGGTACTTGGGCTCTTTGACTCTGAGCCATTCAGGATTCCCTGGTTCTGAATGTTGCTGACTCCACCCTGACTACAAGGGCCTGCTGCCGTCTGACCTCCTCCAGGGCCTCACCAAACTCCACTGGAGCTTCCACGGCTGTGGAAGGTGCTGGGCATCAGTAGCAAGTAAGAGCAGGCCTGCGGGCGCAATGGCTCACGCCTGTAATCCCAGCACTTTGGGAGCCTGAGGTGGGTGGATCATGAGGTCAGAAGATCGAGACCATCCTGGCCAACATGGTGAAACCACATCTCTACTAAAAAAAAAAAAATATATATATATATATATATATATATATATATATATATATATGCATACACACACACACACACACACACACACACACACACAAATTAACTGGGCATGGTGGCATGTCCCTGTAATCCCAGCGACTCGGGAGGCTGAGACAGGAGAATCGCTTGAACCTGGGAGGCAGAGGTTGCAGTGAGCCTAGATCGCACCACTGCACTCCAGCCTGGCGACAGAGCGAGACTCTGTCTCAAAAAAAAAAAAAAAAAGAGCAGGCCTGTCCTCTGGTCCAGGTGTTTATGGCTCAAGAACACTTACCTCTGTGAATGTGAACCTCACTGCTCACCTAGTATATCTGTCATATATTTGTATATTTGTAGACTGAGAAGGAAGAAATGTTAGGCAAAGACTCTAGCAAAAGAGTGAATGCTTTTGATTTAGGGAAATATAATGATGAGTGCAAAAAAGTAGAATGGCAATTTGGCATTATTTGTGGGGTCATGATCTGGCAGAATATCTCAGAGGAGGCATTTGGGACAGGACTTTCTTCCATGAACAGGCCAGAGCTGGCCTCCCTGCCTTGGCCACTGAATGTCAGTCACATGGCCCTAGTCATGAGAGCAGCCGGCCCTCCAAAGACAGCCTCCTGGGACTGTCATTCTCAAACTATTTTTTTTTTTGAGACGGAGTCTTGCTCTTGTTGCCCAGGCTGGAGTGCAGTGGTGCAGTCTTGGCTCACTGCAATCTCCATCTCCCGGGTTCAAGCGATTCTCCTGCCTCATCCTCCTGAGTAGCTAGGATGACAGGCATGCACCACCACACCTGGCTAATTTTGTATTTATAGTAGAGACGGGTTGCTCCATGTTGGCAGGCTGATTTCAAATCCCCGACCTCAGGTGATCTGCCTGCTTCGGCCTCCCAGGGACTGTCATTCTCTAAGAATCAAGGCAGAGAAGATTCTCCAGGTGGGAAAGGAGGAGCTAGGGCCTGGGGAAGTCACCAGTTAGTTGGATCAGCTACTGAGCAGAGAGCCACCGACCTTGAAGAGAGATCTGGGCTCCAGTCATCCTTCTCTCTCCACACACCAGCAGCCCCCAAGGACACATGAGGCCCACACAGGGCAGGCATTGTGCAGGAGTGGGCCTCTGTCATCATGCTGCTCCCACATGGGGACCCCAGGCCAGATCTGGGAGTAACATCTGGAAACAGAGCCCAAGTGTCCCCAGACCAGTTGCTCCTTGAGGAAGGGCCGTGCCTGATTTGTCACACTGCTACACTGCTCAAGCCCACCCAGCACCTGTTAGGCATGCCACCGGCCAGGCTGGCACTCCAGCTGCCACCCTCCCTGCCTCCAGCTCTGCCTCCTCTTAGCAGCCAGAGGGCTTGTTTTTGACCCTTCTATTGTGTCCCAGTGTGCTTGGAATGACACCTCCAACACCACATTCTGGCTAGGAGGGCCCCTGCTCTGGGCCCCGAGGCGGCTGCACCTCACCCTTCACCCCATGCCTGCTCCCTTGCAGCCACATTGGTCTCCCTCCTGGTTCTTCCTACTGCAGGCCCTCCCCCTTTGGCTGTCCCCTCATCTTCGTGTGCTCTCCCTGGGCGAGCAGGCTGGGGAGGGAGGGCTTCCCTCTGGCTGCAGCTGCAGCTGTGGCCCACATCTGACACCTCCTCCCAGTCTTCCTGCCTGAGCCTTTCCAACTTCAGGAGGCAGAGGTCGGTGCCATGGACAACAGTGTCTGCGGATCCTTTTTCCAGCCCCAGTACCCCAGCCAGCCAAGCAGCAGTGACTACACCATCCACGAGGACATGCTGTGCGCTGGGGACCTCATAACAGGAAAGGCCATTTGCCGAGTGAGTGGACTCAATCTCTCTCCCCTGTGCTGCCCTGGGCCTCTGCCACAGGGTCTCCTGTGGACCCTGCCCCAGCCCCGACTTGTTCCTGAGCCCAGCCAAGCCTGAGGTGTCAGAGCCAGGACAGAAACTCCCAAAAAGCGCTGGCCCATCTGTTTTCTTTGTATCTTTTAAGAAACGTTGTTGGCCAGGTACAGTGGCTCACGTCTGTATTCCCAGCACTTTGGGAGGTCGAGGCGGGTGGATCACCTGAGATCAGGAGTTTGAGACCAGCCTGACCAACATGGTGAAACCCCATCTCTACTAAAAATACAAAAATCAGCGGAGCATGGTGGCACGTGCCTATAATCCCAGCTACTCGGGAGGCTGAGGCAGGAGAATCTCTTGAACCCGGGAGGCGGCGGTTGCAGTAAGCTGAGATTATGCCACTGCTCTCCAGCCTGGGTGACAGAGTGAGACTCTGTCTCAAACAAAAAAAAAAGAAAAAAAAAAAAGAAAAAAGAAACCTTATTGAAGCACACCACGCACAGGAAAGGGCAAAAGTACAAGTGTCCTGTGGAGGAATTTTCAGAGACTGACCACTCATGTACCCGGCATCCATGGGTTTCATCCATGCCCATTCCTGACGCTAACTCCCGCAGGATAACTCTGCCTGCTTTCTAAAGCACCATGGCTTCATGTGGGGACTTTTAGCTGAGTGAAGCCATATGGTATGCAAACTTTTGCCTGGTCCCATCAGTCAATGTTGTGTCTGTGGGATGCATCCATCTGGCGTGCAGTCTGTATTGTTCATTTTTATTGCCGTATGCTATTCCACTGTGCAAAGACACTGCAATTTACTCATCCATTCTAGTGCGGGTGGCATTTGGGTGGTTCCCATTTGAGGCTGTTGCGAATGGAATCGCTGTGAACGTCCTGGTGTGTGCGTTTCAGAGCACATAGCTTCCCATTGTGGTTGGCGGTCGCCCTGGCAATGGAATTGCCTTGCCATGAGACATGCACATGTTCATCTCTCGTTGATCATCTGAGAAACTCTGCAACCTGGTTGTACCAATTTGCATTTCCATCAGCTGGTGAGTGATAGTTCAGGTTGCACCTTGTTGCTGCCAGTCCTTCAGATTGTCTGCCATTTTCATATAAACTCTTGTGTGTGGTTTTTAATGTGCATTTCTCTGGTGACTGGTGAAGATAAGCTCTTTGTCATATGTTTATTGCCTTTTTTGTAAATTGTCCTTGCAAGTTTTTTGCCAACTATGGGATTGTCTGCCTTTCATTCTGAATCATAGGAGTTCTTTATCTATTGTGGATATGAGCCCATTATTGGATATGTTCATATATTATGAATGTCTTCTCCCACTATGTGTAATCTTTTCATTTTATAGTGCGGGGAACTGAGGCCCAGAGAGGAATTGTGTTGCCCAATGTGAGGGGTCACAGCCACAGTCAAGCTTGGAGAGGCCCTGCCCTTCTTGGGAGCTGTGGGTCCCAGGAGGACTCCTGCAGGATCCTCTCCCTCTTTTTTTTTTTTTTTTTTTTTTGATGCAGGGCCTTACTCTATCGCCCACGTTAGAGTGCTGTAGTGCAATCTCAGCTCACTGCAACCTCTGCCTCTCGGATTCAAGTGATTCTCCTGCCTCAGCTTCCCGAGTAACTGGGATGCACTACCACTCCCAGCTAATTTTTATATTTTTAGTAGAGATGGGGTTTCATCATGTTGGCTGGGCTGGTCTCAAACTCCTGACCTCAAGTGATCCGCCTGCCTCAGCCTCCCAAAAGTGCTGGGATTACAGGCGTGAGCCACCGTGCCCGGCCTCCTCTCCCTCTGTTGCGCCTCCCTCTTTTTATTTCTCTCTCTTTGGTCACCTCATGGTGCAGAAACATTCTTCGATGACTCCCATCACAAAATGCCCTACAGGCACCCTCTCTGCTCCCCACAACCTCCTCCCACCCCACCCATCCCAGCAGAGCTCACCCCAGGGTGCCTGCCTGTGCCATCTCTTGCTTCCTGGGCTCCGTCCTCACCACAGCCATGCTGTCAGGCGTTGGTGCAGCATCCTCCATCAGACACCATGGGCGGCCCCTCCTGCTCTCTGCTGTCCTCCTTGGAGGGGCCCTTCAGCCTCCTGACACCAACAGCCCACTGTGCACCACTGGGCCTGCTTCCCTTGCCTTGCCCCATTTCCTTAGACAGAGAGAAAGGGTCAGATATGGCAAGTCCTGTCTGTTGACCATTTCCCGCCAGCCTCTGCCATCCCTTCTCCTGCAGTTGTGTCCTGATGGGGCTCAGGCCAGAACCATCCTATCAGACAGAATCTGCACCAGGTCCCATGGGTTCCCTGCCCACTGACGAGGCTGTGGGCTGGCACAGTCAGGTCTTGCCCCTCCTTCCTGTGTTGGCTCAGAGAAGCTCTAGGATTAGAGCAGCCCTTCTGGGGTCCTTCCAGGCCGCCCCGATCCACACCCCATGTCTGTGATATCTGTTCATGTGGAATGTCCCTCGGGGCCTCTTCAGTGCTGTGTGCACACAGAAAGGCTTGGTCATGTTGATTGCACAGATGGCAGGAGGATGCTTGTTTCCTTGGGATTCCCTTTTTGGCCTATGGGATGGGGGTGCTCTGCCCATGATGTCAGGGACTTCCCCGCTTGGGGGCCCTGCCACACTCACAATCGCCCGCGCTCACCTGGGAGCCCCTGGCACTTGCCCTACCCGCAGGCTGGGCATGGGCAGCACCTCTTTTCCCCTCAGCACATCCCACAGCCTGGCATTTTCTAAAAAGCTTAACCAAGAAGTGGAGGGAACACTAGAGACCTTAATAAGTCAAGGACATCTGGATTCAGGACTAAATTTAATCCCAGCACCTTGGAGGCCAAGGCGGGAAGATCACTTGATACCAGGAGTTCAAGATCAGCTGGTAACATGGCAAGATCTCCATCTCCATTTTAATTAAAAAAAAAAAGTTTAAAAAAGAACAAAAATGGCTGGGCACGGTGACTCACGCCTGTAATCCCAGCACTTTGGGAGGCCGAGGCGGGTGGATCACGAGGTCAGGAGATCGAATCCATCCTGGCTAACGTGGTGAAACCCCGCCTCTACTAAAAATACAAAAAATTAGCTGGGCGTGGTGGCGGGCACCTGTAGTCCCAGCTACTCGGGAGGCTGAGGCAGGAGAATAGTGTGAACCCAGGAGGCGGAGCTTGCAGTGAACCGAGATTGTGCCACTGCACTCCAGCCTGGGCACAGAGCGAGACTCTGTCTCAAAAAAAAAAAAAAAAAATACTGGTGGGATGCAGTGCTTTGTGGAGGATTCAGGCCAAGGTGCAGCCAGCCCTCCAGGCTGGCACCCAGCCACCCTGGGGACCACAGGCGGCGCCTTCTCCCCACTGGGGTCAGGAGGGCTAGGCCTGGATGTCCATCTCCTAGAATCCCCTGCTTATTCTCATGGGTTTGTGACTGTCAGCATGGAGGCTCTGCCCAGGGTCTCCTTGGGAGCTTTGTGGAGTGAAGCTCCAGGGCCCCGTGCTTGAGATTTTGATCCAGGAGGTCCCTCCTGGGTCTGGGCTTCTAACTTGCCCAGGTGACTGATGAGCGCCACTCACTCAGACGGTGGAGACACCTGCTGCACACCTTGCTTCCCACATTCCATCCTGGAGAAGTGTAAGGTCCCCTCCTGTGCCCTGAACAATATGTGTCCCTCCCTGTCTTGGTCCCTACCACCCATGTCCTCTCTGTTCTCAGGGAGACTCCGGGGGTCCCCTTGTCTGCCTGTTAAATGGCACCTGGTTCCTGATGGGGCTGTCTAGCTGGAGCCTCGACTGCTGCTCACCCATCGGTCCCAGCGTCTTCACCCGGCTCACCTACTTCACCAACTGGATTAACCAGAAGAAGACGGAGGGCCCCCCTCCGGAGCCCGCCTTGGCTCCTCCTCAGGAAACGCCCCCAGCCCTGGACAGCATGACCTCTCAGGGCACCGTCCACAAGCCTGGGCTCTGCGCAGCCCTTCTGGCTGCTCACACCTTCCTCCTGCTGCTGATTCTCCTGGGGAGCCTGTGAAGGGCCAGGGCCCCTGGCCTCTTACCACAAGCGTGCCCACCTCAGGCCGGCCTCCTTGCTGAGCTCTGCAGGCTCCTGACGTGTTTCCATCTCTGAGTTCTCCTGTCCACCCAAGGCCACCCCTGCCTCAGGCCTGACAAACTAAAAACCACCCAAGAAGCTTCTTGCTCTGGTTTCTGGCCCACCAGAGCCATCTCCCATGCTCCATTGTGTCTCCAACTCCTCAGGGAGGGAAGGTCTCCCTCCTCCCTGGGCAGGGTCCAGGCTGACCATATGGGAGCCAAGTCACTCTCCTTGGGAAGTTGGGTCGCGTAGACTCAGGCCCCATTCCTGTCCTCCAGGGCATGCAGTCTTCCAGAAAAATGGGGCCAGGGCCTCCCCACATGGAAGAAGCTGCCTGTCCTCCTGGAGCCAGGTGCTGTGCACCGGTCAGGGATGAAGCGGCATCTTCCAGGTGCACAGGTCACAGAGGCTCTTCTCGACAGCTTGCAAGTAAACTGTGAAGGGGGCTGAGGTCTTGGGTCAGCAGTACCAGAGCTGTGTCCCAGGGGTCAGCTCTCAGCTGACTGCCCCCTGTACCCGCAGCCCTGCCCTCTCCCTGCCTCCAGAAACCCAGCCCCCATCCCTGTGGCTTGCTCCAGCTTGTAGGGGTTGTGGCTTAGCTGACCCAGGACTTGCTGGTCCAGCACTGAGCCCATAAACCACACTCTGAGTTGCCCCTGCAAACCTGTCTGAGTAAGGTTTGTATCCTAATGAGTCAGCAGGACTCTCGAAGGGCCTCACACCACAGCTCTCCCGCAACCCCCAACCTGAACTCACAATAAAAAGAGGGCAGCCCCCTGTCACTGCAGGTGCACTGTGCCCCAAGTGCCATCCAGGTGTTCTGTGCAAATTATTTCCAGTCCTGTTGTCACCCAGATAGCCCAGGCCCTCACCAGCAGGTGGGAACAAGTGAAGTCTCATGGGCACGATCGGCATAATTTCTTGGTCTTGAAGCCCTCTGACACTAATGCAGAGATTTCCTTTCCAACTCAGAGCCTTCCTTCCCTCCTTCCTGGTGAGGTGCCACTGAGCCAGACACCTATGCCCAGCACGGTATCTGGCTTTACAAGCTCAGCAGTGTCTGGAAGCGAGAAAAAAGCATTTCCTCCCCTGATGGCAAACTCAGTAATGGGGCTGCAGAGTGGGACTGCTGGGCCCTAAGGTGGGAATTAGCACTTGATCAGTTCAGATTTAGAGCATTAGCCACCGCTGTCGCCCAAACTGCCACTTTCCGTCTGCCCATGGTGGCCGCATGCTGGCTGGGCTGGGGTTCCCTTATGTGGTGACTTGTGCTTTGTCCATCAGCAGGCATGTTCCTCCGTGGAGCATGGAGTTATGCGATGGCCTGCCTGTCCATGAAGTTCCTCTGGCCTCCTCCGATTCTGCGGCTGCAAATCCACACCCAGGAGCTCCGCAGGCCTGCTGGAGCACAGCGCCTGGCGGTTTCTGCACCTGGAACCCACCTCAGGACCACGAGCCGCATTCAGTCTCTTTTTATAGATCTGGAACTCGAAGCCCAGCGTGGTTAGGAACGTGTCTAAGGTCACGTGATAGTAAATACTGGAAGAGGGATTCAAACCCACATCTCCAGAGAGAGCTGAGAAGACTTGTGCTTCCCATGGGTGCAGCTGTTCCCAGAGGCCTCCGGCCCTGTTTCACCTTCCCAGACTGCTTTGAGAGGCTCTGGCTGGCCTGTCTCTAGTGTGGCCAGATTCTGTCTGCAGTGGCAAGGGAGGACCCCAGGCAACAATACTGACATCAGGGAAGAGAACAGATCTGCAGGGCCAGTGAGTGGTGCTATGGAAAGGCTGGGAGTGGCCCCTGCATGGTTTTCACCAGACCCGTCGTCAGGGGCTCCAGGCCTCCATGTGCTGCACGGGCTACTGGCTCCCTCTCCAAAATCGACCCTGGGTGAGCTGTGGAGGCGAGAAGGCAGTGTGCATTTCAGAAACTAACCAAAATCAGTGAGAAAATCTTGGAGAAACTGAAGTTACCCTGGGCGGCTGTAGCTGGGGATGGAGGATGGGGCAGCCAGGAGCCGCACTTAAGAAGGCTGTTCACACTCTGCTCTTGTTGCTTGCCTCCCACACCTCGTGACAAATGCTGCCTGGTCCTGCTCAGGTGCCAGGATTGCAAGGTGGCTGTGTCAGCCAGCGTGAGGGCCCCACCAGCCACCAGTGTTGTGTGCCCTCCATCCTCCTCCTGAAACCCCCCTGGGTAGGACAGTTGCTATCCAGGGAAATGGGCCCCTTCCACTGTGATCTCCTCCAGGGCTTTCACCAGAAGGCCTGCCTGCAGGAGTGGCTTGTGGGGTGGCAGAATGCAGGAGAGAGTGAGTGAGGTGTTTCATGCCCGGGGCCCTCTGCTCTGGGGCCACCCTCCTCGTTGACTCATTGGGAGCCTTCCTAGTGCAGACAGGGTGACCAGGAGCTGCTAAGCCCAGGGAATGCACACACGTGCACTGGAGCTGCTGCCTATCTTAAGAGTCCAATGCCCACCGAAACACAGTAGGCTGCACAGCATCCACTACTAGAAGTAGAGTTGCTGGAAAAGACCGATCAAACATATTTAATAAGCACAATAAATATCTTTTTGGATACCGAAAAATAGTATTAGCAATAAGACCCAAGACAAAGAAACTACAGAAAAGAACCAAGTCAAAATATTACATATGCAAAATGTAATCGTTGAATTAAAGACCACATTACATTGAGCAAACAAAGTAAATGCAGATGAAAGAAGAAGCCAGTCATTACTTTAAAGGTATGGCTGTCACAGTGTGGACTTTGGAGCTGGTCCACTTTAGTTGGGGTAATCTGTAGAGCATTTATTTACAAAAGTACTAATCACCCAGGTACGTTTGGGCTGAAGGCTCTGGGAAAGCCCAGGGCAGGGGCCTGGCACAGGCAGCAGAAGCAGAGCTCTTGCCACCCAAGGCCCTGAGGGACCAGTGAAGTGGGAGCCATGGGGACAGGGTGCCTGAGAGGAGCAGGGACACTCAGCCGAGGGACACAGCCAGCCAAGGCGGCCTCACAAAGAGGGTTTTCATGGAAACAAATTCACTGACTACTTCATTCCCACATCTTCGGCTGAGGCTCCCATGGCAAGTGGAGAGAGCAGCTGCGGGTGGCCTCGGTCACTTGGGTCAGCTCTCCTGCTTAAAACAAATACACAAATCAATAAAAGTGTTGATTGTATTATTTAAAAAAAAACCTTCAGCCGGTCGTGGTGGCTCACACCTGTAATCCCAGCACTTTGGGAGGCCGAGGTGGGCAGATCACAAGGTCAGGAGATCGAGACCATCCTGGCTAACACGGTGAAACCCCATCTCTACTAAAAATACAAAGAATTAGCCAGGTGTGGTGGCAGGTGCCTGTAGTCCCAGCTACTTGGGAGGCTGAGGCAGGAGAATGGCATGAACCCGGGAGGCGGAGGTTGCAGTGAGCTGAGATCGTGCCACTGCACTCCAGCCTGGGCGACAGAGCGAGACTCCATCTCAGAAAAAAAAAAAAAAATCTTCATAAAGACACTGGAAATGTAGAAAGAGAACGGGGATCTGCTATGCCAGGTTCTAGAGGGAAGCCTGCCATGAGAATGCTCATCACATATCTGGGACTCACAGTGGTCTCTGCTGGGAGGGACTTCTCAGAGCTCACAATTGGGCTGCACCTCAGCAGACCTTTGCAAACACAGCAGAAGTCAAGGCCCAGGAGTGGAGCTGTGTTGGAGTTCTCCAGAGAAACAGAACCAATAGGATGTGTATGTATATTATGTAGTGAGACTTTTCATCTTAGGGAATTGGCTCATGAGATTATGGAGGTTGGCAGGCAGGCCAGCAGGCTGGAGACTCAAGGAGATCTGATGGTGCAGTCCAAGTCTATGTTTATCATGTTTTTTATTTTCAGTATTTTTATGGACAGTTTGACATCTTGTAGGAGGCGAGGGGCCTTGCTGGCTGAGGAGAGGCTGCTTCTCCCAGGGCTAGCAAACTTCTGGAGATAATAAACAATCTGGCTGCAAACATACCTTCTGTATGCAAACTGATCCCTAGTCCATCTTTGAAACATTACCTTTGTTTAATGCTCACACACCAATATTTTCCAATATTTTCCTTGGCCTAAATCACCCCAGGGCAACTAGAGACCACTCCGATAGCCCACAGCCTGCGGATGTTATTCCAGTGAGCCAATCCTAAGCCGTGGGGACCACAAGAAAGGCTTCCTGGGCTGGGCTTCCCCCTCACTCCTTTGGCTTCCTGACCGAACCCGGCGCTTCCCCATGGGGCTCTGTGCGGTGTGGCATGGCCCCTCTTCTTGGAAACGTTTATAAAAATCTTTCTTCAATGGCACTAACTTCTTTTTTTTTTTTGAGACGAAGTCTCTCTCTTGTCCCCCAGGCTGGAGTGCGATGGCATGATCTCGGCTCACTGCAAGCTCCGCCTCCCAGGTTCAAGCGATTCTCCTGCTTCAGCCTCCCGAGTAGCTGGGAGCCACCGCGCCCTGTGGAGAAGCTATTTAAATCATACTGCTTTATATAAGCTCATGAAAACAAATTTTATATAAAATTTAATGACAGAAAAATATTGATGCTTGTATTAGTCCATTCTCACACTGCTAATAGAAACATGCCCGAGACTGGGTAATTTACAAAGGAAAGAGGTTTAATTGACTCACAGTGCAGTGTGGCTGGGGAGGCCTCAGGAAACTTACAATCATGGCAGAAGGCAAAGGGTAAGTCCCCGCTACTCAGTAGGCTGAGCCAGGAGAATTGCTTGAACTCGGCAGGCGGAGGTTGCAGTGAGCCGAGATCCCACCACTGCACTCCAGCCTGGGGGACAGAGTGAGACTCTCTCAAAAAACAAAAACAAACAAACAAACAAAAACCCTCAAGGAAAGAAACTGTGAGCCATGGATTTTATACTTACCGAAACTGACTTACAGGTAGAAAAAGCACTGATATTCCAATCACGTAAGACCTCAGGTGATATTGTTCCCATGATTCTTTAAAGGGGGTTGATCAAAATTAGGACACTGAAATGCCCAGAAACACAATGACATAAGGCCAGACAGTGAATACGAAATGTGCAGTTACTTTGTTCAACTAAGATTAAATGAGGGGGCCCGGCACGTTGGCTCACGCCTGTAATCCCAGCACTTTGGGAGGCCAAGGCCGGCAGATCATGAGGTCAGGAGATTGAGACCATCTTTGCTAAAATCGTGAAACCTCATCTCTACCAAAAATACAAAAAATTAGCAGGGCATCTGCAGTCCCAGCTGCTCAGGAGGCTGAGGCAGGAGAATCGGTTGAACCCGGGAGGTAGAGGTTGCAGTGAGCCAAGATCATACCACTGTACTCCAGCCTGGGCGACAGAACAAGACTCCATCTTAAAAAAAAAAGAATAAATGAGGGTTCTGTGAATGAGAGGCAGAGGGGCCTTGGTGGTGATCACAAGGGTGGATTGCCTTACAATAATTTATTAAGAGCTATCTTTGTTTTGGATTCTTTTCTACATATTTGCTTCATTTTATGTAAGACTATTTTTAAACAACTCGTTATTTTTGTTGTATATAAAAACTTTCAACATAAAATGCAAAAAATATCACCAAAGCGAATTCGAAATCTATACCATTTGGAAACTAAATAACTAACTATCACCAAAGCTAATTCTAAATCTATACCATTCGGAAACCAAATCACTAAATTAGCTGATTTGAGAGACAGGTGTTCAGGGAGGAGCTGCGTGGCAGTTGCTGTCCTTCAGCCAAGTGTCTGATTGAAGCTTCAGCTTCTCAGAGGCTCAGCTTTTGGCCTTCTGGTCATGGTCAGGTCACGGTCACAGCCTTCCCGGGGTGAATCCCAGAATCTGCAACACAAATGCAGGTGCTAGAGTTACTGGGGAGGCACAGATGTAGCTGGAGGAGGGGTGGCTGGGGTGGGTGTGCGGGACCCAGAAGGAACCTCAGGCTGTGTGTGGCATGTCAGCCTTGAGCCCTGACATCCAGGCATCAAGGCCACAGGGTGCTGAGACCTTTTTTGCGCCTCAGTGCTGGGGGTGTGGGCCGTTGCACACAGAGGCAGTTGAACCCGGGAGTTTAGCTGGGCAGCTTGTAGCTGACTGGTCCTCTGGACAGTGAAGCTGATGCAGAAGGAAGGGAAGGCCCCAAGACCCTGGGATGAAAAGTCAGAGTCCTACACACCTGGGCTGGGTGAGGAGCCGATTAGTCTCAGGTCTCGTGGAACAGGGTGGAAGAGACAACCTTTTCCTTCCACTCCTCCACTCAATACAACCATGTCATGAGATCTTCATGTTAAAAATGAATAGCTCCTGGCCAGGAGCAGTGGCTCCTGCCTATAATCCTAACATTTGGGAAGGACGAGGCAGGAGGCTTGCTTGAGGCCTGGAGTTTGAGACAAGCCTGAGCAACACAGCGAGATCTCATTGCTACAAAATATACAACTAAAAAAAGTGGCCAGGCTTGGTGGCTCATGCCTGTAATTCTAGTACTTTGGGAAGCCAAGGCAGGTGGATCACTTGAGCCCAGGAGTTGGAGACCAGCCTGGCCAACATGGTGAAATCCTGTCTTTACTGTAATAAAAATACAAAAATTAGCCAGCCATGGTGGTGTGCGCCTGTAATACCAGCTTCTCCGGAGCCTGAGGCAGGAGAATCCCTTGAGCCCAGGAGTTTGAGGCAGCAGTGAGCTATTATCACACCACTGTGCTCCACCCTGGGTGACAGAGCAAGACCCCGTCTCCTAAAAATGAAGAGTTTCCGGGAGCTCTTTCTTTGTCCCCTAATGGTAATTTTTCTTTCCATAAACACAACCACCAAAATTTCAATTTTAAAAACTTATGCTATGGCAAGAAAAACATAGTTCTATGTTTCATGTTCTAACATGAAAATGTTACAGAAGATGCTGCTTTTTAAATGTGAAAAATCGAGTTATATTGATTTTTATTTATTTATTTATTTTATTTACAAGATTGGGAAACAGATAAAAGGAACCTAAGTAATGTCTTAGTCTGTTTGGGCTGCTATAATAAAATGCCATAGCCTGGATGGCTTGTAAAGAACAGAAATGGCCGGGCGCGGTGGCTCACGCCTGTAATCCCAGCACTTTGGGAGGCTGAGGCGGGTAGATCACGAGGTCAGGAATCCAAGACCAGCCTGGCCAACATAGTGCAACCCCATCTCTACTAAAAATATAAAAATTAGCCGGGCATGGTGGCGGGCTCCTATAGTCTCAGCTACTAGAGAGGCTGAGGCAGAACGGCATGAACCCGGGAGGCAGAGCTTGCAGTGAGACGAGATGGCGCCACTGCACTCCAGCCTGGGTGACAGAGCGAGACTCTGTCTCAAAAAAAAAAAAAAAAAAAAGGAAAAACAAAACAAAACAAAAAAACAGAAATTTAGTTCTCACAATTCTGGAGAAGTGAAGTCTAATTTCAAGGTGCCGGCCGATTTGGTGTCTGGTGAGGACCCACTTCCATAGATGATGCCTTCTGGCTGTGTCCTCACTTGGCAAAAGGGGTAAGGGGTCTCTCTGGGGCAAACAATTCTATTTAAATACAATGTATTTCACACATAGACATGAGCCAGAATGAAACTCAAACCATAAAGTGTTTGAGTTTTTTTTTTTTTTTTTTTTTTTATGGAGTCTCTCTCTGTTGCCCAGGCTGGAGTGCAGTGGGTTAATCTCCGCTCACTGCAACCTCCACCTTCCAGGTTCAAGTGATTCTCCTGTCTCAGTCTCCTGAGCAGCTGGGATTACAGGCATGTGCCATCACACCAAGCTAATGTTTGTATTTTTAGTAGAGATGGGGTTTCACCATGTTGGTCAGGATGGTCCTGAACTCCTGACCTCGTGATCCACCCGTCTCAGCCTACCAAAGGGCTGGGATTACAGGAGTGAGCGCCACCGCACCTGGCCATCTGTGTTTTTATTTATCCACGTATCTGAGACAGAGTCTTATTCTGTCTCCCAGGCTGGAGTGCAGTGGTGTGATCACGGCTCCCTGCAGCCTCTACTTCCTGGGCTCAAGTGATCCTTCCTCTTCAGCCTCCCGAGTAGCTGGAACCACAGACGCGCACCACCAAGCCTGGCTAATTTTTAAAAACTTTTTTGTAAGGAAGGAATCTCATTATGTTGCCCAGGCTGGTCTCGAACTCCCGGGCTCAAGTGATTCTCCTGCCTCAGCCCCTCAAAGTGCTAAGATTACAGGGGTGACCCACTGTGCCTGGCCTCATTTTATATTTATATTTACTCAAAATGACAATCTCGACAGGTTTCCTTGCAAAGGTGTGCAGAGCACAGCAAGAATTTCAACGGGTAGACTGGGCGGACTAGGGAGGGGCGCGGCACCCCCTCCCCCACCCCCTGCAGAGCTTTTCTCAGCCTGCGCCTCCCCGCGCAGGAAGAGGGCCATGTGCGGTCCTGACGCTCTTCCTTGAAGAAACCCTCAGGTCGATTTTTGTATTATAGTGTTTCTTGCTCACCACACAGGAATTATGGCGGGCAGGAGTGAAAGAGACAGACTTTCCACACGAGAACGGCATTTCCTATTCTTGGCAACATTGTTTAAAGCAAAATATTAGACCCCAAATGGTGAAACTTGGAGGAAGATTCCCCCAGCTCTGCCCAGTGGGTTCCTTTTTCCTGAGGTTCTCAGCAGCACTGGGCGGATGTGGCTACACCGAGGTCTGACTGCAGAAGGCAGGAACCCTGTCCTACAGTCGAGCTATTGAGATCCTGGGAGGGCTGACTGAGGCCGCCTGTAATACCAATGGGAATGAGGGAGGGGCCGGAGTGATGCCGCAGTGGGGGAAGTTTCTTTTATTAAAAAAAAAAATATTTAATTTTAATTTAAAAATTTTTGAGGCAGGGTCTTGCTCTGTAGCTTAGGCTGGAGTGCAGCGGTGGCATCATATTATAGTTCACTGCAGCCTCTTCCTCCAGGGCTCAGTGATCCTCCTGCCTCAGCCTCCCAAAGTGTGGGGATTACAGGGGTGAGCCACTGTACCTGGCTGGAAGTTTTCATTTGATGCCAAAAGTGTCTGAGGGAGCAAAGACTCTGGGATGACTGAAGTCTCAGGCCTGGCAAGCACCCCACACAGGGAGGCTCAGGAACAAGGGTTAAAATGACAATTGACGTCAAACTTGTAGTGGAGGTTTACAGTCTCTCCTAGACAACAGAGAATGTGCCTGGGGGTTGGAATCAAGGGGCCAAACTGCAGCCCCCCGATTTCCCGTTCACTGGCTTCCGGACCTGCTGAATTCTCCCACCTTCTCAAGCCTGAGTGTTCCGCATATGTCAAAGACCGTAAAGGTGACTTTTCTTTCATCATGATCTATCACATGCCATGAGGGAAAAATACAAAGGTCTGCTTGGAGGTGAGATTTATTATGATTATTTATTATTATTATTATTATTATTATTTTGAGATGGAGTCTCGCTGTGTTGCCCAGGCTGGATGGAGTGCAATGGCTGAGCTCGGCTCACTGCAAACTCCGCCTCCTGGGTTCACGCCATTCTCCTGCCTCAGTCTCCCGAGTGGCTGGGACTACAGGTGCCGGCCACCACGCCCGGCTAATTTTTTGTATTTTTAGTAGAGATGGGGTTTCACCGTGTTAGCCAGGATGGTCTCGATCTCCTGACCTAGTGATCCGCCCGCCTCAGCCTCCCAAAGTGCTGGGATTACAGGTGTAAGCCACGGCGCCTGGCCTATTATTTTTTTATTTTTATTATTATTTTTTTGAGACGGAGTCTAGCTCTGTCATCCAGACTGGAGTGCAGTGGCGCAATCTTGGCTCACTGCAACCTCTGCCTCCCGGGTTCAAGCAATTCTCCTGCCTCAGCCTCCAGAGTAGCTGAGATTACAGGCGCCCGCCACCACACCCGGCTGTTTTTTTTTTTTTTTTTTTTTTTTTTTTTGCATTTTTAGTATTTAGTAGAGTCGGGGGTTTCACCATGTTGGCCAGGCTGGTCTCGAACTCATGACCTTGTGATCCGCCCGCCTCGGCCTCCCAAAGTGCAGGGATTACAGGCGTGAGCCATGGCGCCCGGCCTGAGATTTACTATTAAATGAAGTCATTGATTCAGTGACGGATTCTGAAGCAGGGTGTGTCCATTTAGAACCCAGTGAGCATTTTCTGGGTGGTGATGAGACTTCCCCCTAGGTTTACTGAGGTGTCCTTGGCAGAGAGTAAACCTCAGAGGCAGCAGCAGGCTGCTGAGCACAGTGCTGGGTCCGAGCAGATGCTTGTTACTCATCATCCTTGTCTCGGCTCTGGGCTGTGCCCTGCCAAAGAGACAGAAAGTCACCCCACCAGCATCAGGGGAGCTTTAGCAAGGACAACCCAGGAGCAAGGCCTCAGTGGCTCCTTAGTCCATGGTGGTTCTAATGGTGTGAACAGCTCTTGCCTATTGGGTTTTAAATGTGGGTTTTATTGTTATTTAGGTAGGACAAGAATGAAGACATGGAAATGGTGAAATGATAGTTTGTTATATTCACAGGGCAGGAGGACGGGCCACCCCACACCACACAGGGCCACATGGGAGAGGCACCAGGGTTGCTCAGGAAGCAAAGGGAGCAAGGGGAAAATGTACCAGGCGACTAGGGACAGCCCCTGCGCCCTGAAGCCTGCAGAAATGACTCACTAGCCAACCCTACACCATCTGCCCCTGCCTCACCTACTCCTTCCCACAGAAGCCACATTACAGGCTCCTGCCCACGGTGTCCACTCCCTCTGCCTCCCGGCCCACTCTAGGGCTGCCCCATGTGGCCCTGCGTGACACGCCTCCTGTTTCTAAGTGAGTATACACACTTTTTCCTCCTTGACATCATTTCCAGGTCTGCTTTCTTACCATATCTGGTTAAAACGAATCTCATTTGAAAACGAACTGATTCGTCAAATAAATCACCCATGAACAAACTAGTAACGTTCTCACATATATAGTGCCAGAGTTTAGCTGTTTCAGGTAATTAACATAATTTGTATAAGGATTAGAAATAGTTCTACAGTAGATCACATTTCAGATTTAATGACAATAAATTTGTTGGAGAGTCAGTGAGTTAGGATGCAACTCCACTTGTCAAATCATGGTTGCATCACAACCATAGGTTTGAGTACAGATACAAGATCTGATAAAAACAAAAGCATATAGGCTATATGGAATAAAGAGTACTGCATATTTTGTTATTACTTGAAATTCTGTACTATAATGTACTTTATATCAGTAAAACTTATAATGAAGTGATATCGGCTGGGTACAGTGACTCATGTCTGTAATCACAGCACTTTGGGAGGCTGAGGCGGGTGGATCACGAGGTCAGGAGCCCAAGACCAGCCTGGCCAACATAGTGAAACCCCGTCTCTACTAAAAATACACAAAATTAGCTGGGCGTGGTGGCTGGCGCCTGTAGTCCCAGCTACTTGGGAGGCTGAGGCAGGAGAATGGTATGAACCCGGGAGGTGGAGCTTGCAATGAGCCGAGATCGCACCACTGACTCCAGCCTGGGCGACAGAGCAAGATTCCATCTCAAATAAAAAAAAAAAAAAAAAAAAAAGTGATATCAGCATACTGATGCACCTGTTTTGTTTCTGGAGCGCCAGTTCTTACACACTGAGCAGCACATCCTTCCCCGTGGGAGTACTGCAGACATTTCCCAGCCTAGGGCCCCACTCACTTGACAGTACTCAGCTCCTGGGGATCCAGCTAGCTCTGTGGCCACAAACTTCCTTAGTACTGTGCCGGAGTTCTGAAGGGGTCCAGGTGCTGGCCAGATCAATGTGAGTCGAGCAGCTGTAACCATGGGAGACACAGCCCCTTGTTTTCCTTTCCCCATAACAGACAGTCCAAGTGAGATAAGTGCCTGTGCATAGAAAGCTTATCAAACTTAATTTTAAATACTCAAAACTGAATTCCATGGAAAAGTCACTCCCAGAAACTTTTGTGGTGTGATGTATGGCTGTATGTGCCAGAGTGGCTTTGCAGACAATGGAAACTGGGAAAATATCCAGAGGCTGCTTTTGAATGCTCACAGCCAGAAAAGTCGATTTGGTTCTAGGCTAGAGTGGGTAAATTGTGATGTGGCTGAAAGGAACAAGAGTGCCCCTCAGCCGGCAGGCATTCGCTGGGGCTCTGAAGTTAAACCCTGACATAGGAACGGGCTGAACATAGCAGCCCTGTGCTGGTACAAGTCCTTATGCATCCCCTGCATCTCCTCCCAGTGTCCCTGGTGAGTGGCTCCCTCGGAGAGGGGATGTGAGGACAGATTTTGCTCTTCTAGGATGTGTGGGGGATGACTGAGCCAGGGCTAAGCTGGCAAGGAAAAGGCAGCTTCTATAAACACTGCAGAATGGACACAGCTGTGGACTGCTCTGGGAAGGGAGATGCCCTCCCTCCATCTGGGTGAGCAAACCCAGAGGTGTGAACAGGCTCTTCCCAGCAAAAGGTGCTGGCAGATAGTGGCCTAGGGGGATTTCTCTATCTGTCCTCCTCAACTGCAGGGGACAGATAAGATCTGGGACACATTTATATGAAGCTAACAGCCATGAGCCCAACATTGCTCTTTTCTCTCCTGAGAAGTTTCTCCTTTTTAACTGTCTCCCTGGACATCTGGGCTGCCAAAAGGAAATGCCTTTTGTCTTCAAATTCTCCTTGTCTTTTCAGAGCTAGGTACTACTTAAAGGCTTCTCAGTTAGTTAGTAGACAGATAAATGTTAACTTTGGCTTTCTTGCTTATAATCAAGAATCATTCCACTAGAAGGATCCATTCTAGTATTCTAGTAGAGAAATCCATAGAACCTGATTTCTAATTTTCTAATTAAAACGTATTTATACCCTAGATATTCATACTAATATTGAACAGTTCTCAGTTTTCCTTTTAACCACAACTGTGACCTCTCAAGTTCCATTTCCTAAGTGCACCTACTGAAAATAAGGCAGTGTCTTTTTTGCCTGCCAATGTTGTAAAAAATAGGCATTCTGTAAACACAAATTTTATGAATAGCATATACATATTCATCAAGCTCTTAGGCTAATTTGCAAAGTTCATCACTTGTTTATTCCTACAATAAACTGAAATAAAAGGCACTGCTCAGAACACACTTGAAACTACTTTAAGACAACTTTGGTATAAATATATATTTATTTTTGAGACGGAGTCTTGCTCTGTCGCCCAGGCTGGAGTGCAGTGGCACAATCTCGGCTCACTGTGAGCTGCGCTTCCGGGGTTCACTCACACCATTCTCCTGCCTCAGCCTCCCAAGTAGCCAGGACTACAGGCGCCTGCCACCATGCCCAGCTAATTTTTTTTTTTTGTATTTTTAGTAGAGATGGGGTTTCACCGTGTTAGTCAGGATGGTCTCGATCTCCTGACCTCGTGATCCGCCCGCCTCGGCCTCCCAAAGTGCTGAGATTACAGGCTTGAGCTCCCGCGCCGGGTCTCAAAAAATATTAATGCCTAGAAATATTTATGTCTTAATACTTGAATAATTATTTTTCTCATGAACCAATGAACGCCAAGCCAGCCCTCTAATGAAGTTCTACTTTATTTTTCTTTAATACTCATTTGAATGTTACGTTAAATTCGTATTTTCATAGCCAATAGTTGAAAAGACTGAAAATGCCAATAAACTAATTGACAATATAAAATGTAAAAGTAATTGTGTCACACAGGCTCATGAACTACAGTGGATTTGAAAAGCTGAAGAGCTCAATGCAAGTGTCCTCTACCCGAAGTGTGTGCTCTTGGGGGCATATTCCGCATGGCCAAGCCTGTGTGGTGTCGTCGGGCCTGGCGTCCTCAGCTAGCGGCTCCCATCCCCCTGGACTGGTTGTGGACACGGCAGCCTCCTCAGATTGGGAAGCGGCCTGAGAAGCGGTGCTCGGGAGACGGAGGAGGCTGGCCTGGGGCTCTTCAGGCTGAACTCTGCAGGCTGAACTCTGCCCGCCTTGCCTTGCGGTGGGTTCCACAGCAGACACGCTTCCCCCTTAAGGGAGATGTTGTGAAAGGAAGGTGCTAACTGTCGGGGGAAGGTGGCGGTGCCAGGCTTTCTGGCTCCAGCTTTCGCTCCTTCTCGCTGTTGTTCTGCTGTCTCTACCTATCGGTCGCAGCGGTGCTGGGGACACACGTGTCCCTCTCCCAAGGATCTGGAGCCAAAGGCGCTTTCATGAAAGTATTTATTACCCAATAAAAATATTCACCCAGTGCTTCAGCTTACGGTAAACTAAACACGTCTATTATTTACAACATAGAAAATTAAAGGCGATGCCCAAGTCCCGGCCTTCTGCAGGGGCGCCGCTCCCGCTGGAGGACGGAAGGGACGAGGGACCGAGGGTGCGCTGGCGCATCGTGGCGCAGGAGGCGGTGCAGGAGCGCGCAGGGCAGCAAGAGTAGCAGGCTGGGCGCGCCCCCGGCGCTCGGCCCGTGAGCGTGGGAGGCCAGGAAGTCTTTCGGGTCTGGAAAAACAGACAAACCGGAGATGTACGAAATAAAGTGTTCCGGCTCGGTTTGAGAGAGTGCAATAGAAACGCCTGCTCCCTGCCTTCTGCAGGCCCTTTTCTCCTGCGCCCTCACTAGGCTCTGCCCCTGGGAGCCGCTGCAGGGTGAGGTGTGCGGAGGCCGGTCCCGGCCGGCTGCACGGAGGGAAGCCTCTAAATGTCTGTGGAACTCGGAGAGCTGAAGGAGAATTACAGTACTGTGTTTAAAGGGGAACGAAGAACAGCCCTTCCGTCTTTTTCATTTGGCCCGTTACCTTTCAGGGAGTCCCTCTCCAGGTCATTGAGCGATGGGACACATAGACCCGATTTAAAACAGTGCTATAGTATAAATCAGCTCGCCTCCATCTGCTGCAACAAAGGTTCCACTTGTCCCCAAATGAATGCTCGAAATATTTCTTTGACGAGGGACAGCTGATAGAGCAGGAGGGTGCAGCCATCCAAAGTCTGGCTGCTCTTCTGAGGAGGCCTAGGCCTGTGAGTGGCGCCGCGCCCCATGGGACTCACTTGCGGGCCCCCTCGCCCACACCGCTGGTCACGGGAGGCCATGCCTGAATGCCTAGTCCCTGTGTCCCCTCCCCACCCCTCACAGCAGGCTTCATTCATGCTGAACCCTGAGGGTCCCTGAGCCTTGGTCTCTGTGTAGCTAGGACCCCAGCCTAGAGCAGCGGAATGGGAATCTCTGGAGTGGTGGGGCTGGGCAGGGTCTTGGCTGATGCTCTGGGTGGTGATTGCCATGTGAAGCAGACAACCTTGCAGGGATGGCAGCCAGCACCACTAGAACATTCTCACAAGTGAGTCCAGGCCTGGCTTGGAGTGGGGTCAGGCTGGTAGAAGAGCATGCCCAACTACAGGGATCCTTTCCCCGGGGCCACTGAGCAAAGGCCAGCCACCTCCCTGCCCCCTGACCAGGCCTGCCCCGCCCTCTACTATACGTCCAGGAGATGTCCTCTGGACTTGGGAACCTGGCATGAGCATGAAACTGGAAATTAACAAGGAATGATGCAGACGAGCACCTGCAGCAAGAACCACTCTACACCTGTCCACAGGTAGGCTGTGGTGGCACTGGCCAGGTCAGGCTCACTCCAGGCTTGGGTGCCACCTCCCCATAGCACCCCACCTTGGGAGAGAGGATTGTTCCAGGGGTGCCAGAATCCCCAAACAGGAATGCTAACATCTAGGCTCAGACGAGGCTCCAGAGAAGCTGATGCTAAGACAGGCACTCACAGCATGTGAAGCTATTCAGGTGAGAAAGGGGTCAGCAGTACTGGGTCTGTGCTGGCCTTCCCCTGAGGGAAGGAAACAGGAGGGCTGGACACAGGGTGCATCCTTATAGGCTCAGAGCTAGCTGGTGGCAGGACCTGCGAGAGCCATTCCAATGGCATCCCAGAGGTCTGTAGACTGGGTCTGGCCCACGGATGTTTGTTTGCTTGTTGGTTGGTTGGTGGGTTTTTGCCAGAATTGCGTTTTTAAAAATTAGTTTGCAGCAGTGAGGTGAGTCTTCATCTGGCCCCATCTCACTTCCGTGTTACCTGCCCATCTCTGAAGACACCTGAGTTGGCTACATCACTGTGTCACTCCACAGACTCTGAATTTTAGAGTAGTAAATTGTCTCTTGATGCTTGTGAAAACTGAGACTTGATGCTCTAGGGCTGCAGTACAAAGAACCACCCCCTTAGACTAACAAGGAGATCCTGGCTAGCTCAGGACTGCGCAAAAGTCCCTGCTACATGGAAGCTTTTCATTCTTGGACCCGCAGAGCATCAGTCAGAGCAAGGAGGGCTCTTGGAGATCCCCAGACAGAGAGTCCCTGCAGCAGCCAGGGGGCCATGCTTTTGTAGCAACATATTGTATCTTCCACATACTCTTCAAAACCATCATAATCTCCCATGAAAGGATTTAAAACATTTACTTATCTATTACTGTGCTGTTGGCTTTGGAACATGACCAAATTTTCTATATTCTATACAACACTATAAAAAATATCTTCATTTGTTTCATATTTATTCTTTCTTTTCTTTTTAAGAGACAGGATCTCACTCTGTCACCCAGGTTGGAGTGCAGTGGTGCAATCATAGCTCACTGTAACCTCACACTCCTAGGCTCAAGTGATCCTTCTGCCTCTCAGCCTCCCAAGTAGTTGGGACCACAGATGCTCATCACCACACCTGGCTAATTTTTTGTAGAGACAGGTCTTGCTATATTGCCCAGGCTGTTCTTGAACTCCTGGCCTTAAGCAATCTTCCCACCTAAGCCTCCTAGAGTGCTGGGATTATAGGCATGAGCCCCTGTACCCAGTCATATTGATAATTACTCTTATAGAAAGAGTACAAGAATGGGCCAGGTGCGGTGGCTCACGCCTGTAATCCCAGCACTTTGGGAGGCTGAGGTGGGTGGATCACAAGGTCAGGAGATCAAGACCATCCTGGCTAACATGGGTAAACCCCGTCTCTACTAAAAATAAAAAATAAAAAAAATTAGCCGGGCGTGGTGGCAGGCGCCTGTAGTCCCAGCTACTCAGGAAGCTGAGGCAGGAGAATGGCATAAACCCTGGAGGTGGAGCTTGCAGTGAGCCAAGACTGCGCCACTGCACTCCAGCCTGGGCGACAGAGTGAAACTCCATCTCAAAAAAAAAAAAAAAAAAAAAGAGTACAAGAATGGCACAAGGTTAAGAATCAGACCCTGTTTACTATCTATAGGAGTTGATCTCTCTGTGTCTCAGCTTCCCCAAACGTAAAAGGTGTATCTACTTCATTGGCTTTCATAAGAGTTAAATGGGATAATGGATACATAAAGTGCCTGAAATACACTGAGGGCTCCTCTCATGCTGTAACACCCAGAAGAGCTTGCCCTACTGCAATGGCACCTGCCATGGAGGATGTTCCATCTATCATCACTGTTGTCAACTTCAAGTCATCATAACCACCATCGGCACAGCCATCACCAGCATCACTGTAACTTGCCTTGAAGCAGGATGAATGGGTAAAAAACACAAAGGTGTTACTGCCCTTTCTGCACCTGACAGATGACTCTAAAGGATGACTGCACTATTTTGTCCAGCTTTGATGAACAGAGGCCACATTTTCAGAGCCATTATCATTGTCCTTGGTAAATAGCAGTCCCAGCACTGGATGTTTCCGAGAATGTAAAATCGTGACCAGATATCCTGGAAGTCATCACAGTTAGTCCCTTCTCGACATTCCTGCTGGGGCCGCCTAATGGCAGGTGGGAACTGACTTCATCTGTGAGGACCACACAAGCACCCCCTGTGATTCTGATGCCTGTCCATGAAATCTGTGTCCTCCTGTCTCTGGGGCATAGAGGAGCAGCTGGTGACTTCAGAGGCAGAGGCCCAGCAGAAGGAGCACACATAGAAGAGGGGGTGCTTTGGGAAAATGTGGTCTGCACGGGAGGAGTGCTCTTCCCTGCTGGCACCATGCAGAGCTAGCTGAGGAGAAAGGAGCAGGGTAGGAAGTGGTGTTGGGGGCTGTGCCTCTATTAAGAGTGTCCCTTGACTGCTGGTCCTACCAGGAGAGAAGAGAGGACAGGAAGGTGAAGGAGAGCTAAGCATGCATTGTGTACTCCTCCACTGTGGGCCTCCAAGAGCAAGAGGGAGGCTGGGGGAGCTGGGTTGAAGATCTTTGGGCCACTGGTGCTGCCCTCCATGCATCCCTAGCAGGACGGCCTGAGAGTGACAGGTGGGAAGTGGGGTTGCAGGGCTGTGCCCTTTGACAGATGGAGGTACCCAGGGCTGACTGAAGTGGAGGGAGGGGGCAGGAGAGTGGCTCAGGGGCCTTGGCTTCATCAGGTGTGCCTCTGGACACTGCACCACCAGACCACCCAGGCCTGGGAGAGGGCAGAGCTGGGGCTGGGGCCAAGAGGCTGGGCCTTCACTAGCTGTGCCGTCTGTTGCTAGCCCCAGCCAGTGCTCACCAAAGAGGAGAGGAGAGAAGGCACAGGATTCCAGAGGAAAATGCCATGCCTGCCTGTGTCCCTGCTGGTCCCACAGCTGAGCAGATGGTGCTGGCCTAGTGCAGGGAAACCACCTGAGTTTTGGCAGCTAACTTGTCTCCCAGCTTCCTCTCCGATTACCAGCTGGTCATCTCCTGAAATTCTGCTCACTGAAACGGACACGTGAGGACATTGTTTGGAAATCATTTTTAAACTCAGCAATCTGGATATGAGAACTTCCAAACAAAATTTAATCCATTATATGATTCCCAATGAATGCGACTTTCTTCAACGATGAATCGATCTAGTTTGCTAAATGCTATGTGGCCTGGCACTGGAAGATGCACTTAGGATCGGTATGGAGGGTGAGCCTCAAGGAAGGCGCAACAGCGTGCGGGGGTGAGCTGGGGACCGAATCAGAGGGCCTCTTACCACAGCGTCCAGGCGTCTGGAGGGGGAGGCAGTGCAGGGCCCCGAAGATGCACCTGCAGAGGTGGCAGCCGCGGAGGGTCCAGGCTCCGTGCTGCAGGGCGCCGCATTCACTGAGAAGACGGGGACCTGCATCAGTGCGGTGGCCCACGCGCCCCTCGCCCGGCGCCCACTACTGCACCGCTTCCCCACTCGCGCATCCCTCCCCCGGCGCCAACTCCCGCGCTCCCCAAGACCCGCGCGTCCCTCGCCTGGCGCCCACTCCCGCGACTCCCCACCCGCGCGCCCCTCTGCTGACGCCCACTCCCGCGCCCCCTGACCCGCACGTCCCTCGCCCGGCGCCCACCCCCGTCCCCACCCCGCGCACCCCTGTGCCCACCTGCGCCTCTGGTCATGCTCGCAGTAGCGGCCGGTGAAGTGGGCCGGGCACACGCAGAAGCTGCCCAGCACGCAGGTACCGCCGTTCCGGCAGCAGCGCGGCCTCGCGGACGCACCTGCGGGGTCACCCGGGCGTCAGCCCCGCGCCCCCCGCGGCCCGTGGCCCTCCCCGCAGGGACGGGGCCGAACGTGGCCGCCCCGGGGAGGCAGTAAAATCAGCTCCCAGCCAAGTGTGTTTGCTCAGGTAAACCCTGCTTGTTAGGGATGTGAAACAAACTAGCAGGGGTGCGGCCTGCAAGCCGGGCTTGCTCTCTCCCTTCCTTTTACATGTTAACCTCTGGCTGTGGCTTCACCTGACAGTGATTAAGCACAGGCCTCCTGGGCGGGACCACCCACGGGTGTGATGACGCCAAACCCACCGGCGAGGGGCCTCCTGGGGACGCTGTGTCTGGGATAAGCCAAGCGAGAGTCCGCTGTTATCTTGGCTTGGGATATTTATTTTCAACACACTTAAATCACAGTTCTCTAGATCTGCAGCAAAATAACCATTAAAGAGCAAATACAACGTTTTACCAATGAAAGAGTAAAACTTTTTAACACCTCACTAGGAACTGTCTCTAGCTTTATAGCTTTATAAGTGCATCATTATTTGAAGATAACAAAATGCTCTCCTTGGATTTTATCCTGAATTTATCCTACATATTCTCAGATCCTAAACTCTGAGTCCGCAGACTGAGATGATGCCCTGGATTTTGTGGGCAGCGCCGCAACTTACCCTCTCCCAAAGTCCGGGAGTAGGGGAGCGGCTCCTCCGGCCCCCAGCCCTCGGCGCTCCCAGTCACCTCTCCGAAATGACTGGAGGTCCAGTTGAGCGGTGACTGTTGGTGCTTCTGAGTGGCAACCTTGGTGACTTCCTCTCTACCGCCGTTAGGTTTCTCTCTTTGATAGCCTTTAAAAAATATTGAAAATGTGAGACTGATAATGATTGAGAAACAAATATTTTATGCAATTAAAACTAAAATTATGAATAAAATGTTTCTTACTGTTTCCCAAACTGATGATCTGTAATGCCAAACTGACCATAAACAGAAGCCTAGAATATTTAAAGAAAATCATTGAAATGGAAAATATCTTTAAAAATATAAGCAGAAATTCACATATACATAAAAATACAATGCCATCATTATATATAAATATAAAATTATGTAAAATAATTATAATGAATAAGGCAATCATTTTGTAACTTGTAGGTTTTTGTTAATTTTGCTATGGCTTAGAAAGATTTTGAGACAGAAAGTGTACACCTCCTTTAATGAACAGTGGCTCATGCACTACGATTTAATCTGAGGCTCTTAAGACCCCTTCTTGGCTCTAAGATCTCATGACCTCTGTCCTTACCTGACATGGTGCCTCCAGGTCATTTTTGGTTTGAGAGTCTTCTTCTCTTAGTGCATTGAAGATCAGTTTCCAGGAAAGCTGAATCTGAAGAGCCTCTGCATTTGAAGATGTCTTTACTCCAGGCCCTGGGGACACAGAATGGACGAGTACAGAAGATGTGGATGTTCCCTTCCCTTCCTCAGCCAGGAGAAACGGGATGGTATCTTGAGTTCTGCAGCCCCTGAGCTAGGGTCGGGGGTGCGGTGACAGGCAGGCCCCTCCGAGCCTGAAGAACAATTCCCTCTATGAGACCTGGCCGGGGGGTGGGGACTTGGGCCGACTCCCCCCAGCAGTGTTTACAGTGCTGACAGCAGCGGGAGTGACCAATCCCTGATGTAAAACATTGGTATCCAAGGTGACGAGCCATTTTCTCACTGAAAAAAAAAAAAAAAAAATCCCAACATGAACAAAAAGTTTTCACAGGAAGGTGGAGATTTTCTATTGCATACTACTTGTACTGGGAGATGGTGAGAGTCCCTGTGGGAGAGGGAGCTGCTGTGTGGGGCACAGGCAACAGCATGGGGTCCCAGCCGCCCTGAGGGGGGAACACGAGGATAAGGGAAAGCATGTCACCCCTGCTTTAAGAGAGGCCCCCTCACTCTGCAGATGGAGCTTCTTCTCTGTGCCCAGCAAGTGGGGGAGGGGCACTGCCCCCATTTACTATAGGATCCTCTACGGTAGGCACTATTATTATCCCCCACGTGAAAAGAGAGAAAGGGAGGCTTAGAGAGTTTAAGTCCCTTGGCAGTTAGATCTCTGAAAAACATGAATGGCACAGATATGATGAGGAGATACCCACAGGTATTTAAGGCAACTATAGGGAGCCCTTGGGAGCACAGGCGCAGCTGCAGTGCCCGCCCATCGCCAGAGGAGCCTGCTGAATCCAAACGGAACCCAAGGAGGGAGTGATTTGGGGTATTTTCTAGCACCTTCTAAATCTGTTTTTCTAACTACCAGAATAGGGACTGAGCCCTTTTATCAGCACTAAAGAAGACACTTTGCAACCCAGTGTTGCAAATTGTTCTGTGATTTTAATATAAAAACTCATTTCTAAAAATAGTATTCTTCCTCCAAGGCTGAAATAGTCTTTAATGGTGATTTAATTTCTCACATCTTTACATGTGAGGTTTATTACAGAGGCTGTTAAATAAAGCATTAGGGAATTGGAGGACCGGGCTACCCTGGGGGCCTCCCAGCAATGGGTCCTGTGGGCTGCGAGGACCAGGTCAAGGCCAGCAGACCCGAGTGGGCAGAGCACATGGAGGAAGGTGCCCCACGACTTCATCAAGCATCTGTAAGTGGAGTCCTGAGACAAACACCTTGTTAATTTTGTTTTTTAGGGGCAAAGTGTCACTCTGTCAGCGAGGCTGGAGTGCAGTGGGCGATCATAGCTCACCACATCCTCGAATTTCTGGGCTCAAGTGATCTTCTCACCCCAGCCTCTGAGTGGCTAGGACTACAGGCTCGTGCCCCTATGCCCAGCTAATTTTTTTTTTATTTTGTTGAGATAGGGTCTTGCTATGTTGCCCAGGCTGTCCTCTAACTTCTGGCCTTAAGCGATCCTCCTGCCTCTGCCTCCCGAAGTGCTGGGATTACAGGCACAAACCCACCGTGCCTGGTGAAAAACACACTTTTTTTTTTTTTTTTTTTGAGACGGAGTCTCGCTCTGTGGCCCAGGCTGGAGTGCAGTGGTGCGATCTTGGCTCACTGCAACCTCCACCTCCCAGGTTCACACCATGCTCCTGCCTCAGCCTCCCGAGTAGCTGGGACTACAGGCGCCCACCACTATGCCCAGCTAATTTTTTGTATTTTTAGTAGAGACAGGGTTTCACCGTGTTAGCCAGGATGGTCTTGGTCTCCTGACCTTGTGATCCACCTGCCTTGGCCTCCCAAAGTGCTGGGATTACAGGCGTGAGCCACTGCGCCCAGCCAAAAAATACCCTTTTAAACTCAGTGGTTACTACTGGTTAATTACATCATTTAATTATATATAAAAGTAAGTACATTTTATGACTTTAAGTTAATAGAATCTTCTGCATGAGCTAAATTGTTTGTATACTAAAATGAAGATGTATATAAGCTAGATGATTGTATTTTTTGTATAAATAAGTTTTAAAACTGTTCATTTTACAGAGTGATGTTGAAACCAAACCTCTCTGACAACAGTAAAGCTTTAAAAGCAGCCTCTAAAATCTAACTTTCCCCCACAGTTTATTTATTAAATTTTACCTTAGTGGACATTTCCAAACATACACAAAGGCTGGGAGAATGAGCCAATAAACCCAGGTTCAACAATTAAGTGTCAGCCTTTGCCAATTTTATCTCATTTGTTTCCTCCCTAACTTTTTTCTTGAAGTTTTAAAAACTCCAATACATCATGACATTTCATATGTAGAGTAAGATTTTGAAAATCTGCACTTTATAAGTGGAAACTAGGAAAAAAAATGTCTACTGAGAGACAAGAAATAGCAGTGCGATGTGCTTAAGCTGTTTGCTTAAGCTCTGCAGTCTGCTCTGAGGAGAAGGGCTGATGGCCAGGCGATAAAGCTTCTGATGACCTATTTTCGCCAAACTGTCACTTGCTCTCCACACAAAGCGGTCCCAGGTTGCCGCATTGACTCAAAGGTCTTATAAAAGGGTTTTGCATTTTACTGCAGAGGAGCTGCCCTGTTTGCCATCAAGAGGCCCAGCTGGAAGGGTTGCCTGGGAGCACTGGAAGGGAGGAGGTGGGTCCCTGCCAGGAAACGGCCTCTTTCCTCCTTATCAGCTGTAAACAGATAAGGCTGGAGCTGACCCACCCATCAAAACTCCAGTGGAATGTTCTGGCTCACAGAATGTGTGGGACCGGAACCCCGTGCCAGGACTAGAGGACCCGTCAGTGTTCTGGGCACATCCATCATGAAGGAAAATGCTCTGCAACAAATTAGGTGTGAAGGGATTCTCTGAGGAAGACTTTAAAGCGATGGCTGTCCAAGTGGGCTGCCCCCTGGCACCTGTGGGGAGTGAGAAACACCTTTCTCCACCTTCCTGGCTTCTTGGGCGGGGCTGCTTTCTGTCTCCATACATTTTCCTCATCTAGAGATTGCATGTGAGGGGAATCATGCAGTATTTTCCTTTTGCGTCTGGCCTATGCCACGTAGCATAATGTCTTAGGTCCATCTGTGCTGTAGCGCACATCAGAGCTTCACTCCTTTTGTGACTGAATAATATCTCGTGAACACCCATCCACCACATTTTGTCTGTTTGTCATCTGTTGATGCATACTTGGATTTTCTACCTTTTGGAAGAGCACAGTGAGAAGGTAGCTATCCACATACCGATGAAGGAGGACTCCGGGGAACCCAAATCTGGTGACTTGATTTCAGACTTCCAGGCTCCAGAGCTGTGAGAGGAAATGTTTCTGTGGGTTAGGCCTCCCAGCCTGCGGCATTTGTTTAGGGCAGCCTGAGCTGACAGATACACCAGGTTTTTGTTTTTCCATGATTGTTATGTGTTATGTAATTTAGTAATTTTTGCTGCATTTAGAGTGCATTTGTACTGGTGGCTTTCTAGAAGTACAGAGAGCATCTTTTACGCGGGGTCCTTACACAGACATTTTCATTCACGGGGGGACCCTGTAGACAGTCCTCAAAGGCAACGGTGTGAGTCCGGCTGATGTTCCTTTAAATCAAATGGTGAACCTGAACTGTTGTGTGGCCCTTCAGAAAGCCCAGCACAGTCTGAGATGCTCATTTTGGCCTCCAGGCAGCGACCATGCTGGACAGAACATCACCTCCGCAAGCAGTCGGCCTCCAGGACCAAACTTCATTTTCCAGATGATGCTATGCTCAGATAAGGACCTTTATTAATTATACCAATTTTTATGTAACATAATTAGCAATGCTTTTAGTCTCTAAATCATACAAAATATGTACCAGAAAAGATGTACTTGAAGAAAACATGGTGCAGAAAGCAAAGGTTCCCTGAAGTAAAAATGGAAGCTGAAAATAATGCACTTTAAGAGAGAGATGGGGGCCGGGCGCGGTGGCTCACACCAGTAATCCCAACACTTTGGGAGGCCGAGGCGGGTGGATCACAAGGTCAGGAGGTGCAGACCATTTTGGCTAACATGGTGAAACCCTGTCTCTACTAAAAAAAAAAGTACAAAAATTAGCCGGGCATGGTGGTGGGCGCCTGTAATTCCAGCTACTTGGGAGGCTGGGGCAGGAAAATTGCTTGAACCCGGGAGGTGGAGTTGCAGTGAGCTGAGATTGCGCCGCTGCACTCCAGCCTGGGTGACAGAGGGAGACTCTGTCTCAAGAAAAAAACAAACAAACAAAAAAACAATGAATCACGTGAATCTGCGAGGTGGAGGTTGCAGTGAGCTGAGATTGTGCCACTGCACTCCAGCCTGGGTGACAGAGTGAGACTCTGTCTCAAAAAAAAAGAGAGAGAGAGAGATTGGATCTTTCAGGGAGGCAGGCAGTCACGTGCTGAAGGACAGGCCTGGCGTGCAGGGGCCCTCCTGGGAGCGCAGGCTCAGGAGGGGAATCAGCTTGTCCTCAGCACTGGGCTCAGAGCTGGGCCAGGCATCAAGACCGTTTTTTCTTCCCATGGCAGTGCCAGTGCCGCTGCAGAGCCCTGAGGACTGGGACACAGAGAAGCACCCTCCCTCAGGAGCTTCCCTTTCAACTGGGTGGCAGTCAGGAAACAGCCAGGACCCTGCAGTGCCTGAGTGCTTTGCCAGAAGCATTTGGGCTTGGAAGGGTCTTTCCTGCCCTTTCCTCCACCCAGCCCCTACACCCTCCACTTCCAGCCCGGCGGCCTCTCCCCTGCACCAGCACCTATGGCCTCCCCTAGGGCAGGAGGGAGAGGGTGAGAGAGTGGGAGTCCCCGCCTTTTGTGACCTGCTGTCTGTTAGAGGTGAGTCCAGGGCCACTCTAAGGGTGGAGGTTGCACATTGGCATGAAGACCAGGAAGGACTCTTTGGGGCCCTGTCAGAGACTCAGTCACACCCATAGATTAAACTCGTTTTGCCATATTTGCTATTTTGTTTTTAGTGGAGAATTTTTAAGTAAATTACATACATCATGACATCTTCCTGAGTATTTTCATATTTAGGATGTCTGAAAAATGAGGCTGTGTTCCCACAAATCTGTATTAGATGGAACTGAATTAACAACAGTGCTCCAGCACCCTGGACCATCCAGCCTAAATTCCATTTGGGGATGAGATGCCTTTTTGTCTCAGAATCCCAAGCGGTAAACACCACGAACCCCTCAGTTCGTATCTCAATCTTCCTTTTTATTGGATTTTGTATTCAATTTCTAACTTCTTACTAGATTATATCTCATTTAATTCTATTTGTTAAAGCTGATTTATTCTAAAATTTGATGAAGCAAAAGTCTAGATTTTGCCTCAATATAATAAGAAACACTTAATTATGAACATTTATGCAGGGCTTTGCTAATCTGCACTTTGTTCTTGGTATAGCCACATGTCTTTTGGGCCCCTTAAAAGGTAGTCTTCTGTATGAAGCACTTCTATATGGATCTACAATAAGAATTAACTTTAAAGTTAGTATTTTATTGGGGGATGATGCCCTGCTGATGAAACTCTGTGAATCAACCTCATTTGCTCATAGACAGCACTTGATATATAAAGAGCTTAACATTAGTCCCTCCAGACTGCACACCAGTGTTCTGGATTTCACAGTGAGACTCAGAGGGTGCATGGGGGTTGTCACCTGCAGCTCTGGGATCCAGCCAGTTGGGCTGGGGCTTCCTCTCTGTTTAAATTTGAAAAGGAAACCAGTTTGGAGTAAGAAGTAGCTTTTGCGTTGAAACAGCCAACCTACCAGTTTTAATGATTGACAACTGAGTTCACATAGAGAACTGAGCTCAATTTAAGAGTTAATAAAATGGGCCAGGTGTGGTGGCTCACGCCTGTAATCCTAGCACTTTGGGAGCCCAAGGCAGGCGGATCACGAGGTCAGGAGATCGAGACCATCTTGGCTAACATGGTGAAACCCCATCTCTACTAACAATACAAAAAATTAGCTGGGCGTGGTGGCGGGCGCTTGTAGTGCCAGCTACTTGGGAGGCTGAGGTGGGAGAATGGCATGAACCCAGGAGGCAGAGCTTGCAGTGTGCCGAGATTGCGCCACTGCACTCCAGCCTGGGCAACAGAGAGAGACTCTGTCTCAAAAAAAAAAAAAAAAAAAAAAGTTAATAAAATGAACAGCCTTTTTTGAGGGATAATTTCAAGGTTTTAAGATAAAAAGTAATAATCGGGCCAGGTGCGGTGGCTCACAACTGTAATCCCAGCACTATGGGAGGCCAAGGCAGGCAGATCACTTGAGGTCAGGAGTTGGAGACCAGCCTGGCCAACATGGTGAAACCCTGTTTCTACTAAAAATACAAAATTAGCCAGGCATGGTGGCACATGCCTGTAATCCCAGCTACTTGGGAGGCTGAGGCAGGAGAATCACTGGAACCCGGGAGGCAGAGGTTGCAGTGAGCCGAGATCATGCCATTGCACTCCAGCCTGGGCGACAAGAGCAAAACTCTGTCAAAACAAACAAAAAACAAACAACAACAACAAAACAAACAAGTAATAACCGTACTTTTACATAAAACGCAGAGACAGATTTTCTTTTCTTCAGGCCCAGGTCCAATAAGGGACCCAGAGGGGCTGTGTGGAGTAGAGCTCTGCAGAGTTCTGAATGGCCACCCTGCTGGGAATAAGGTCGTGCTTGATCCAAATGACTGCAGACCCAGCAAAGGACTCAGTTTTGATAAGACCTCAGCAATTTCCTGGGTGAATTTCAAGCCACTTCTTTAATAAGTCAAAGCTTCACAGTCGCAAAGATATGGAATCGACCAAGGTGTCCAACATTGGATAAACGGATAAAGATAATGCACCATATATACATAATGGTAAACTATTCAGCCATAAAAAACAATGAAATCATGTCTTTTGCAGCAACGTGGATGGAAATGGAAGCCATTATCTTAAGTTCTTAAGTGAAATAAGCCAGGCATAGAAAGACAAACATTGCATGTGCTCACTCATAATTGGGAGCTAAAAAATATGTATGCTGAAAGTAAGATGAGAGACAATGGAGACAAAGGGTGAAGGGGTGGCAGGGAGGAGGAGGAGGAGGAGAAATTGGTTAATGGGTGCAATGTACATTATTCTGGTGACGGATATCCTAAAAGCCCCGACTTGGCCACTATGCAATCCATGCATGTAACAAAATTGCACATGTACCCCGTGAATGTGTACAAATGAAAAAATAAGCTTCCTATTTTCACAAAGACAACAATCCCCTCATGCCACATAGTTTGTTAATTATTGACTTTGTGTTTTAGCTGCAAATAACTATTGTCACACAACTGTTTATGAACAATAGCTGCTTAGGGATTTCCTGAAATCTCTCCAGCAGGTGCACCTCTGGTGACATTGCTGCACACTCCCACCCTCCTAATTCAGTCGCCAGCACTCCTGAGAGCCTGCTCAGGCCCTGGCTTACTAAGTTAAGAAGAAGGCACCTTCCCTCTGCCAGCTCCAGTGTGAGGTGTGATAGAGGTCACGTGCCGGGAGACGGAAGGGGGGTTACCTGATTTGAACAGGAAGGAGGGGTGTGTGAGGTATGGCCATTCTGGCTGGAAGAGAAGAAGGAAGAGTGGGAGCCTTTCAGGAAGACTGGGTGGGACTCCTGAATGTGGCCGGGGTAGGAGGCCTTGGGGCTTGTGCCCTGTGGCTAAGTTGCAGGGTAGGCTGGGGTCCCAGCCTGGGTGGCATGAGAAGAGGGGTGGCTATGATAGCAGTGTTTGTCCTGTCTGAAACTCCTGCTGAAACTGAATCCCCAGTGTGGCAGTGCTGAGAAGTTGGATTCTTTTAAGTGGTGATTGGGTCCTGAGAGCTTCATTCTCACGAATGGACTCATCCACCATGAGTTAATAGATTAGTGCATTATGGTATCAATGGGACTAAAGGCTTTAAAGGAAGAAGAAGAAGAGGTAGCATCAGCACGCTCCACTTCCTAGCCATGGACTGTCCTACACTGCCTTGGGACTCTGCAGAGTCCTCACCAGCAAGAAGTTCCTCACCAGATGTGCTCCCTCGACCTTGGGAGAGAAATGAAAATTTCTTTTCTTTATCAATTACCCAGTTTCATGTTTTCTGCTATAAGCAGCTTATAACAGACTAAGACAGGTGCTGCTTGGGTTCAATGCTAAACACGTGATTTCTCTAACTTAGCAAATCGCCAAAGGCTGGGGTTCAGTCCAGCGTCTCTGATGCAGATTCACTGTTGGTGGCATTGGGCAAGGGCTCAGGGTAACTGGGCAGCCTCAGCAGGGTGCAGTGCCAGGGCTCTTTCCAGAGGTGGCAGGTGTGAATGTACAGAGGTGGGGACCTCACTGGCTTTGGCAGACCGTTTAACCTCTCAGAGCTGGTTTCTTCAAGCACTACTTCAGCTTGTCTTAGACAAGAGGCTGCGGGGCTGAGCTTAGTGCGGAAGGGAGGGGAGATGAACACATCAATCATTAGCATCCAAGAAGAGATGTGGTGGAAGGACTCTGGAAACAGAAAGCAGGGAGGACATTTTCTGCTTGGAAGAGCCAGCAAAGCTGGATGGAGGACACAGAGTGGTGGAGAGAGGGGCTGAGGTCAGCAGGTATAAGGTCAGCATGAGCAGTGTTAAAAGAAAAATTACTCAATGTTACTAGCATGGCAGGTGGACTTTATTCCAGACCGTTGAGGTAGGTATAGATGGATCGAGATAGATCAGGTTCAACTCAAATACAGCATGGGCAAGGGGGAGCTGATAACCAAGGAGCAGAGTTGGGGGCAGTGGGTGGAAAATGACTAAAAGGTGATTCAGAGTAAAAAGGACTCTGGCTAATCTGGCCCAATAGGATTCTTGCTGAAGACAGGCCGTGGTGGTCAGACTTCACCTTGGGGACGATGGAGGATGAGGAGCCTGATCAGATATGGAGGGCGATGAGGTATTGAGGGTAGGGGCTTCTTGCTAACCTGACTTACCAAGGTTCTTGGTGAAACTGGATTTTACCAGGACGTGCACAGATGGACGTAGGAGGAGGTTCAGGAGCCGGACTACCCTTTGGCCAAGCAGAGAGTCTTTGTTAGCAGGAAGCTGAGGGCCCGTTGCAGGGCAGCAGAGTGATAGGTAAATAGGGGAAACACATTCATTCATTCTCTCAACAATTAAATATTAAATGCGTCTGTGCTACCAGGGATACAAAGGTAAACAAAGCAGGAAAAAAAGTTCTGCCTTTATGGCCAGTACATTCTGGTAGGAGAAGAAAGAAAATAAACAATATAAGTAAATAGTATATTAGAGGAAGAAAAATGCTATGGAGAGTAAAAAAATGAGGGCATAAAGGGGCATTTGGAGTGTTTCACAGAGAAAGTGACACTCTGGGAAGACCTCCTCCGCTGAGGGAGCCAGGATGCCTTCAAAGAGTGCGCTGGGCCCAGGAAGGAGCGGGGAGAGCCGGCCCCTGCTGTAGGCCTCGCAGGCCTGCTCTCTGGTGGAGCCAGAGAGGCGCGATCTGACTTTTGAGCCTGTGTGGAGCAGGAACCGCAGGGCGCAGGGTGGAGGCGGCTGCGAGGACCCGGAGCCTGGGTCAGGGCGGTGGAGGCTGGAAGCGTGCAAGAGTCGCGGGGATTAATGCTGGGTTGGATCTGGGTGTGAGAGAAAGAGCACACGGGGAGGACTCGAGGTTTTCCGTCCTGAGGAGCCATTCACTGAAACGGAGGCAGTTTTGTTTGGAGCTGTTTGTGAAGGAAGGGCGAGAGGTGGTGTCTATGAGCATCAGGTGGAAAAACAGAGGAGATGCTCCTAGCGAGGGAGAGGCCTGGGCGGGGCGCGATGAGCAGGCTGGTGGCATTTGGAGCTGTGGGAATCAATGCAACCCCAGGGAGCAGGTGTGGACAGAAAACGGAAGAGCGGCCTTGGGCAGCCAGGAGTCCCGAAATTTGCGCGGAGGAGGGGCCTTGGAGCGGGAGAAGAGTGGTCCAGGAAGCCACGTGCAGGGGGTGCTGAGGAGCAGCAGGGAGGGAGGCCCCCTGTCTTACAGCGGGGGGCTGCACTTCTCCATAGGCCATTGCTGCCGGCAGTAGCAGGTTCACGGCAGTGTAGAGGCGGAGAGCTGGACTGGAGTAGCTCAGATAGCGAGAGGGAGGAGGGGTGTTTAAGGTAAGTCAAGACCACGCTTTGGAGCCATTTTGCTCTACAGGGGAACAGAGAAATGGGATGCAGCTGGAGAGCGAAGCATGAAGAGGATGTTTTAAAGATGGGCCAGGAAAAAGTACGTTTGTACAACTGACTAGAGAGGAAGACGTGGGTGATTCAAGAATGAGGTGGAAGGCGGAGGTGTCCTTAAGAGGTCTAGTCCGCCAGGGCAGGGGTGTGGCCATCCTTCTGCAGTAATGCAGGGAAGATACATTGCTCTGAGGGGGCAGCCTGCAGATTTATTTTATTTTATTATTTATTTATTTATTTATGTATGTATTTATTTATTTTTGAGATGGAGTTTTGCTCTTGTTGCCCAGGCTGGAGTGCAATGGCAGTATCTTGGCTCACCGCAACCTCTGCTTCTCAGGATCAAGCGATTCTCCTGCCTCAGCCTCCCAAGTAGCTGGGATTACAGGCTTGCACCACCACACCTGGCTAATTTTGTATTTTTAGTAGAGACAGGGTTTCTCCATGTTGGTCAGGCTGGTCTTGAACTCCCGACCTCAGGTGATCCACTTGCCTCGGCCTCCCAAAGTGCTGGGATTATAGGCATGAGCCACTGCACCCAGCCAGCCTGCAGATTTATTTTAATAAGAAAATCAAAGCAAAAGCAGGGGCATACGTGGAGCATATGGATGGGACAGAAAACGTTGGAGGCTTTAGCAGAGAGAGGAAAGGGCAGGAAGGAGTCATCCACAGGAGGGAAGAGCGCTGTCCTGTGACTGCCTCTCCAAACCCCCTCTTGCCGGCCTGGACATAGCTGCCTGCACCGTGACCCTATTGCATGTCAGGGGAGCAGAGCCCCCCAGGCCAGAAGCCCCACATCTGTTGGCCCTGGCTTGGACACTGGGCAGGGGGCACCGGGGCAGGAGCTGGCCGTGATCCTGTGGCCCCAAATGCCCCCTCGCTGATGGCCTCGTGTTTTGGGTGGGGAGCAAAGAGGAGCAGCTGTCCAAGGCACCTCAGGCAGGCGCTGGGCTCCGTGGGCATCTTGTGCTCCGCGATTTTGAGGCCATTTGCAGCTAGCTCCGCCAGCCCCAGCTCCGAGCTGCAGCCGCTGCCACGCACAACAGCACCGCCAGGAGTGTCCTGGGGGCTTTCTTCAGAGGAGGCTGTCAGCATCCTCAGGTTCCAGCCGCTTAACCCCAGTGCTGCTTCAAGAGGCTTTTTTTTCACCAGAGGCTTCTCAATGGCCTGAAAGCTCCGCAGACTCCCACGAAGTTTGCCGGGAACACAAGGCTGTCAGTGACATTCGTGGCGCCAAGACTTAAACACGCGGGTTGCACGCATCGGCCAGTGTCTGTGCCACACGTACTGACGCCACCTGAGATGTGCACGCCGCACGCGCACGCCGCACGCGCACGCCGCACGCGCACGCCGCACGCGCACGCCGCACGCGCGGCAGCGGCTTGGCTGGCTTTTAATGGCTTGCACGCGCACGCCGCACGCGCATAACGGTTTGGCTGGCCTGTAACGGCTTGCACGCGCACGCCGCACGCGCATAACGGTTTGGCTGGCCTGTAACGGCTTGCACGCGCATGCTGCACGCACGTAACGGCTTGGTTGGCCTGTAACGGCTTGCACGCGGATGCTGCACGCGCGTAAGGGCTTGGCTGGCCTGTAGCCTCGTGGCTTGGCTTTGCGTTCTTTGCTTGGCTTGGTGTTGGTCGCTTGGCCTGGTGTTCCTCCTTGGATTGACCTTTCCTACTTGGATTGGCGTTTCCTCTCTCGCGTTCCCTTGCTGGGCTTGACCTTTTCTCTGCTGGGTTTGGCATTCCCTTGGGGGGCCTGGGTGTTTTCTTGTGGGGGGAGGGGGGTGGTTGGCCCTTCCTCGGTTGGGCGTGGGGTCGCCCCGGGTGGGCGTGGGCTTTCCCCAGGTGGGTGTGGGTTTTCCCTGGGTGGGGTGGGCTGGGCTCCCCTGCTGGGGTTGGCAGGTTTTGGCTGGGATTGACTTTTCTCTTCAAACAGATTGGAAACCTGCTAGTTGGTGAAACTGGTTGGTAGACGCGATCTGCTGGCTACTACCGGCTTCCCCTGGCTGTTAAAAGCAGATGGTGGCTGAGGTTGGTTCAATGCCAGCTGCCTCCTTTGTGAAGAAGCCATTTGGTCTCCGAAGCAAGATGGGCAAGTGGTGCCGCCACTCCTTCCCCTGCTGCAGGGGGAGCGGCAAGAGCAACGTGGGCACTTCTGGAGACCACGACGACTCCTCTATGAAGACACTCAGAAGCAAGATGGGCAAGTGGTGCCGCCACTGCTTCCCCTGCTGCAGGGGAAGCGGCAAGAGCAACGTGGGCACTTCTGGAGACCACGACGACTCCTCTATGAAGACACTCAGAAGCAAGATGGGCAAGTGGTGCTGCCACTGCTTCCCCTGCTGCAGGGGGAGCGGCAAGAGCAACGTGGGCGCTTGGGGAGACTACGACGACAGCGCCTTCATGGAGCCCAGGTACAACGTCCGTCGAGAAGATCTGAACAAGCTCCACAGAGCTGCCTGGTGGGGTAAAGTCCCCAGAAAGGATCTCGTCGTCATGCTCAGGGACACTGACGTGAACAAGAAGGACAAGCAAAAGAGGTAACCAGGCCTGGGCTGGGAGGAGGTGGGACGTGGGGGGATGATGGGGACATACTCTCCTGGTGGGGGAGGAGGGGCACCTGGCTTTCTCACCTCCGCAGGCCTCACACCACCCTGGATGTGGAAACCTCAGAGAGGTCAGGGCACAGGCCCCTTTATGAGCAGCAACACAAAAACAAAACTTTAGCTGATTTCCAATAAAATTATAATTTCCCTTGTAGAACACTAATAGACTGTTTTAAAGTGATTTAACTCACAAAATTGTCGATGCAGCAGATTATTTTTAATCTACAGATTTTAAAACAATGTTCTATACATTATAGAAAAGTGTGTATTGAGAACTAAGAATGAAGCCCCATAACACATCAAATTCAGGGCTAAATATTCTTCAAATAAAATCCAGTATGGATTTTATATCAATGTACACTATGTAAATATGTTCTTTACTGAGGAACCTTAGAAGGAAACTGAAATGGGAAGATGGTTCCTGTGCTTGAATAGGAAGATTGAATTTTCTTAAGATGTGAGCTTTTTGGCTGGGCGCCGTGCCTCACGCGTGTAATCCCAGCACTTTGGGAGGCCTAGGCGGGCAGATCACAAGGTCAGGAGATCGAGACCATCCTGGCTAACACAGTGAAACCCCGTCTCTACTAAAAAATATAAAAAAAATTAGCCGGGCGCTGTGGCAGGTGCCTGTAGTCCTAGCTACTCAGGAGGATGAGGCAGGAGAATGGCGTGAACCCGGGAGGCGGAGCTTGCAGTGAGCCGAGATAGTGCCACTGCACTCCAGCCTGGGCGACAAAGCGAGACTCCGTTTCAAAAAAAAAAAAAAAAAAAAAGATGGGAGCTATTTCTGTTTATCACTTTTACCTAAGCCAAATAAAAATAGCAAAGTTTTAGCGTTTTTAAATTACACATGCTGTCTTTTATTATTGTGATAAATTAATTTTTTGTAACAGAATGGAAAAAGGCTTGCTTTTCCAGATATCAAAATGTGCGTGTTATTTATTTCCACAAATTGTTTACTAACAGCTGAAAAGACATCAATGAATGGAACACAATAGGAAATTTAGAAATACCCAGATATATGTAAGAATTTAGCGCTTGATAATGGTGATGTTTTTTATTATTTAAAAAAGATGGATTGTTCATAATTCATGTTTGGAGAAAACTAGCTAGATTTTTATGTCACAAAAATAGGAGTATAGATTAAAAAATTTAAATATACAAGAAGAGAAACATACCAGAAGAAAACACAAATGCCTATTTTTTTATATATATATATACTTATTTTTTGATGGAGTTGCCCAGGCTGGAGTGCAGTGGTGTGATCTCGCCTCACTGCAACCTCTGCCTCCTAGGTTCAAAAAATTCTCTGTTTCAGCCTACTGAGTAGCTGGGATTACAGGCGCCAGCCACTACGCCTGGCTAATTGCTTTGTATTTTTAGTAGAGATGGGGTTTCACCATCTTGGCCAGGCAGGTCTCGAACTCCTGTCCTCGTGATCCACCCACCTTGGCCTCCCAAAGTGCTGGGGTTACAGGCGTGAGCCACCGTGCCTGGCCTATATTTGCAGATATAATAAAATAAGCTCATTTTAAAATTGGGCAAAGTACTTTTTTTGCATGTCTACCAGTGACCTATGCACATAGGAAAAGATAGCGTTCCTGGTAGAAGAAAGAATTTAAGTTAGAAGAGGAATGAAATACTGTTTTCTATTTAAGTTAGAAGAGGAATGAAAGGCCGGGTGCAGTGGCTTATGCCTGTTATCCCAGCACTTGAGGAGGCTGAGGCAGGTGGATCATGAAGTCAGGAGTTTGAGACCAGCCTGGCCAGTGTGGTGAAATCCCATCTCTACTGAAAAAGTAGCTGGGCATGGTGGCATGCACCTGTAATCCTAGCTACTCAGGAGGCTGAAGCAAGAGAATTGCTTGAACCAGGGAGGTGGAGGTTGCAGTGAGCCGAGATCGCGCCACTACATTCCAGCCTTGGTGATAGAGTGAGACTCCATCTCAACAACAACAAAAAAAAAAGGAATGAAATACTGTTTTCTATCCACAAAGTTTGTGAGGATGAAGAACAGTGGTACTTATATAGTTGTTTAAAGTTTAAGTTGCTGCAGCTTTTCAAACAGACACTTTAGTGGTAAGAACCACATTTTAAAACTGTGATGCTTTTTACTCATCAATTCCATGATACTGAAATATCTTTACCAAGTAGATGTCTGTTTTTCTTAGTATTGCTTAAAATAGCAGTGTAATTTAGAAGAGCCCATATAAAGATTTCATGAAGAAATTTCAGTGCATCCGTAGGATGGAATAATATGTAACTATTGAGGGTGTCAGTAGATACAGAGATATGTCGACATGCAAAGATGTACTTTGCTATATCAAGTGAGAAAAAAATCAGTTTGTTACACATATACATGAACAGAATCTGCTCTTGTGTTAGCTGAAAATATGTAGAAAATATAATCAAACTTGTTTCTGGGGATTTGTAAGTGAAGTTTTTCCCTTTCTCTTATCTGTGATTTCTGCAATGAACATCTGAAGTTTTAGTTAAGGTTCATTAGTAATGAAATAATCCTTGGGAAGAGAAGGAATATGCTTCTTGAAGGAAGGAATATGCTTCTTGCATAGATGCAAATAATTTGTCACATTCTATTATTTATTTTTCTTTCTGTGGTTGGCTATCTTCCGTGAACTTTTACCCTCTTCAGAAGTAGAGGCATTGTGTTTACCTGTTCCTGTAGATTTTATTGTATATACATTTTATTACATAATTACCTTTTCATTATATGTAAACATGTAAAAAGTATGAATTAATCATTTTAGTTGAGTTATATATTTATGAAAATTAAAATAGCAAATATAAATGATTATTACTATTGCAAATGTATTGCCTTACTCTACAGGAGTTTTCTTTAAAAATATTGAACTCCCAAGCTGTGTTCATCCATTCTTTCAGTCCATTTAGTCATCAGACATAAGCCAGACACCTATTATGTGGCAGGCATATTCTACTGTCTCTCAGGATCCTTCCACCTTTGAAAACTTCATGTTTACCTGCTGGGCTTGAGCAAGCTGAGTGATTTAAAATTGGGGCATTAGGACTTAATCTCAATTGAAGCTTTTCCTCCCTCCTTTCAAACAGAAGCATTTCTGAAGGTAGAAAATAGTAAAAGACAACCCTTAACTGCCCTGTTGAAAATTTGTAAGTCTTGGATAAAGACTGTTTTAGTTGTTTTAAGAACTAAAATGTGGTACATAAACAGCATGGAATATTATACAGCCATAAAAGAAGGAACAAGAGCATGTCCTTTGCAGGAAGATGGATGGTATTGAAAGCCATTATCCTTAGCAAACTAACATAGGAAGAGAAAACCAAATACTGCATGTTCTCACTTATAGGTGGGAGCTAAATGATGAGAACACACAGATACCTAGAGGGAAGCAACACACACTGGGGCCTATCACAGGGTGGAGGGTGGGAGGAGGGAAAGAAGCAGGAAACAGAATGAACAGGTAGTGGGCTTAACACCTGGATAATGAAATAATCTGTACAACCAACCCCCTTGACGCACGTTTACCTATGTAACAAACCTGCACATCCGGCCCATGTACCCCTGAATGTAAAAGTTGAAAAAAACTCCACAAATAGTTCCATAAATCGGTTTTAAAAAGAGAAAATTTATAACAGTCTTAAATCCTAATAAGAATGATTGGAAATATCTGATGTACATACATTGTATAAATCTAAGTATTGAAAAAAATGAGCCCATGCTATTCACTTGAATTCCAAGTTTTCTTTGGCTTAAATTTTATTGAAAACCAAAGTAAGAATTGGTTTATTTTAGAAATTTGTTTTTGTTTTCACCTCAGCTTTCTTATTCCATAGTTCTTTTAAGAACTAAAATTTATCTAAACGCTGGTCATCTGACTGGAACCGCCCCAGACCTGTTATAACATATTCTACTTAATGTAAGGCACCAGGGATTGTATGATGCCCCATTATTTTATATCTGAATAAGAGAATTATTTAAATGCCACCAATTATAGTAAATCATGAATTGTAAGTGGTATTTCAGTGGAGACAACATGGAGACAATGATCATCTCAGAATCACTAAAATACAATGTTACCTGTAATATTTAAAACATACCTCAAAGTGTAGGTATAATTGTATCATCTCACTTAATTCAAATGTTGTCTTTAGTGGTATTAGTAAAAATTATGATATCTAACAATTATTGAGCTGTTATTTGTGTTAGGAACTAGTCTATATCTTTTGTGCAGAGTCTCATTTAAGCATTACAGTGGTTTCCTGTGAGAAAGCTACTATTTTCATTCCTATTTTATTGATGAGGAAACCGAGACCCCAAAAGGCTAAGCAACAGCTAGGAAGTGACAGAGCTTCAAGTAGGATTCCAGCCCAAGTTGAATGTCATCCAAGGGCTATGCTCTTTGTATTCATATAGGCTGCTCTTTCATTAATACAGTGAGCAATGAGAGATAATAAATAGTGTGCTTTTTTCATGGGAAAGTTAAATGTTTGTTTTGAAGGCAGAGTAATAGCAGGCTGTTCAGTGTTTGCAATTACATGAATCATTAATGTGGCTGTAGCTAGTGCACTACAATTTCCTAAAAAGTCTTCTCACTCTCCTAGGACTGCTCTCCATCTGGCCTCTGCCAATGGGAATTCAGAAGTAGTAAAACTCCTGCTGGACAGACGATGTCAAGTTAATGTCCTTGACAACAAAAAGAGGACAGCTCTGACAAAGGTATGCAATAGCCAACTATGTCAGTGTGAGGTGGGTTTGATTTCAATACATAGCATAAAAATGAGTTTTCTCCTTTAAATATAACTAGTTGGTGAAAGCTGTGGAATGTTTATTTTGAATTCCTAGGATTTGTAATTTGTTTTTGGTCTAATACTGACAGGCCGTACAATGCCAGGAAGATCAATGTGCATTAATGTTGCTGGAACATGGCACTGATCCAAATATTCCAGATGAGTATGGAAATACCGCTCTACACTATGCTATCTACAATGAAGATAAATTAATGGCCAAAGCACTGCTCTTACACGGTGCTGATATTGAATCAAAAAACAAGGTATAGATCTACCAATTTTATCTTCAAAATACTGAAATGCATTCGTTTTATCATTGACCTGTGTAAGGGCCCAGTCTTCCATATTTGGAAGCTCAAGCATAACCTGAATGAAAATGTTTTGAAATGATCTAATTATCTAAGACTTAATTTTAAATATTGTTACTTTCGAAGAAGCATTAGAGGGTACAGTTTTTTTTTTAAATGCACTTGTAAATACTTTTTTTGAAAACATTGAATTTGTAGAAGGTAATACTTACTATTTTTCAATTTTTCCCTCCTACGATTTTTTCCCCTAATGAATGTAAAATGGCAAAATTTGCCCTGAAATAGGTTTTACATGAAAACTCCAAGAAAAGTTAAACATGTTTCAGTGAATAGAAATCCTGCTCCTTTTGCAAGTTCCTAAAAAACAGTAATAGATACGAGGTGATGCATCTCTCAGTGGCAAGGCTTAAGATATTTCTGATTGCTCGTGAGGCAGAAGTGGAAAGTGAAAAAGAGAGCAATCAGAAATATCAAGGCCAATTTGGAAATTAGATAATGGAGGGAAAAGACCACGAAGAGGTTGTGTGTGTGTGTGTTGTTGTTGTTGTTGTTGTTGATTTGTTTCCTTTGTATGGTGAGACAAGATTCTCTTCAATTTTAGAGAATGACAGTTTTCAGTTTGGGAGAGGGAGTTAGTGGGTTGCAAACTGCCTAGAGATCAATTTTAGGAGGCCTCTGAGGAACCAGATTGGCAGTGAATAGGTGGTAATGTAAGGGGAAACCCTTGAGCAGAGGGAATATCAAGTAATTAACTGACTTAGTATCCTATTCTGGTAGAAATGGCCAATTAGAGTCTCAGCTCTGCTTTCGAATCTAGAGTGTCTGGATGGGAAGGTGGAAGATAAATAAGTAACAAGATCAAGTTGATTTTGAGTTGACTAGACCCTGTTCTTCTCTTACCAGGGAAAATCATGTGGTGTTTTCAGCAAATGTGTCTCTCTCCCACTCGTTACTCTTTTTGGCCAAATCTTCAAATGAGAAAACGAATTGGTCATGTGGGTGAGAAATGAGACTGAAGTAATTGTCTGTTGCACTAGCTTTCAGCTAGAATTGTGCATCCCAGTAACCTGAGGAAAATTTTTAAATAATCAACAAGTTTAGGCTTTTTCTGAATATTTTGATACAATAAGTCTAATAAAGCCTGGATATGTATATTTGAAGATGTTTCCTTGAAGCCAGGCATGGTGGTGCATGGCTGCAGTCCCAGTTGCTAGGGAGGCTGAGGTGGGAGGATTGCTTGAGCTCAGGAGTTCGAGTCTAGCCTGGTCAACATAATGAGACCGTGTCTCTAACGACAACAACAGCGACAATAACAACAACAATTTTCTCAAAATCTGGATACACTCCTGCTTAAGAACCACTCAATACATAAATGTAATGTGTAAATTCTTATGTCTCAGAAACTTAAGGTATCTCTAGAAGAGTTGGAGTTGGATATGTGCTGATTTCTTCAAATCTTTCCTTTCCAATAACATTAATCTGACTTTTTTTTTTTGAGATGGGGTCTCACTCTGTTTCCCAGGCTGGAGTATAGTGGTGCGATCACAGCTCACTGCAGCCTCGACCTCCCCAAGCTCAGATGGTCCTCCAACCTCAGGTTTTTTTTTTTTTTAGTGGAGATGAGGTTTTTGCCATGTTTCTCAGGCTGGTCTTGAACTCCTGGACTGAAACGATTCACCCGCCTCAGCCTCCCAAAATGCTAGGATTACAGGTGTGAGCCACCATTCCTGGCCTAGTCTGACTTTTATCTCTGTGGTTGAGACATTAAAATGAATATTATTGGTAGTACGTGTCAGCTTACAGAATAATACCTTTTCCTTCCTACCATCAGTTATTCACTGCCATTCAGAAGGTCTTTGGAAATTTGCTGTGAGTAGTCTTTCAATAAGTAGAGGATGGCCCTCTCAGGATTTTGTGTCTCTTTGTTCAGTCATTCAAGTGCTTAGGTCAGTAAGTCATTGTTAAAAGCAGAGTTTTCTCAATTAGAATTGTGGCAAATTCTAAACTGTTTTTTGTCAGGTGAAGCTGTATTATGGACTATCCAGTGTGTCTCTTAAGTATGTAGAGCTTTGGCATAATCAGCATGGCAGTTTTAAACACTAAAAACTATGGCGTTATTAAGAATACAGATAGGAATTCTGTTAATTTAGTTTCAGTAGTCCTATGAACTGATGATTTAGTTAACAATCTGGGAAAACTAAATACAAATAGATTTTAAATAAATAAATGTTGGAAAGTTTTTTCAAATGGGCAGTATGAGTTTTAATAGCATTTTTTGTTGCATGTTGGAAGTTGAACTTTTGGTAAAACATGAAACTAAAGAAATGTTTTACATGCAAATTCTTGCTTTATACACAATTTGTCTTAGGGTTGAGGATATAGAGACAAAAGATACAGCCCCTGCCCTCAAGAAGCTTTTTGTTTAGATGGGAAAAATATTATCATCCAATAATACCATGCCAAATACTGAGTTAGAAGTAAAGAGTCTTGGAAGCAGTAAATGTTTAAAGTGAGTTTTTGAGATGATTAGAGTTAATGTGGTGAGGCAGAGAAGCGGTGTTTCCAAGGGAAGGAGCAGCGTGTGGGAAAGCACAGAAGAGTGAGAAGGAAGCGGCTACATTTTATTTACTTTCTATGTGTGTAAGTCCATAAGATCTTATATAAAGTTTCCAGTTCAGTTGAGGAATATGTACTTTTTTGAATTACATACGTCTTTGCTTTATATTGTTTTACAGCATGGCCTCACACCACTGTTACTTGGTGTACATGAGCAAAAACAGCAAGTGGTGAAATTTTTAATCAAGAAAAAAGCTAATTTAAATGCACTGGATAGATATGGAAGGTATAGTTCTTTCTTTTAATCTGTGTGTTCTAGATGGATAGCAGTCACTCAAGTCATAAATATTAAATTAATAAGATCAATGTATACTTACTGGGATATAGTCATCAGTATCAACACAAATCAGTTAGGCAGAAAAACAGTTATTTGGACTGGGCAACATAAAGAACAGTTTTAGTAGGATTCATCTTCTCTTATTATATTGACTGATGTTATTTATTATGTGATATTTTTGGTTACATGGTCTTATGTTAGCTAAAGTGATTTCATATTAATTTTATGAAGTTTGAACTTTAACTTTTAGTTTACTTTATGACTCAGTATTGAACTTCTTAACCCTTTCTAATAGTTTTTAACCTCTGTGTCTTACATGCTTTTCTACTAAATATGCTGTATTAAACATAAATAGGGGTTGAAATCCTGTTGTCTTTTCAATGACTGTGCTTTAAGTTGCTTTCTTTGAAGAATATTAATGTTAGCTTATCCCTACATGACAATGAATTGCTGTTCCCACATACTGTGGGTTCAAAAGCTTTTTTTCCTTTTTTATTTCCAGTGTATTTTCGTGTTTTTATTTTTAATTGGTATGGAGAGAGGGAGTGAAGATAGTTTTAAGTGGATACACTTTTCCTTTAATGAAGACAAGCCGTAGGTGGGTGATAAAGAGAAAAGAGCTAGGCTTTGGAGTCACACAAGACTGAGTTAATTCCTAACTTTCTTACTTGCTAGGTGTGTGACCTTGGGGACGTTATTTACCACCAAATATGTTGTCATATATGAAAAGTAGGAGAATATATCCTTCAAAGTTGGCTGTGCATAAGAAAGATATATGTAGCATTTAATTCAGTGCCTAGCACATGGTTATTGGCACCATTAACTGAAACTCCTATGATTACTATTCTTACCATATTATTAATATTACTGCTTTCAGCATGCAGAGAGCTCTTAGTTCTCTTACCCACTAGCTGATTTTGTATTATAGCATATCAGTCTAGGGAAGCTGTGATGAAATCTTCACTTAAATCTTTGTCCACTTCAGATAAGTGGCCCTAACATTATTTCTTGCCCATCAAAGGACTTTAAATTAGTAGCTTCTGCTATGCAATACCCCACTGAGATAAGAGGGGTTTTTTTTTTCTCTTTCCTTTTAACCTTTGTGGTATTTTACAAAGATGAACACTTGAGCACTGAAGATGCTTATGTCTTTTAGTGCATGTAAATGTTTGATTCTGCATGGACAGGCAAGATGTGAAATTGGTAAAGTATATCAAATTAGCTTTTGAAATAACTTCATTACAGTTCCTGTCTCTGTCATTTTAGAACTGCCCTCATACTTGCTGTGTGTTGTGGATCAGCAAGTATAGTCAGCCTTCTACTTGAGCAGAATATTGATGTATCTTCTCAAGACCTATCTGGACAGGCGGCCAGAGACTATGCTGTTTCTAGTCATCATAATGTGTAAGTGTTTACATTAAAAGGCTAGTTAATGCTAAATTCAGGTTTAAAATAATTATAACAGTTGCATCTTACATATCAGGTGAGATGTCATAGTTTGGTTCAGGTAGTTTTCAAGTGGCAGTGAGTTAGTCCCCTGCGTCAGCCAGAAATCAGACAAAAAGCAAGACAAGTTAGAAGTACCAATGGGTGCAGGATTCTTTATCTCAGGACTTTTAAGACCTTTATCCTTAGAGATCCCAACATTGTTCATTTGATCCAAGTGTAGCACCTATGCATGGGATAAAAAATAGTGTCACATCTTTGATTTTTCTGATTAGTTATTTGGGTCTTGAAATGTCTAGTTTAGCAGAAAGTCTTGTACTGTCTTCTGGGGACTATGTCCTACATACTCCTTGAATTTTTCAAGAACCGAAGGGGTTCACTAAATCCAAGGAAGACAGTCCCTTTTATCAAGTCAGAAGGAGGAGAAAAAAAGACATTGCAATCATTCTGTTGTTTCCGTTGATTCTGTTGCTGCATTGTTGCCACTCAAACTGGTCCTGCTGCCTTAAGATGAATCAGTAGATTCAGATCCCTCAAGTCTTCATGGCGATTCATACAGTGACTTTGAAGTTACAACGTTTTTTAGTTCCCATACCTATGCTTATATGCTCAGCCATTGTTCCCAGAGCAGCAGCCCCCTGCTCTGGCTGCTGGGCATCCTGACTTTATCTGCACACAAAGTGAGCAAATTGACCCTTCTCCCATATTCAGAACCTAATGTGGAACCCACATCTTAGCCGAGAATTAGCTGAGACCTTCATGGTAAGAGATCCTTTGAGGCCGTTGTTGGTCTTTTCTCTAGTAGATATTAGGTAGGCTTTTTCTATAGCGTCAGAGGGGTTCAAATGATGTGGCAGAAAGAGATCAGTTTGTTTCTTCTTCTTTACTACCAGATCTGTACTGTGAGGCACCTTTATATCCTGTATAGAACTTTGGGCAGTAGAAAGTCTCATATGAACCTTCCCCTGAGCAGTGGCCCCCAGCTGTGGTTGGTCCCTTGAGTGATCTGATTTACATGATAATGAAAATCGTCCAAGCTACTTCCATCTCTAGCTCAAGATTTTAAAGTATTTTCAAATTCTAGCTCACAGGAAGCCATTGAAGAGAATTCTCAGAATCTCAAGTAGTTTAGTTGGACTTAACACAGCCAAGCCTTGTCCATGACTCATCACTAATCATGTGTAAAAGCAGGGCTTTGTTCTTGCTTGGGTGGCACATATCCTAAAATTGGAACAACACGGAGAAAGTTAGCATGGCTTCTACATAAGGAGGCAGCACAAATCTTTGAAGCATTCCATATTTTGTGCAGTCACTGGAAGGTCATTTGACTATTTGCTGACTAGCTCTAAGGAAACAGTGTGAATCAAAGCAAAATGGGTGCCACCAAAATATTGAAATTGTGATTTGTGCTGCAAAAATAGTCATGTAAGATGGTCTGTGAGATGACTTAGAGCTGAATAACGTGTTCGGTGCAAAATATATTGTTAGTATGTATGTCAAAAATTAGAGAATGTCAGCTTGCAACTTCTTCGTGGAAACTAAAAAAAATAAAAGTAGACTTTTGGTCTCCCACGTCAGCTGGAATTGAACATCAATATAAAGCATTATCCTAACAAACATTTGCTGGCTGAGAGTTTGAGTCTGTAGAGAAGGATCGTTGGTCCAAACCGGGTCTTAACATCCATTGGTTTTTCTGCCCTTGGTGTGATTGATCAACTCCATAATAGTGGACAATCACATTGTCTACTTTAATGAGATATGTATGAATAAATTTAGTTACAAACTATGACGTAGTTGAGATGCCCTGAATTATAAGCCATAAGGAGTAGGACAACTAAGAAGCAAAATTAGGACTTAATGACATTTTCTGAAAGCTACAAGATTTGCATATTAGAACCTATGAACAAAATACACATTGGGTTTTATTTGGGATTCCAAGATAATTTTAGTCATAAAGTTTAGGAACAGATTCTTCCATTGCTTTACTATTTCTCTCAGCATTTAAAAAATGTTATCATGTTAAATCTTTGTAACAACCTAGGGAAATAAGGCAGCAAAGTCCTCACTTTGTTGAAGAAGACATGGAGCCTAAGAGAAGCAAGTTGTCCAAGAACAAATAGCTGTTCATTATGGAGCTAGGACTTATGCAGAGTTGGGACACTTTCTATTATGTCAGGCTAATGCAAGCTAATTTACCGGGTCACAGTGCCCTCGTTTTATGAGTATTTCACCTTACATTTTTTTCTTCTTTAATTAGAAGCTTAAAGAGAAGTTTGTAGAATGTACTCATAAGTGGATGGGATAATACTGTTAAGTTCTGATATTCTGATATTGTTTGAAATACTCTTAATAATTCTACATTTGGTATTTTTTATATCAGTATTTAAAAAGTAATTTGGTTTATTACATTTTTATACATAGAATTTGCCAGTTACTTTCTGACTACAAAGAAAAACAGATGCTAAAAATCTTTTCTGAAAACAGCAACCCGGGTAAGACTTGTGATAGTGAATTACTTTAGTCAGTTATCCCCAACCTTTTTGGCACCAGGGACCGGTTTTGTGGAAGACAATCTTTCCATGGGCTGGGGAAAGGTGGGGATAGTTTCAGGATTATTCAATCATGTTACATTTATTGTGCTACTTTATATTATTATCATATTGTAATATATAATAAAATAATTATACAACTTACCATAATGTAGAATCCGTGGAAGCTCTGAGCTTATTTTTCTGCAACTAGATGGTCTTATCTGGGAACAAAGTGAGACAGTGACAGATCATCAGGCATTAGATTCTCATACGAAGCACACAACCTAGATCCCTCGGATGGGCAGTTCACAACAGGGTTCGTGCTCCAATGAGTATCTAATGTTATCACTGATCTGACTGGAGGCAGACTTCAGGCGGTAATATGAGCCATGGGGTGTGGCTGTAAGTACAGGCGAAGCTTCCCTGGCTTGTCTGCTGCTCACCTCCTCCTGTGTGGTGTGGTTCATAATAGTCCATGGACTGGTACAAGTCTGTGGCCTGGGAGTTGAGGACCGCTGCTCTGCATGGTCCTACCATAGATAAAAAAGTAAAAGTAAGGAATTTTTGATCACAAAAGAACCCTAAAGCACAAGTCATGTTACATATGCTTGTCTCAATAAGGTCTCACTATTACTGACTTCATTCCTCCTCATTTGAAGTTGGAAAGAGATATATTTACTTGGTTGGAACAAGATGAGTTCTTCTACCTGCTGGTTAATTGTCATGATAACAGTAATTTTGTTAGAGCAAGATGCTCTGCTACCATTTGCCAAAAGATGGTCATAATAAATATACAAATTGCCCAGCTCTAGGCTCAGCAGATTATCATAAAAGTAGAACCATGTTTCACACTAACAGAAATGCTAGTATGCTATCTGGTTGTGGACACCTAATACATTGTATAATCCAAACTGTATGAGGACACCTTTAATTTAGCCATCTATTTATCAAAGAGCTTCTGTAAGTTAGGTTTTATAAGTTGCAGGAGACAAAGGTGGAATAGATGTAGTTTTGATCTCTAAGGTGATCATAATAGAGCTGTCTCTATTTCATTTCTGTGCTTTTTCAACAGAATTTACCAAGAAAACATTTCTATTTATATTTTCACTTGTCCACTTAACAAATAACTATGAAATAGTCTTTTAGATACTAACCATTTTTCTAATGCTACAGACCACAAACAATTAAAAATACAGACAGGAGCTTGTTATTATCATTGTCATTTTCATTATTTTACTACTTTATTCAGTGCTTACTGTGTGCTAGATGCCCATTGGAAGCTTATCATTATGATTTATTATATATTGATTATGTGCCAGACATATGTGATGAGGAATGAAAGTTTTGGAAAAAGTAGGTATGGTTTAAGGTAAGCATGCAGAGAGAGAAGAATTTTTCTAGGTAAAGAAGCAGAAGAATAATGTTTGGCAGAAGGAACATGTAGTGAGGTTGTGTGTTTGCCAGAAGGAACATGTAATGAGATTGCCTGTTTGGGAGGAAGAGCAGCAAGTGCAAAAGACAAGATGCTTGAGTGAACTTTGCAGGGTTTCTGAGCAGTTCACTTTTGCTAGTACCAAAAGTGTGAGATACCAGAGGTTGGGAATGAGGTGAATACTTAGTTAAGGCAAGTTTATGACAGACTTTTTAATACTATAGAAATGAGTAGGTCTTATCCTGTGTGCCATGGGAAATTTACCAGGTAGAATGCTTTGGACTGCAAATACTAGATGAGCAGTGGCTAAAACAGTAGGAACCAGAGTTGTTTTGTTTGTTCAGTGATATCCTAGGGATCCCACTTTTCCCTCTTTCAGCTGTGCTGTTGGCAGTGTTTTTATTCATGTCTCCTTTCGTTGTTGGCTAATCTGCAGCAGCTCCAAACATCTTGTTCTCACAACACAACATCGCAAGGGCTACTTTTCTTCACATGTGTCTTTTAAACAGGGAGAAAACTTAGAAGCATGCAAGGGGCTTCCTGTAACATTTCATTGGCTGTGTCACAGTGCCTGCTTGTTCCCAAACCAGGCACTGGGAAGGCAAATACCTGATTAGCTTAGAATAAACATTTCTCTTTCTGAGGCTGAGGAGGGGGATTGGAATAATAAATATCCCAATAGACTTGTGTTTCTTCTGCAAGAAAGAATAAGGAATGGCTATTGGTAGGGAGCCAACAATGTGTGCTGCAGGGGCCCATTGGAGAAATTTGTGCAGGGGAGTCACAAGATTAAATTTGGGTATTAAGGCATTCTGGTTATGGTGTAAAATGGGTTAGCAAGCTTTTTCTGTAAAGGACCAGGTGGGAAATATTTTAGACTATGTGGTCTCTGTCGTGTCTACTTAACCCTGCTGTTGTCTGCTGTTGTAGTGTGAAAGCCACCACGATTATATGTAAGCAAACAGGCATGACTGAGCTCCTATAAAACTTTACTTACAAAGCCGTAAGGCAGGTTGGATTTGGCCTGTGGCCTATAGTTTGCTGGGATTGATGGAAGGTTCTTTACCATGTAAAGAAACCAGGAGACAAAGGAAGCTTTTGCAGTAGTCAGCTATAATTTCCTTGTCAGACATCCTTGGAGTAGCATCAATGTATTACAAGGTTTTCACCCGTCCATAGTGAAATACATAAAGTTAGGAATCTCAACTACTCGTTTTAATATGTTGGCCTTTGTTTTTTTGGTGTTATGCTTTTTTTATTTGTTTTGCTTAATTTTTTTCATGTAAGAAATAACATTAATATTTGGAAGGTTTTTTTTTTTAAATAAAAGCCATTTTGTAAATATTTATGTTCCCAGTGGCAGTGGGAATATAAAGCAGAGGCAGAAGAGAGGTATCGTCAATATGATTTAGTGATGATTGAATGAAAAAGGCTTGGGCAACAGAGAGAAATGTCAGATAATTTACAGGTTTCCAGGTTGTATGCTAGTATTTAACCTGGACGTGAGGAAGAAGGAGGAAATTTTCTGATGAATACAGAAGAACAAAGAGCAGCAGGTCAGCAGGAATGATTACTGTTTTTCTATACATGTTTAATGGAATATTCATGTAGGATATTTTGAGTAGGTAATTGGATAACCAGCATTTATAACTCGCATCCTACTAGTTTGACTCTCAGTAATGAGACTTGTCAAAGATCCGGGAATCTGACAGTTGATGATAAATGTCCGTGTGTATTGCCATCAATGATCAAAAGTCAGCATCCACAGAACATAGAATGGGACAGATGAACTTAATAGATAAAGATGAATATCAGAGTTGTTCCTCTTAGGGAATGATACTCTCCACGACCTGTGTGAGTCACAGCTGCCAGAAAAGGAAGAGCAAGGAGCGTATGAAGGCAGCACAGCAAATTCAGTCCTAGAATGCCGTGCTTGACTTCATGTCATAGTTCTGACTTCTAAAAAATCATTTTCTGCAAAATACACTTTGTGTTTTTCCCCCTTGCTGCCTGCAACCAAACAGAATCCCTTTAGCAGGGCATTTTTGTGTTCTTCCTTTAAACAAAGCAACATATAAATAATGAAAAGAAGTAAGAGAAAGAGTGTTTTTTGTATGGGATAATATTTAACATAAACTTGAGAGTGAGTACCAGGATTATACTTAGAATTTATGGACTGGATGGGAAGACTGGATAGAAATCTAAAGATTGCTGACTCAAACACAATGTGGTTTCTTTGCTTTATTGTCACAGCTCTGAATTCACAACTATTAGTTAAATTCATATGCACTATAACTTTAGAAAGCACCTTCCCAAACCAAGTATTAAGTGATTTATTGTAATTTCTCTGACTTATTATAGAATTGACTTTCCAAGTGTTCATGAGAATTATTGAGAATTTCCTGCATAGTATCATCTCAGCTGTGTCCACATGAGCTATCTGTCACCTTGTCTTAATGAATAATGGTTCACTAGGAATATTGGTTTTGGCATTAAAATGATCTATATCTAAATGCAGATAGGATCAGGGACCACTGTTGAATATTAATGTCCAGGCATCTTAAAATTACACATAAGGCTTTCCTAATCTGACTTCTGCTCCACTGTCCATCTTGCGCCCTTTTCCCTGTGTGCCCTTTCTCTGGCATTACTGAGCTGCTGGTATTGCCCTACTCACTCATCCTTCTATTGTAGGCAAATACTTTCACTCTTTCGGGCCTCGCTCCTGCTCTTGCTGCTGCGTGGCATGCTGTCACCCTTTCCTGCCCTCTACCCATTTTAATCTGGCTAGCCCCAATATTTAAGTCTCTGCTTGGGCATGTTTTCTAGAAAAGCCATCCCTGACATGATTTATTTTCATTCTTTTTAAACCCTAATTCCTAGCGTGTATTTAGCAGGACTCAATAAGAAATTTCTGAGTAAAATGTGAGTAAGATGATGCGCAAGACTGTCCTCTGCAGTTTTGGAGCAGAGGGGACAGACATGTGGAGGAATAATGTACAGTTCAGGTGGCAAAGGTGCAGTAGAAAAATCAGTGAAGTACCAAGGCAGCCTCAAGGAAGGAGGTACCTGTTTATCTGGGGAAAGCCATGCAGAATCAAGGAAGACTTTCTCATAGCATTGTTTTAAAAGATAAAAATAAGGCCAAGTGTGGTGGCTCACACCTGTAATCCCAGCATTTTGGGAGGCTGGAGCAGGCAGATCACAAGGTCAAAAGATCAGGACCATCCTGGCCAATGGTGAAACCCCATCTCCACTAAAAACACGAAAATTAGCTGGGCACGATGGTGCATGCCTGTAATCTCAGCTTCTCGGGAGACTGAGACAGAAGAATTGCTTGAACCAGGGAGTCGGAGGTTGCAGTGAGCTGAGATTGCACCACTGCACTCCAGCCTGGTGACAGAGCAAGACCCCAGCTCAAAAAAAAAAAAAAAAAAAAGAAAAGAAAAATGAAAATAAATACGTCAGAATAGTGGAGGGAAACATTTTAGATATTAGGAAGACGTACACTAATAAAAGTGTCAGTAGTAATTTTGGAAATCATTTATAAGGTACTATTGTTGCAGAAAACAGGAGGCAGGAGAGACCCAGTGGGTGAAACAGGAGGATTTCATTTAGGTGCGCACCAGCTCAGCGGATTTGTATCTGCAAGCTGAGCCCTGAACAAAGACGGGGCTTGGCTTATGTAGGCAAGCTTACAGAAGCAGAACAAAGGCAGTTAATCATCTAGTGACAGTTTTGCAACCTCAGCATAGCTTATGACCTTGCAGCTGCATTGAAGGGCAACAGGAACTTGCAAATAATATGCATTTGTAAAAATAGCTCTGAGTAAATGCTGAGGGGAAGGGGAGACAGTAAAGGAATTTGTTTTCTTAACCTTGTTCTGGGATGTCTGGAGCCCATACATGTGGGCTCCGGCTTCTCAGGCAGGGTCACCACGACCTTTCCTGGGCCCTGCTTGTTACTATCCTTAGAGTCAGAGTAGCTAAGTGCAGGAAAACTTGTTTCTCTTTAAAACTAAATTTCCTTTTCTTTACATTTACTGCTTCACTATTAGGAAGTGGAGAACAACATACTGTGTTACCTTATATGTTTCTACTGTATTTTAAAGTTGTGTTTCTGGTGGTTTTGTTCATTTATGTTGGGTGGATGAATTTGTGAGTGAATGACATCAGGTGTCTCCTCTAGTGGTTTGTTGAAGTTTTGGAGAATTATCTCCTAAGTAACTATTTCATGAAAATCTGAACGCTCAATTTATGAAATAAAAAGTTGTCTTAAATCTATTTTTATAAAGGCAATAGTTTTTAACTGTTCTAAGTGGTTCATTTTAACTTAATATATGGATTTCTCAACAGAACAAGACTTAAAGCAGACATCAGAGGAAGAGTTGCAAAGACTCAAAGGCAGTGAAGATAGCCAGCCAGAGGCATGGAAAATTTTAAATTTAAATTTTTGATTTAATGTTGTTTTCTTTGCTTTAATAATATTAGATAGTCCAAATGATATTACCTTTCAGACTAGGTTTTGAGAATCAATAGATTCTTTTTTTTAAGAATTTTTAAATAGATTCTTAAAATTTATTTTAATAAATTCAGCAATCTCATTAACAGAAGAATAGATTCCAATTTAACATTTGATATTTAACATAACCACTATAAAATTTAAAATACTCTTATTTTATAATATTCTTATTTAAAATATTCTCATCTGCCTTTTTGATTAGCTTATAGCTAATCTTTCCTTTTGGAATAGCGGCAAAAACAAATTTCAGAACTTTGTTTGTTCTTTTATTTTTACAACACCCTAACATGATAAAGAAGGTAACATCAATTATTGGATTATATTATTAAGAAATAGAATTATGAACAATGTAACTCTGATGGTCCCTGAGCTGGATTCATGGTTAAAGAGTAATCATGGCCAGTGATTGAAAATCTGCAGTTTTGTATTGTCAGTCACTGATACCAAGGTTAAAGATATATTCTGCCTTGTGGTGACTGATACCAAGGTTAAAGATATATTCTGCCTTGTGGTCTCTCATTGACCTCAGCGTTTCTGTTCAGGGAGGGAACCAGGTCATAAAAGCAACCCAGCTGCCTATTACAAGAATCATATCTTGCAGAATGGAAACTTTAGTGTTAGTGCACAAACACAATAACATTCTAATTTATTTCAGTTGCAGAAAATTAGTACATATTATTAAAAAATTTTTATCCACTGTAATTAGTACACATTAGAATACATTAGAACTGGACTTAAGCAGATAATCTAGATACATAACACTATCATTTTACAGTATATAATTTCAATTAAAATTTGAGAATTTGTATCTCTTTCTGTTTGGTGTTGATTTCGGCTCCTAATAATTTAAAGGGTGCCTACAATCCAGTTAGGAATCTTTTAGAAAAACACTTCAGTGCACTGTAGGGGCTCACTAGTTAGGGTTTTGTGAGGTAAACTCTTTTCAAGTGAGGAAGATTTTGCAACACTACAAATCATCTGCTGATTCATTTTTGGTAGATTTAACACAGAACAAATTAAGTTTAGTCCAAACAAATGGTGACCAAGTTAAGTTTGCTGTTTCACGTTTTTCTTCTTCCTTGGGTTAAGGTGAATTATTTTTCACATGTTATTCAGAAGCCAGTGATATGGCAGTAGCTAAACATAGATTAAAAAGTTAATTCTTAATTTTAATTATTATTTATTTATTTTAACAGTTAAATTTTAATTTTAATTATTTTCTAATTTTTCATTGTCCATACTTGATTACTTAAGAATAAAATTTTTTTAAAACATGCGCTCCAAAAGAGGAGACGTCACAGAAATACAACAAGCAAATTAACCTTCTTTTTTTGCATCTGCAGAAAATGTCTCAAGAACCAGAAATAAATAAGGATGGTGATAGAGAGGTATACTTTCATATTCAAATGTTTGTGTTGAATTAGATTTTTACATTATGTTGTTTAACAAAGTGCAGTAAGTGTAAGCATACATGATCCTATCATGTAAGTAGCATAAATCATCAGTGAAAAAGTTAATATTTAACTCAGAAAGAATTCTGTACATTGAGTTTTCAAGAGATACAAACCCTAGAGATATTCTTTGATTACTATGGAACAATCCTGAATGGTGCCGTAAAATGCTAGGTAATGCCACTTTGGGAGCTTTGGACCAATCATTTTATCTTTCTTGGTTTTAGTCTGATTATCAATAGATAATGTGGCTAAAGAAGATAGCTTCTTATTCTGTGTATCTTCCAGCTAGAAAATTGTATGGCTATTGAATGTGAAATCTGGGGAGCATCTCATTTTCTGGAATTCCATGCTTGCACCTCAGCAGTTTCACTCTGCTCCTTGTGTTGTGGCAAACTTTGGTTCCCATTTTCAGTGAGCACCATCATGTTTTTGATATCCCAGGAACCAAATGAAAAAAGAATGCTCAAAGGCAGTGGGGGAGAAGAATATCTTAGTGCAGAAAAGGGCAAACTTACTTTCTATTCCTGAAGCCGCACTGTGTGTCATCCTCTAAATCTGACTGTTTAATGTAAAATCTAGGTGGTAAAGATGGAAGAAGACACATTTTGCATTTTTGTCTTTGTATTTGTGTGTTCCCACGAGTCAAATGGGGTAAATACATATATAAGATTCTGAAGAATGATTGAGAATAAAAGCACAAAATGAAGGAGGGCCCTTTTTGAATTTTGGAAAATTCTGTTTTATTCATTGAAACAGAAATGAAGCAAACTTTACAAAAATTTCTGTGATATATTAATGATATGATAATTACATCTTAAGGTTATATGGTAATATTTCTGTATATATGATCAAATTTAAGTGTAAAATATTTTTAATGATGAAAATAATGACAAACTGAGTCAATTGATAGAATCAATTAAAAAGGTTCTTTTTATTCAATAAAGTGATAACCATCCTTAATATCCCACTCAAGGTTGAAGAAGAAATGAAGAAGCATGAAAGTAATAATGTGGGATTACTAGAAAACCTGACTAATGGTGTCACTGCTGGCAATGGTGATGATGGATTAATTCCTCAAAGGAAAAGCAGAACACCTGAAAACCAGCAATTTCCTGACACTGAAAGTGAAGAGTATCACAGGTAAGCCTATGGCAACATTGAACAGGAGATAACCATGTGCTGTCAAACTAACCCTAATTTGGGCTAATATTCATGATGAACAAATTTTATAGTTTTACCAGGATATTCAGCCTTGCTTGTTAATCAGAAAAATGAAAATCAGCAAACAATGAGTTACCATTTTCTCCAGTCATTAATTTATTTGAAAAATAACCAGTATTGGCGAATGTGAGGGAAAAGGCATTTTCTTTTCTTTTTAGTGAACTTTTCTCTTAGCTTCAGGGGTACATGTGCAGGGTTATTATATCGGTAAAGTGTATCATGAAGATTTGGACTGCAGATTATTTCATCAGCCACATAATAAGAAAAACACCCAAAGGTAGTTTTTTGGTCATCTGCCTCCTGCCGCACTCCACCTTCAAGTAGACCCCGGTGTCTGTTATTCTCCTTTTTGTGTCCATGGATTCTCATTGTTTAGTTCCCACTAATGAGTAAGAATATGTGGCATTTGATTTTCTGTTCCTGCATTAGTTTGCTTAGGATAATGGCCTCCAGCTCCATCTGTGTTGCTGCAAGGGAAATGGTTTCATTGTAAAAGACATTTCATACACTGCTGGTAAATACATTTTGAACATTAATTTAGTAGCATATTCACAAACACATGTATAACAATAAGGATATATAATATATGTAAAGGATATTTGTATAGATTTGTTACATATATACTTATGTATAAGGACATTTATTACAGCATTATTATATCAAAAAGATGGATCCTTATCAATAGGAAATTATCCTTATCAAAAGTAAATCCTTACCAATATGAAATAGCTCAATTTTCATACCCAGAAATTAATGTAGTATGCAACCATTTTTTACAAGTGAGGTTAGATCTAGAGTATACTGATTATTTCACAATTTAAGTGTATTTAAAGCATTAGTGATAACACATCTTAAGATAATTTTGTCAGAATTCTTGTAATATCTGCTGTGTTGCAAATGGAAGCTACATGCTACATTGACGCTGTACCTTGTTAGCAACAAGATTGCTAGTTATTAAATTTTTGTTGTCAGTGCCTGAGTGCTGAAATATTGGACCCTCAATCTGAATATTGCCAAGGGATTGTATATGGGGATCTATATTTAATATAAACATTTGAGTATATTGGGTAAAACTTTTATTAAAATATATCAAAGGATCTTTTATCTGCTAAACCAGGAGTTGGCCAACTTTTTCTGCAAAGAGCCAGTTAGTAAATATTTTAGGCTTTGTGGATTATATAAATTAATTTTTTTTGAGACAGAGTCTCTGTTTCCCAGGCTGGAGTGCAGTTGTGTGATCATGGCTCACTGCAGCCTCGACTTTCTGGGCTCTAGTGATCCTCCCACCTCAGCCTCTCTACTAGTTGGGACCACACATGTACAACATCACACCTAGCTAATTGACACTATGGACTGTAAAGTGAATAAGCATGGCTGTGTTCCAAAATACTTGACTTACAAAAACAGGCAGTGGGCTGGGTTTGGCCCACAGGTGCTTATTTGCTGACCTTTGTGCTAAAAGGAAGGTGCTGCAAATGAAGTGACTCTTATTTGTAAAAGTGCCCTGCATGTGTGAAATTATCCTTCCTTTGAGAAAAGGATATATTTCAGTATTCATCTCACTATATTTTTCCACAGTGACTTCATATAATTTTTAAAATTTCATTTATAAAATAAGATTATTGTCTGCATTTCTCCCACTTTATTCCTGTTAGTGTAAGAACTCAGTATTTTACTGTGATCAATTTCTTTGTATATATTTGATGAGTATCAGCCGTCCTAGAATTGGCTGATTTTATCAAGCAAGAAATACTCTCCTTGAAACTTTTAGTATTTCTTGGTCTTTATGTATAAACATGAACAAAATGATAATCAGCTTACGTGTAATCTAGAAATGTTCAAGGCGACTTTTAGTTCTATAGTTTTAAGAATTTAACACCTCGGTCTGGCATTTTTAATGCCACATGTGTATAATTTTTATAACCTTTAAAATATATAATTGTTATATAAAATTTGAAAACTACACCTGTTATATAAAATTTGAAACTATTTGTCTATTACTTTTCCTTGACTGTGGAAGAAAATTACAACGTTCTCAGTCATGACTCCTAAGTATGTTGTCCTTAAAAGAACTGTCTACACTCACGAACTCAAATTTTCTTTTCATTCACTCTTAATCTCACACCAGCGTCTTCAATTTCAGCAGTCCTCCAGAGTTGTTTTTCCTCAAGATTACCACTATTTTTTTTCTGTAAATAAATCTATGCATTTTTTCTTACACCTCATTTAATCTGTCAGCAATATTTGAGCCAATGGAGGGCATCTCCTCCCTAACGGCATCTTCACTTGGCTTTCAGGACCTCACTCCCTCAGGCTTTTCCTCCTGCCTTTCTAGTCCATTCATCATGGTCTGTTTTGCTTGCTGCTCCTCATCTTTCTCCTTTTGGACATTGCTGTTTCCCAGGGCTCAGTCCTCAATCTGCTTTCTCCTTTTTATTTTTCTTTTTTTGAGACAGAGTTTGACTCTGTCCCCCAGGCTGGAGTTCAGTATTGTGATCTTGGCTCACTGCAACTTCTGCCTCCTGGGTTGGGTTTAAGCAATTCTCCTGCCTCAGCCTTCTGAGTAGCTGGCATTACAGGTATGTGCCACCATGCCTGGCTAATTTTTATATTTTTAGTAGAGACAGGTTTCCCCATGTTGGCCAGGCTGGTCTCAAGCTCCTGACCTCAGGTGATCTGTCTGCCTTGGCCTCACAAAATGTTGGGATTACAGGTGTGAGCCACTGCACCCGGCCCCTCATGACTTTTTCTATTGTGTATATGCTAGTGATTTCCAAATGTATGTCTCCAGCTCAGATCTCTGTCCTTAATTCCAGATTTGTATATCAGCCTGCCTACTTGACATCTCTATTTGGTTATTTATTGGGTATCACACACTTGTCAGATCCAAAATTGGGCTACTGATGTACTTCCTGAAATCTACACCTCATGTAGTCTTTCCTACTTTGGTTAAGGGCAACTCTTCCAGTTGCTCTGCCAAAAATGTGTGTGTCATTCTTGACTCATCTCTCTCTCTCTGACACCTCACATCTAATCTCTCAGTAAATCTTGTCAGGTCTACCTGAAGAATGTGTCCAGAAGCCAGTCATATCTTGTACATCTGAGCCACCTTCATCTGTAGTCTAGATGAGTGTCATAGACTGGGAATTGATCGTCCTGGCTTTTGAAAACTTCCCTTTTCATCCATTCTTAACTCAGTGGATGTATTTAAAACATAAGTCAAATTGTGTCATTCCCCTGCCCCAGCCTTTCTGATTGTCCCCCATTTCACTCTGAGTATGGTCAAAGTTCCTCCTGATTATCTCCCTTGCTCTGCTTCAGCCACACTGAATTCTTGCCATCCCATATCTACCCCTAGTGCTTAAAGACTCCAGACACACCTCTGTGCTTGGCAGTTCCCTGTGTTTGGAATGCTTTTCCCCCAGATATCCTCCTAGCTTGCTGTTTCCATTCCTTCAGTTCTTTATTTAAAACTCCCTTTCTGAGAAGAAGAAGACAAAGGGTAAAAAGAAACTCATTAAGGAACATCCACTTTCTGAGGAAGAACTGTGTACTACCCAGACGCATCATGCTTAAGATGCAATTGGGAGCATACAAGGAATGCTCTCTAAGGTAATCAAGGCAAGGTTCAATGAAACAAAGTGATTTATCATCTCTAACTTCAAACCTATTTGTATCTTGACATCAACGCTGTTAACCTTATGTCATCGTTTCTTAGGGTCTTTGATATACAATTAAAAGGTTTTTTGTATTAGAAAAAAAAAACCCTTTCTCAGCAGGGACTTTTCTGGGCATCCCAACTTTCCCACCACCCTCCCCATCAAACACATAAACATTTCATTTTCCTGCTTTAGTTTTTCTCCTCTAACATACTGTATATTTTGCCTTATCTGTCTGTTGTTATTGTGTGTTTATCTCACTCTCATGAATAGGGTTTTTATTTTTCACTACCATATCCTCACTGCTTAGAAAAAGGCTTAGCATATTGGATGTAGCTACCTAATAAAAACTTATTAAATAAGTGAATGGAGTTTATCCTGGATACATTGTTTGATTGATTCTCACTTTAAAAATGTTTGACATGGATCGGGCGTGGTGGCTCACACCTGTAATCACAGCACTTTGGGAGGCTGAGGCAGGCGGATCACGAGGTCAGGAGATCGAGACCAACCTGACTAACACGGTGAAACCCCGTCTCTACTAAAAATACAAAAAAATTAGCCGGCTGTGGCAGTGTGCACCTGTAGTCCCAGCTGCTGGGGAGGCTGAGGCAGGAGAATGGCATGAACCTGGGAGGTGGAGCTTGCAGTGAACCGAGATCATGCCACTGCACTCCAGCCTGAGTGACAGAGCAAGACTCCATCTGAAAAAAAAAAAAAAGTTTGACATGGTTCATTCTAACAGTTTTGCCTAGTAATTGTATGCATTTTTAAAATTGTTTTGGCTCTTTGTAATAAGCTACATTCTTTATATTAATTTTTTTATTTAGGGAGAAAAGCCCAATATTGTGGTTATTCACTATTTATTCTTTTACTAGTAATCATAATTGTAATTATGGTAAACTGAGTCAGAGGAATTGCAAACTTTACTGGTATTTTATTTTATTTTATTTTTTTGAGATGGAGTCTCGCTGTATCGCCCAGGCTGGAGTGCAGTGGCGCAATCTCAGTTAATTGCAACCTGGGTTCATGCATTTTTCCTGCCTCAGCCTCCCAAGGAGCTGGCCCTTGCATAAGGTGGCCACACAGATTTTTGAAGCATTCCATATTTTGCACAGTCACTGGAAGGTCATTTGACTGTTTGCTGAGTAGCTTTAAGGAAACAGTGTGAATCAAAGCAAAATGGGTGCCACCAAAACATTGAAATTGTGATTTGTGCTATAAAAATAGTCATGTAAGGTGGTCTGTGAGATGACACCAGAGCCAAATAACGTGTGGGGTGTTATGTACAAAATATATTGTTAGTATGTATGTTAAAAATTGAAGAATGTCAACTTGCAACTTCATGGAACCTAAAAAAAAAAATAAAAGTAGGGTTTTGGTCTCCCATGTCAGCTGGAGATGAACATGTATATAAAGCATCATCATAACAAACATCTGCTGGCTGAGAGTTTGAGTCTGTAGAGAAGGGTCATTAGTCCAAGTCAGGTCTTAACATCCATTGGTTTTTCTGGCCTTGGTGTGATCAACTCCATAATAGTGGACAATCACATTATCTACTTTAATGAGATATTTATGAAAAAATTTATTTACAAACTATGACATAGTTGAGATGCCGTGTATTATAAGCCATAAAGAGTAGGACAACTAAGAAGCAAAATTAGGACTTAATAACATTTCCTGAAAACTACAACATTTGCATATTAGAACCTATGAACAAAATACGCTTTGGGTTTTATTTGGGATTCCAAGATAATTTCAGTCATAAAGTTTAGGAACAGATTATTCCATTGTTTTACTATTTCTCTGAGCATTTAAAAATATGTTATCTTGTTAAATTATTATAACAACCTGGTAAAATAAGGCAGCATAGTCCTCACTTTGTAGAAGAAGACATGGAGCCTAAGAGAAGCAGCTTGTCCAAGAGCAAATAGCTGTTCATTATGGAGCTAGGACTTATGCAGAGTTGGGACACTTTCTATTATGTCAGGTTAATGCAAGTTAATTTACTGGGTCAAAGTGCCCTCAATTTATGAGTATTTCATCTTACTTTTTTTCTTCTTTAATTAGAAGCTTCATGAGAAGTTTGTAGAACATATGCATAAGTGGATGGGATAATACTGTTAAGTTCTGATATTCTGATATTGTTTGAAATACTCTAAGAATTTTACATTTGGTAAGTTTCCAGATCAGTATTTTAAAACAGTAATTTTATTTGTTACATTTTTATACATAGAATTTGCGAATTACTTTCTGACTACAAAGAAAAACAGATTCCAAAATACTCTTCTGAAAACAGCAACCCAGGTAAGACTTGTGATAGTGAATTACTTTAGTCAGTTGTCCACAACCTTTTTGGCACCAGGGACCGGTTTTGTGGAAGACAGTCTTTCCATGGGCTAGGGGAAGGTGGGGATGGTTTCAAGATTATTCAGTCACATTACATTTATTGTGCTACTTTATATTATTATTACATTGTAATATATAATGAAATAATTATACAACTTACCATAATGTAGAATCAGTGGAAGCTCTGAGCTTGTTTCCCTGCAACTAGATGGTCCCTTCCGGGGGCAAAGGGAGATGGTGACAGATCATCAGGCATTAGATTTTCATACAAAGCACACAACCTAGATCCCTCGGATGGGCAGTTCACAACAGGGTTCATGCTCCAATGAGTATCTAATGCTCTCACTGATCTGACTGGAGGCAGAGTACAGGCTGTAATATGAGCCATGGGGAGTGGCTGTAAATACAGATGAAGCTTCCCTGGCTTGCCTGCTGCGCACCTCCTCCTGTGTTGCATGGTTCCTAACAGACCATGGACTGGTACCAGTCTGTATCCTGGGAGTTGTGGACCCCTGCTCTGGGAGGTCCTACCATAGATTAAAAAAGTAAAAGTAAGGAATTTTTGATCACTAAATAACAGTGAAGCACAGGTCATGTTTTACATATGCTTGTGCCAACAAGGTCTCACTATTACTGACTTCATTCCTCCTAATTTGAAGTTGAAAGAGATACATTTACTATGTTGGAACAAGATGTGTTCTTCCACCGGCTGGTTAATTGTCATGATAACAGTAATTTTGTTAGAAAAAGTGCTCTGCTACCATTTGCCAAAAGATTGTCATAATGTAGAATTTGCCCAATGCAAGGGTCAGCAGATTATAATAAAAGTATAAAAATGTTTCACAGTAACAGAAATGCTAGTATGCTACCTGGATGTGGACACCTAATACATGGTACAATCCAAACTGTATGGGGACACCTTTAATTTAGCCATCTATTTATCAAAGAGCTTCTGTAAGTTAGGTTTTATAAGTTGCAGGAGACAAAGATGGAATAGATGTAGTTTTAATCTTTAAGGTGCTCATGACAGAACTGTCTCTATTTCATTTCTGTGCTTTTTCAACAGAATTTACAAAGAAAACATTCGTATTTATGTTTTCACTTGTCCACTTAACAAATAACTGTCAAATGTCTTTTTGATACTAA